>NW_018164947.1:454620-511116 GCF_001263595.1 Phalaenopsis equestris | reverse complement strand
ATATATATATATATATATATATATATATTTGATGATTAGTACTTCGAGCCAAAACGAGCCGAACACGAACAAACATATCTTAGTTCGTGTTCGGCTCATTAACTTATCAAACAAAATTAACGAGTCGAACACGAGCTTCTTAACGAGCCTAACACAAACTGTTCACGAATAGCGAGCTATTTTGACAGCCCTAGCCGCATGACTCATTCTGTGATCGGTGTTTAACCAAAAATGCCACCCGACACCTCCCAACATGCTCTCAAAAAACCGTAGTTCGCGGCCGCTCTCCCAAAGGGAGCCTAAATCCGTTACAAGGCAAGACTCCCCATTATCCCGTGTTGGGCGGTCCGCGGACAATTTGGGTGCATGGTGTGAGTCGTGCACGGCTGAGATTGGCGCGTGTCGATGGTCTTTGTTCCAGTGAGCTTTGTGACAGCAGCGTAAAGCTGAACCAGCGCGATGGTAAGCCGAGCCGGAGCAAAGCGACAGATCGATGGCGTCCAAGGAGTGACTTGGCGAAGAGTACCGCTGTGCGTAGGGAGCAGCGGTAGCGGAGAGAAACCCGACTAGAAAATACCGCGAGATCTCGACCGTGGTGGAAAGCCGGGAAATTGAAGCAGGCGGTCACGCAGAAGTGGCAGTGTTGCAGCGTGAAGCGACTCGAGTGCGCGCATTCTCTTTCTTCCTCCCTGTCTCTCTCGATACTGTTCTATCATCCGTGTGACTCTCTTGCCTTTATCTAGGATTGATTTGGTTGGATGAATCTCTGGACATGGAAGAACTTTGTGAGCTAGGTAATGGTGGGTTTAGGCTCTTCTGATTTGGAGTTTTGCGTTGAGGAGGTGAGGTTTGGCGAATTTACTGGATACGGGCAGGAAGTTCGTGGCTCTGAGTGGAAATTTGGAGATCGGGGCGATCTCGTTGTGGGGTGCCTTGGTTGTATCGTTTCCTTGAATTGATTATGGGAATTTAACTTTTGATAATTCCTGATGGCTGGAGATTAAGCTGCCGGTTTGTTGAGATTCTGGGTGAAATGGCTGTTTCGCGCTATAATAGTGAATTTCATGATTTGAATGAAGGGATTCAGGTATCTCTTTGAGGCGATTGATTGAATTCTGGTGGGTGGGTGTTATTTTAAGAGGTTTTTTCTGTTGATATCGCTGAATCACTGAGTTGTTAGTGATTGGTGAATTTTTTAGGCGAATTACTGAGTTATACACGGCTCTTTCTGCTTAGATCTGCATTTCTGAAGTTTGATCTCCGCTTTTCGCGAATTCCTTGCATTGGTAGGCTTTTCTGTTATCCGGAATGGGGGAAGCAGTCCATTCGGAGTTCGTCGGAGGCATACTTTTGGAACACTTCGTCTGTGCTGAATATTGAGCCACTTCAGTTTTAAAAGCATCATAACGAAGAGGCGGACGTTTCTAGGTTTTTTTTCCCCTTTTTTTTCTGACTTTTCATAATTGATTGATTCATCTTTTGGCGTCTGTGTTGGCCAAGTCGGGAATGATATTGGAGTCTTCTCACTATTAGCGCGGCGAAATTAATGTCGGTTTATAAAAATTTATTGCTGTTTTTAACGGGCTAGCCTCTTCATTTCACTTCCTTGGCTTAATTTAGATTTCTTTGACGAGGAACTGCGAGATTATAAAGTTCTTCTTGTCCAAGACTTAGTGAGCTGGCTTTCTGTCTGTTCATTTTTCTCTGGATTCCCCCTACCAGCGATCGAGATTCTGAAGGGGATTATACGGAACTGTCATGGCTCTTGCTTCTCCAACTCATTCCGCAAGCGAGGTGCTTGGTTCAGGTTTGTGATTGAAGGTCAAATTTTTTGTCTTTCACTTTTGGTTGCATTGTCCTTAATTCTGCATTTTTTTTGTCCTTAGTTCTGCATTTTTTTTCTTTGTAATAAATCCTCGCTATGTTTTGCATGAGGTCAGCTTGATCACATGTCATCTAAAATAGTATGTGTAAAAAATTTATGCGCGTTTTACTCGTGTTCATCTGTGAAGATGGTTTAGGAATTAATTTAACTTTTCCTAACACTTCGTTCTTTATTTCTGTTGATTCTTTCAGTAACAGTGAAAACTAGGTTTTGTTACAGTTTCATTTTCATTCTTTTTCTGTTATTCAATCTTCATGCTTCCTGTGTCGCCTGGTCTTCATGTCCGCCTGAATTGTGTTAGTTTTATTGGTTTAATCTGTTTCATTGACTTTATCTTCTTTTCCGTGATAGTATTTGAATTTGGTGTTTCATTGCTTTACTAGATATAATATATTTTCCTTGCTTTCTCTTATGTCTTCCTGCACTTTTTGTAGATTTCCCTTATTTGTCTGCTTCTTTCTTTTTACTGCTTGTTTTCTCCCAACACTGATGGATTTTGATGAATTTGATTTTCTGGCTTTTGATGAATTTGATTTTAATCTTGACAACCCCTTTTCTACTTGTCGCTGTGCCATTTAAATTGACTGGATGGTTTACCACAACAATTTCATTTTTTAATGGGTATTGCATGATAAATTGTTTCTTTTGTTTAAGCTGAGGAATGCTATCGTAAAAATGGGTTCACTTTTCAGCAAAACTTCGTGGGAATCTGTTGTACAAGGAGCTCTGGCATGCTTGTGCTGGGCCGCTGGTTACGCTGCCTCGTCAAAAGGAACGAGTCTATTACTTTCCTCAAGGCCATATGGAACAGGTATTTGGTTATCTCATATATATAATCATTCTCCCTTCAAAATTGTTTAGCAGTCATTTCCTTGGTTTCTGTAGCTTCAGGCGTCAACCCACCAAGGACTTGACCAGCAGATGCCATTATTTGATCTTCCTTCAAAGATCCTTTGCAGGGTAGTCAATGTTGAACTTCGAGTAAGCTCCACTTTGTACTCTTTGAAATGTGAAAACCTTCCTCAGGTTCTTTTGAAAGTACTTGGATCGATTCAATAATTAACTAGTATGGTTCACTATTATTTATTTATTTAGTCGTTTTTTCTGTTTTTGATATAGGCTGAGTCTGATACTGATGAGGTTTATGCTCAGATTACTTTGCAACCAGAATCTGATGTGAGTATTTATACTAGAATGTATCATTGGTCAGCAAGATTTCAGATAAATCTTTTCTTTGGAAAAGTGCAGTGCATATTTTTCCCAACTTTCTATATACCTTTGAAATCCTCATTCGTTTGTCTCTCTCTCTTTATTCAAAGAAGTAACGAATTTCAATGACTGCTTCATTAGGGTGATTTGTTCATGTTGTGATTGTTTTATATGCCTCTTCTCCATTCCATTTGTTATGTTTATTTTGATTTTCAGTTGTTTTAATGATGTTTCTTTATATCGACTAGCAAAGTGAAGTGACCAGTCCAGACTCTCCCCTTCCAGAACCTGATAGCAGTATGGTTCATTCCTTTTGTAAAACACTTACGGCTTCGGATACAAGCACTCATGGAGGATTCTCAGTTCTTAGGAGGCATGCAGATGAATGCCTACCTCCACTGGTAATTTAATGCATCAGCAATTATCATCTTGATCCATCATGGCAACTTTTTAGTTATTGAAATTTTACTGCAATCTCCTGTTAATGTTTAATTCTGTTTGTCTTTTTTATTTGTTAAGGATATGACACAGAATCCACCATGGCAAGAGTTGGTTGCCAAAGATCTTCATGGCAATGAATGGCATTTTCGCCACATTTTTCGAGGTTGATTATGTTTTCCTTCACATTTCATCATAGTATCATGCTTTACTTCTTAATTTTTCATTATGAGTGCAAAAAAGCATTATTTTGTGTGGTTTTAGGAGAATGGCTATAGAAATTTAAACTTTTACTACCCTCTTTTGCTCTTGGTGGGCTTTGGTTTCAAGATTTTATTTTATTTTTAATGTAGAACATGATATTCTATATTTAATTTTACCACTAACTTGGTTATGTCTGTTTGTTCTATGCTTTGAGTATTTTTATTCTTCAGCTCTCACGAACTTGGCACAGTTCATGGTATAATTGCTAAATTGGGAAAAATTAAACTATCATTATTTTATTATTTATTTTTTCATTCTTGTAGGACAACCTAGGAGACATCTGCTTACTACTGGATGGAGCGTTTTTGTTAGCTCAAAGAGATTGGTTGCTGGTGATGCATTTATCTTTATGAGGCAAGTGTTTTAAATTGCCCTAATCTGTCATAATTTTGTATTTTGTTTCTTCAAAATCTTCTCGTCATTGGATTGGCTGGTTAGGCTTTTCATGGAAATGATTCTTGTTAAGTTTGTATTAATGACTGTCTTTCATTTATGGCAGAAATGAGAGTGGTGAGTTGTGTGTTGGTGTAAGGCGGCTTATGAGGCAGCTAAATAACATGCCATCATCTGTTATATCTAGTCACAGCATGCATCTTGGAGTTCTTGCAACTGCATCGCATGCTTTGTCTACTCGAACTCTTTTTTCTGTCTTCTACAAGCCAAGGTTGGTTTCTTTGACTCTTATTTAACTGGGGAATATCTGAAAAGAGGTTGTTGGGTATTGGTCATTTATTTCTTTTCACCTATACGAAAAATTTCATAGATTTATAGTTGTTTTCTGCATGAAAATTTCATTATTTCATTCATATCCAAGCACTTGATAATGATTCTTTAAAAATCTTTTTTTTTTTTTCTTTCATTGATAATGATTCTTTAAAAATCTAAAAATCTTTTTTTTTTTTTCTTTCAAATGGAACTTGTTATCATTCTTGGATCAACTAGAAGTTTTATCTTTCAAAATCGGGGTATCATTTTTCTTATTAGTTTTCTGTGGCTACAGGGCAAGCTGTTCACAGTTTATCATCAGTGTAAACAAGTACCTTGAAGCGAGAAGTCAAAATCTATCAGTTGGTATGAGATTTAAGATGAGATTTGAGGGTGATGAAGCTCCTGAAAGACGGTATTAAAGTGTAAACTGCACTACTATTAGATGCCTTACCATTTGGTCTCACTGAATGTAAAACAATTATATATATATATATATATATATATATATATATATATAATTTTTTTCCCTGTAACAGGTTCTGTGGTACCATAATTGGTATAATAGAAAACACTTCTTCTAGTTGGCCAGATTCAAATTGGAGATCTTTAAAGGTGATCCATATCTGCTTTTCCTGCTTCAAATTTTTTTGTCAAGTTTTTCCAAACTATGATCCGCCACTGAGTGCCTTGTGTTTTTGCTAATATCGAGCTTTTGGGTTTGGATTTCTGACTGTTTAGTTGCCTTTTGTTGTATTATTTTATCTGTTTAAATTAGCATGTTCAGTTTTCCGTGTCTTGTCTGTCTTGATGGAATGCTTATTTTACTACCACTAATTTTCTTCTGAAAAACTCACTGCATTTATTTTGCAGATCCAATGGGATGAACCTTCATCTATTCCACGACCTGATTGTATTTCTCCGTGGGAATTAGAGCCTATGGCTGTAGCCCCTCCCCTCATATCTCAGCCAGCAATCCGAAGTAAACGAGCTAGACCACCACTTTCATCTTCTGTGCCACAAGAGTTTTCTTCTGTATATGGTACGGGATTGTCTTGAAAATATTTAAGTTGAGCTGAAAATGAATCCTTAAGGTTAAGAAAAAAAGTTATTTGAGCCCATCTTAAAGTAAATCTAATGACTTTTGAGCCCAAATTGATACATTTGTATCAGGATACCTCTTCATTCTTCTCTTTAGTTAATCGGTGGTTTGTTTGGTTTTATTTTTTGTTTGTTAGAAATAAGGTATGCTGATATTTTTTTGTTAATCTCATAAACTTGTATTTTTTTATAGCAACTTAAAGTAATTGCGACTGCTACTTTTTAAGCCCCACTGCTATCTCCCATTCCTCCCTCTTTTCTTTCATAAGTTCGTTAAGTGCTAGACTTCAACTTTGCTTCCACAAGCGAGAGAGCCTAGTTTTGCAGATAGATTGTCAGAATTTATGTAAAAATCATCTGCATCACTTGAGAGGCACCACTAGTTTTTCCCAAACATTCAGTTCACTTCAGGCTGCTGGAATTAAAATACATAAATTATTATTATTTTTTAAGAATTCTGTTTTGATGTATTCAATCTCAGCTGCCTAAATTGAATTGGATGGTTGAGATGAATAACCATGGTAGTTTGATACGATCCGACACAAATTTCCACACAGAAATTAGGGCAAAACAAATTTCTTTCTTTAATAACACAAACAACACCACACATAAAGGATAACCACTTACAATTTGAGAGGTAGACGACACTCACAAATTCTACAATTTGAGAAGTAGGAAACCTCTCCCAAACCCTAACCCAACACTCAACCACTATCTCATGCATAGTCCTAAATCTAAACATATTAGTCCTATTTATAATTAGCAATAATAAATATTAAAAGATTAAATTGCCCTTAGGCTAATACAAGACAAAATTACCTTTAAGCTAGGCATCAACATAATTGTACTCTTCTCCCAAAAAGACATCTTGTCCTCAAAGTAGGAAAAAGTGTTGCTGGATCAAGTCGTATAGTTCTCATGGTTCGTCGACATCTATAATCCTTTCAATTTTATCATAAATTCGTAGTGACACTCGGGAATTCAAAATGTAGTCTTGTGCACATTATTCGACAATATTCAAATCAGATAGTGTCCCGACTTCTAGTCAATCTTAGAGAATATTGCAGCCCAAAACAGCTCATTATGTAGCTTATCGATCACCATAATCTTTGTCAAATCCATATCATGAATCTCTGTCAACTCCGTTTCATGTGTCTCTTCCATCCCTGTCAACTTCGATCCTGCTTTCTTCCGTTTGTTCAAATTGTTCGAATGTTACGCTATTTCTTCAAAGTGTTTCCACTTGAGTCTGCTCCTAATTTCTTCGCTTGATATCGCAACTCTATTCGCCTAAGGCAACAATGCTACCCTAATGTCATGTGAATCCTTTTAGTTGTTACTGCTGGTGTCCGTTCCCAGCAACGTCCCTCGTTCCCACGATGACCTGAGGTTGTTTTTTGTGAAACTTCATGATGTTTTTCATTATTTCTTCTAGGACTGTCAATCTCCTCTCCAACCGCCCCCCATGTACATGCAAAATTTTGTCTATTTCAGATTTGATGTGGCTTATCTCTTCCATTAATTTTTCTTCTAAAAAATCCAATTTTTTGGCCGGCAATACTCCCTGTATGTTTCAAGTAACTCCTTTGCGTTGAAATCCTATTGTTGGCATTGCGGGTAGCTTGAATCACCACTGTACCATGAAGTATTTAATGAACAATCCCTTCCTTGCTTTTAGATCACATGGGGCAGTCACTCGGATCACAGCTAGGGCAATCCGAATCGTGCTTCATAACTCGATTAGGTCCGTCGCGAGCTGCGATGCTGACCATGTATTCTCCTAGTTAGCTTTAATCGCGACTGCATTGCTCAAATGGAGCCAAAGGATGTGAGTTTTGGGTCTCCATATGCTACAATGCTTCTTAACAAGCTTCGGTCTTGACTGTTTTTGAGTTGAGGTAGCGAAAGTGTCTCCTGTACTCCATGATCATTCCCCTTGTTGCGATCCCGATCCTTCTGCATGATGCATTTGCATAGTTTCTTCCCAGATAAAATAATGAATGTTGCTTCGTGTTGCTTCCTATTGCAATCTTGGCTCGACTGTTCTGCGACTACAGGTAGTCGCTATCTTCTTGTTCCCGTGGCTAGAGTCTATGAACCCGTCGTCGATTTTTTAGGAATCGAGAGCTCTGATACCATTTGATATGATCTGAGATAATGTTTCCACACAGAAAGTAGAGCAAAACAAATCGCTTTCTTCAATAATACAAACAACACATCATATACATTATAAACACATGAAATTCAAGAGGTAGGCCATCTTTCCCAAAAAATATAATTCGAGAGGTAAGCTATGTCTTCCAAATATTATAATTTGAGAGATAGGAAATATCTCCAAAACCCTAACCGTAAGATACAAGACCCAATCTCATGCATAATCTCAATCTTTAGCATATTAGCTTTAGTTATACTAAACAGTAAGAAATAATAAAAGACTAAATTTCCATAGGCTAATACAAGTCAAAATTACCCTTAGTCTAGGCACATGCATGACATACTTTTGCATCCGTTGAATTTGACATTGTTGGCATTTACTTTGGTTTTCTTCAAATTTTAGCTGTCAGGCAGTCTTGCACCACCAGGAATATAACTTGAGGTGAAATTGGTATTATTGTTGACAGTTTATAGTATAGTGAATCATTTTCTATGATCTCCACACAAAAGTAGTCATTCCAACCCTTATAATCATATTGTTTTAACTTGTAAGTGCGAGTAGCATGGCAAACTTTTATGATTGGTTGCTCGAGGTTGAGGATCATCCGTATCACTTGTTTAAGTGTTACATACTATAGAACACACATTCCAAAGCTATCTTAATTGTTCATATTATTGATGGTCAAGATATTATTGGCGGATGGGTTAGATATCCACTATACATCTTGAAAGTTTTTCTTTTTAAATGATCATACATGTCATTCAAAGAATAATATACTATCTCGAGGGTGGAAATATTATCTTAAAATGTATCTAATGATGTGAAAATCTTCAATATTTATGGGTCTACAAAATTAGAGATTTTTCCCCCACATTACGAGAATTTGTTTTATTCTGGGATCTAATATCCCTATGAGGGGCAACCATTATAGTTAATTTCATTTTAAGAGTTATCGATCTCGAGAATACTTTCGATTAAAGTATTGAGTTATGTCGGACATGATTACATGATAAGTGTTTGCGAGATTGTTATTTTGAAATTTGGATTGATATATTCAGGTTTGAAAAGATTTGCGTGGAATTGAAGGGTGGGACGCCTATGTCTAGCTAATAAAATGGCTTGGCGCTTATGTGCCACCAACCCCGCTCCCATTTTCCATCTTATTTGTATGCATGATCAATTTTTGGCTCCTGAGGCATCTAGGTGTTCAACTCCCGGTGCCTAGGTGCTACTCTTTTATTTTGCTAAATTCTTCATTTCTCCAGCTCTGACAATTTTTCTGATCTGAATCCTATAAAATACATCATAAACATCTTTAAAAATCATAAAATTATCATAAAATCAACTTAAAATAAGACATACATGATCACATATTCAATATACATCAAATTCCCTCAAACTTAAACATCACTTGCCCCTCAAATAATTTTAAAATTCAAAATTAGAATATTGTAAAATGTAATTATGGGACTAAAGATTCAGTGTTTTCTAATAATATAGAAAATATATATTAGCAAAAGCAAATATGTATTTTTCTTTATGTTGAACTTTTAGATTATCCCCTTAATATCCTGATATATCAAATAGTAATACAAATTTGTGCGATCATCCTAAATCACTTGCTTAACTAACATACAATTAATATCAACCATAAAATCCATTTATCTATTCAATTATACTATCTTAAGCTCGTTACCATTTCTGAGTAGAAAATTTCTAGCTTAAGTTTGAAAAACTATTTGTCCTTTAAATCTCAAAGCTTCTTTCCAAACTTTTCTGAAAATTCTCTTTTTATTATGACCCTTTTTCTAAAATTTTCTATTTATTTATTTCATTTCTATTTCCCTTTTTCTCTATTTTTGCTGGGATTATTATATTTGATTCAGCTCTTATAATGATTTTGAATCCCAACCCTCTTCGCAAGTTAGATTTTCATTACTATTCCTAAATTAAGTCATAAGTTTATAGGTCGGGAAATGATAACTAAGAATCAATTTGTTTTAATTAAGTAGTGACTAAATTTTATACTATTAAATTATCAATTTTATATATATTTAATAATCAACCAAGTATTTAGCAATAATTATAAAGATAAATAATTACTATTTGTTGAAGATCAATTATTAGATAATTATTAATCTTTTCCAAAACTTCAAGAAATACATCACTTTTACTATATGTTTTTTTTTTAATTATTAGTTTGAAGTTATCTTTAACTATGACTACCACATCTATTTATGTGAATTCGAAAGGTAGATTTTTATTTTACTTAAAAGGAAATATTATTGCTTGGACTTCCCCACAAAACTTGTTAGTTATTTGACACAAGTCACAATAGAAATTTCTGCTCATGGAAAAAAAATTATAAATTTTACACTATTAATATCACACGAGGAAATAACACTTTTCGATTGTATGCAAGTATAATAGGAAATGCTACTACACAATAGTCACAATAGGTTAGTATTGAGATGAACAAAAAAAAAAAAAAAATTTCAAGCAAGCATATTACAAAATTAAAACCACAGAAATCAACTAGTGCGGGTCATAAAATGCTATCACAATAAAAAAAGATTCTCAACACAAAATATCACAAATAAAAAAATCCTAGCACATAACAAACGTAACAAATATACAAAGCTCGGCGAAGCTACAAATCACAAAAATAGCAAAGTCACAACAATAATGAAATAGATTCAAGCCAGTGTCCCAAAGATCCATCACAATATCAAACTACTCTTCGTATTCCTCATCACCATCATCCTCCATCGACTGAGTTGTATCATCATAAAACCTGAAAAGTGGAGTAGGGAGCACTATCGGATCTGACCCCTCGTTGCATTGGATATAAATCTTACCCAATAAATCTGACCTAGTAAAGACACAAATGACCTCATGAAATCTATCCTCCAAACATCAAATATTTCAACTTTCAAAATATAATTTAAGGGCACCTCATCTATTTTAGAAATATTACTTCCTTTCTGGCACCAATCATATTTCTTAATATAAGCATTAATATCTATTAGTAGGGTTGGTCAGTAAAATCCTAATTGCAAAACTTTGGAAGTTATTCTAAATTCTTCGAAATGTCTCTCAAATTCAGAATCATGACATGCTTTCATAATCTCATTGACTTCTTCTAAATGGATGCACCTCCTAATATTTTGTTCTTTACATTTTGTAAACAAGTATGACTTATCTTAAAAGTAAATCTTGCATCATAAATAAATTTTATCCCCTGGTTAACAACATTTCAAAATGTATGATACCACTAATGATAAAATTCACTTTGTCAGCATACCAAAGAATGATTTGTTCCGTAATTACATGCAGTTCATCAGAAAAAATCTCATTAATATGTTCAAGAAGTTCAGCAGAATTTTCCTGTTCTAAACAAGACAAGTGGTTTGCTACCTCGTTTTCAGTGCCTCTCAAATCAATTTATCTATATCGAATTCCTGTAGCAGACTTATCCAACAAATCAATCGAGATTTAGCACCATTCTTAGTTACAAGTATTTAATAGCTAGTGGTCGGTATGGACTTTAACTTTATTGCCTATCAAATATGAACTAAACTTGTCAAATTTAAATACTATAGCGAGTAACTCGCTAGTGTTGGTATAATTCATTTGAGCTTCATTCAGAGTCCTACTCATACTCACATGGTATTTCATATGAAAAATTCTCTTTTCCTTGTACTAGCACAGCCCCTACAACGTAATCATTAGCTTAACACATAATTTCAAAAACAATCTCCTTGTTTGGTGCTACAATAACTGGTGCAACAATTAATTTTTTCTTTTAATCACTTAAAGGCAGCTAGACATGTCCTTTTAATAAATGGCATAAATGATACACTAATCACTGAGAAATCTTCCATAAAAACTTTTATCATTTTTTCTATCATATCTGAAAAAATTGGTATCATATATCTCTAAAAAGTTGCAGGGGTGTTACAAAGTTTAAAATTCATCCTCCTAAAAGCAAATGTTCTATAAGAATAAGTGGTGGAGGTCTTATCCCGATTTTCTGGAGCTATAGAAATTTGATGACAACCAAAATATCCATATAGGAAACAGTAACACTATTTGTCATGCCATTTTATCTAACTTGTTGAGAAAGGACAAGGAAAAATGATATTTCCTAGTAACTTTGTTTAATTTTTTGTAGTCTATATTCTCTATCATGTGACACTACTAGTGGGTATAATTTCTTTTTGGTCATTCTCCACTACAATCACACCAATTTTCTTAGCAACACAATGCATATGGCTAACCCATGCACTATTTTAAATATGATAGATTATTCATGCATCTAACTATTTTTAATATTTCCTTCATTTCTTTGATAACAAAATTTAACCTCATTTGGGGATCAATTTTGGGTTGGTTGTTTTCTTCTATGAAAAGTCTATGCATGTAAAGTGAAGGTGTTACGCCAAATTATATCAGTTATAGTCCATCCAAACTTTCCTCAAATTTTTCAGTGCTCTCATCAACTATCTCTTGTACGTTTGTTAATTCAGCCGAATTAATAATGGGCAAAGTAGAAGATTCTCCTAAAAATATTTATTTTAGGTGTCTAAGGAGAACCTTAAGTTCTAATTTAGGTGCCTTAACTATGGATGGTACTAAAGGTTGAGCACTAGTTGAGGTTTCAAATTTTAAATATATCCCAAATCACTCTTGGAATTGCATCTAATAGTAGAGCACATTCTTCTTTAGGGTATTTACTATCTTCCTCAATCAATTCATGTTTCTATTGGATCAACCTCAAAAGTATCTGGAAATTGACTTCTAATCAACCCATCCAAACCTATAACACAAATTATCACCCGAGGATTGTGGGTATTTAATCGATTTCAAAACATTATATGTTATCTCTTGATCATTAACTCTCATAGTCAACTTCCTTTTCGAACATCAATCATTGCCTTTTCTATGGCTAGAAAAGGTCTACCTAAGATTATGAGTATCTCTCTTTCTTTCTGCATAACTCGAACTATGAAGTCTGTTGGAAGGATAAATTTATTTGTCTTAACCAAAATATCATCTATAACCCCTCTAGGATAAGTAAAAGATCGCTCAACAAATTTAAGTGTTACAATGATATGTTGTACTGCTCCTAATCATAATCTTTTAAAAATAGATAGGGCTTAAGATTTATACTAGCCCCTAAATTACTTTTTCTTGTTAAGAATGTCTTTTATAAATTTGACATAGCTAAACTTTTATTTTAAGACTTTAACGAAAGGAACATTAATTTGGAGTTTTTTAAACACATCCAAAAACCTTGAAAATTGTTGTTCAAGCTTGTGTTTTTGAAGCCTCTAGGGGAATGGTGAGGCTGGTCTTTCTCCTTCATTCGTAGAAATTTAGTAGGATTTTCCTATGTCCGTGTTGGTTTTTTCATAACTCTTTCTGGCTCAGGGTAAACTATTTCCACCCTAATCTCATTCCTAGTCACTTCTTCCAACACTTTTTCACATCTTAATTTAGTGACTTTTACGTGCTCATTTTCTTGTTCTTGGGACTCACTTTAGTATTTATGGGTAGGGTTATCTTGAGTTTGTTGCTCAATGGGCTCCCTATCTGTTCTAATTATTTATTACAATTTATTGTTGCTGCAGCTTGACTCGGCAATTGATCACCTATTTGCATCACAATCTCTTCCAAAGGTAATTCTTTTCTTTAAACCATATATTTGAAGTAAATTTATGTGGGTAAGTCGGTTTAGGGTTTCTACTACCTTGATTATTCTAATTACCTGTCGGGGTTAGATTGGTTGTTACCTCGCTACTTTGTTCTTACACCTTCATTATTGCTATTGTAGTTAAAATTCTGGTGATTATTTCAGCCTGGGTTTTAGTTGTTCGAATACGTGTCATTGAATTTATTGATTATAACATTCATAAATTCCACAAGTATAACACTAGGATCAACTAGTAGTCCATAAGCATTTTTCTCCATTGCTGCTGATTCTGGTGCAAAATTCAACCCTAGATTGTCTAACTTCTTAGAGATATCAAATACTTGAAATGTTAAAATTGTTTGCACATCCGTATCATGCATGCTAGTTATCTTTCTAAATTTTTCTCAATCTGATGACCATTGAAAATTATTTTTCACCATCTCTTCAATTAGTGAATACACTCCTTGAATTGTTTAGACACAAGCGATCCCCCAACATAACATCTATTATGAACTTCAACGATCCCACCAGCTTATTATGAAATATTTGAATTATGAGCAAGTTTAGTAAGCCGTGGTGGGGACATTTTCTAAGTAGGTCCTTAAATCTCTGTCAAACATTACAAATTCATTCCCCATCTATTGGGTGAATTAGGTGATATTATTCCTGAGTTTTGTCATTTTGGATGGAGAAAAATATTTTGCTTGGAATTTGAGTTAATTCATTCCATATGACAATAGATTCAATTGCTAAGGAATTGAGCTGCATTTTAATCTTATCCCTAAGTAAGACATGAAAAAACATAACGTCGTTAGAGACACCGCTATATCGAAGATAAAATACAGTTCAAGGAAGCTCGCTAAGTGAATGTTAGGGTCTTACATGTGTGATTCTCAAAAACTGATTATTTTGTACCATTAAGATAATGATGGGGTTTGACTTCGAAAGTGTTGGCTTCTACGACTGGTTGTTGATACTTAAGTGGATTTCTTCTACTAATGAGTTGACAAATTCTCTAAGTGGTCTAGTCATGATATGGGGTCTTGGTGTGTTGTGTTCTTCCTGAGTTATGTTTGTCATATCTCATAACTTCTTTTTTAGTCTTAAATTTTCTAATTTTTTAATGATTTTTTCTAGTTAAGGGTTGTAGTGTACTAGTTCTAAAGTTCCAGCCCTACGCATAAATAAATAGAACAATCTAGTGAAGTGGCCATATACTAACATAATTAATAAATTACAATCAAACAACTAAAAAAAATTTAAACTAAGCAAATAACGTGCTGAATTAAAAAAGCAAACAAAAAACACAATTTTCACAACAATGAAATAGCAATAAAATAGTTGCATAAAATTAGCAGTAGTAACATAAAACACAACACAAAATTTTTTTTTTTAAACACAGGGAATAACAAATAAATTTTAGTAAATGCACAACACTATAATTTTAAAGTCTAGATCATAACAGTTTGACTAAAATTTTTCTTAAATTGGAAATTCAACGTCCTCGACAAAGATTCTAAAAAACTTAATACATATCGAGATGATGCGTGGCGCCAGTGAATCACGTAAGTATACATGTTCTCCAAGTAGTATACGTAACAAAATCCATGTATCGATCCCACCAGGAATAAACAAACTCCCGAAGTGAAAAATTTCCTGCCAACTGGTTTTGAATTCAGCCTGAAGAAGTTCCGTGATTTTGAAAATTCACTAATCCTAATTTTTGAAATGGCAAAACCTAAGTTGACAAGGTGAGAATTTCAATAAAATTTTCAGATGCTAGTAAAATACTCCCTTAAATCGGTTTTGTAGGAATCCAACTTCGACTAGGTGATTCAAATTGTAGGTGACAATTAGGAGCAGATCTCCTCATCCTCTCTCAAGCGTCTTACAAGGTTTAATGGTCAAATATATACTTAGTTCTCTAAATCAAATGATTAGTCCAGGATTCTTTATTTTACAATAGGATTGCACTAACCTCCAAGCAATACTTCTATTCTCCTAAATTAATGTGTCTTAACCGGTTGTTCCCCTAAGGATTCTTCTGAAACTTGAAGATCACAACATATTTTTACTATCCAACTAGTTAGGTTGAATGTAGACAAAAAATTGAAGGATAAATCACTACCTTATAAAAATTCAGCAAAGCCGCACAGGAAAAACCAAACTTTAAACTTCTATATCACCGTTTCAAGGGAAGAAAACAATTCTACTGATTAATTATGATTTATTGAGAACAATAACATCATTTCATTTATAGGAAATATAAAAAATAAGAGTTTGAAAGGATAAAATTCGATGCAATACATCAAGGAAATTGCAAAATTGTATCTCTTCCTTCTCTAAATGAAATGCTGAGATTACAAGCAACACTCAGAAATCTCACAATCACTTCTCACTTCGCTCTCGCACTTGAAATTGGTGTCCTTGCATTTCCCCTCAATTTCATGTGAATCGAATGCCCCAAGGAGATCCCTTTTTATGGCTTCTCTCGCGAATCGATGCCTGTGAACGGATCAAACCATCAAAACACATGAACTAGGGCCTAAGTGCTCTGCTTTGGCGCCCAAACTCTGCTCCTTGATTTTGCTCAATTCTTCATTTCTTCAGCTCCAACGAATCTTCTGACCTGAATCTTGCAAAATATATCACAAACACCATCCAAAAGCATAAAACTAACATAAAATCAGTTTAAAATTAAACATATGCGATCACATATCCTGTTAATTGTTCTATTAAATCGTTAACTAGAGCAGTGTTTCGAAATAGATTTTTTCAGAACCTCTTTCTATGGATTCCTTTTTTTATGAGCTATTAAATTATACCTTTTGTTTTCTCTTACCGTGCTTTTTTCCATATAGGTCCATGGAAATCTCAATCTGAAGCCAACCAGTCTCTCCCATTCTCAGGGTTACAGCGCGGACATGAATCATTTTCGCTGCCCTACTCATCTCTTGTACATCCACCACCAAAATTGGGCTCCGTTGCTATCAACAGCAACGTTGGACAACCAGCTGCTGACCGCCCCACTGTGTACTGGCCAACTCGGCCTGAAACTCAATCAGAATCCTTTTCTACCACCTCTATGAACGTTTTGCAATCCAATGAAAAGACGCAGGAGGCAAGCGGCGGCATCATGTTATTTGGGATCCAGCTGATTGAAATGTCCACTGTTGCGGAAGATACCTCATCAATGGCTGCTATCACTGATGTTGTTAGGGATGCAAATGACCATCTAGGTGTTGATTTTGAACATCATTCCCGTCCTTCCAACTTAAACCAGTCCGATGGCACGGAGCTAAGCACTGAGCCAGAAAATTCCTGTCTCAGATCTTCCCAGGAATCTCAGAGCAAGCAAACTAGGAGCTGCACCAAGGTTTTTGTTGATACAACTAGATTATTTATTTTCATTGGTTAATGCTTCTCCGGCATCAGCAATTGTGAAAGGGGTTTGCACTTAGTGGCTAGGTTTAGCCTGGTGAGCTCTATCTGCTGCTGAGGGCTTGTTAGGGCACGCAATTTTAGGCTTTGTCCTGCATTTGGATAATTAAAATATATATATTGATTTATAAATACAAAGTACTTTTTCTGGACCACAGGTTTAAGATTTTGGGTCTAAAACGGTTTTGATTACTAGTATATATCTAGATTAAATTTTATTCTTAGTTGTATTAAAGCTGAATTGGGATCAAGTGGCTTATGCTGTTTATTGCTCTCATGATTCTTGGCGGGCATTTACCATAGTTGAGTATGGTTTAAGAACAGGTGAATCATGATTTTACGTCTTCATGTGAGCTCTTGGTACATGATGCAAAAAGTTTTTGAAAGGAGTTGATCACTGATATGGAGAGCTCTTATACAAGGAAATTGTCAAGTTACGTAGAGTTTTGAGGATAGTTTCACATAAGTATTGGCTTACATTTGTAAAGCTTAAGCTTTTTTAGTTAGCTGTGGTCCTTTTAAATCTTCTACTTTAAAAGGACCTCCATACAGGCATGGGCGTACCAAGCCGTACTTTTTTTATGTTGTTTAACATGGATTAGTTTTATCCTTTCTATTTATATGCATTATGAATGCATAGGTGCACATGCAAGGGATGGCTGTTGGAAGGGCAGTGGACTTGACAAGGCTGGAGGGGTATGAGGACCTCCTTAGGAAGCTGGAGGAGATGTTCAGCATCCAAGGAGAACTGTTTGGAGATACCAAGAAATGGCAGGTTGCCTACACTGATGATGAGTATGACATGAGGATGGTTGGCGACTACCCGTGGCAGTAAGTAGCCTGCTCGTCTACCACCTCTTACTCCTTACTCTTGTGCTAAACATAATCATATGTTAGTGCAGTGAGTTCTGTAACATGGTAAAGAAGATTTACATCTACACATATGAGGAGGCTAAGCGGTTGTCTCCAAAGTCGATGCTGGAGAAGTCGTCGCTGACGGCCAAGACCCTGTGTGGGACTGCAGCTGGTCCTGCAGAGGACCAGGTGGATAAGCATGACTGACATGTGGCTTATCTCTGCAGGTAATGTGCCCATCTTTTATTCGTTTTGTTGCCTTTTGGCTGAGTGTATTATGTCAAGCAGGCACATGCAACAGGCACTGTTTTGCCATTCGTATATAGGATCCGTCCATCATTGCCAGTTGACCATAGGCATCCGATGGGTCTTCTGCTGTAATAGGGTGTTAGATTTCGGTTTTATGTTGGCTTTTATATAGTGAAAAGGATTGGATTTATTAGGTGTTTGTTGTTAATGGGAAGCTAATTGTGGATGAGCTGGAAATAGGGCGTTTGCTTGTCTAATTTGATGCCTTCTTTTGTTTGACCTTCTTGTCGCATCCGACGTGTATCTCTTGTCTGTCCTTTTGGTTTGATTTTTTGTTTTCGTATGCGTGCTAATTAGATGTACGCGGGCCTTGCCATCCTAATATGGATGATTCCCTTTTGTGTGGGGTTGGGGGCTCTTTCACCGCATTGTTTCTTTGTGAGAACAAAAACCCCAATTCTGAAGGTTAATACAATGATGCAATGCTATACTTAAATAGAGAGGTATATGAATTGATTTCATGTTAATTATTTTTATGGTTGCTGATGTGATATAATTGTAAATAAGTTTAGTAATTGAATTTTTTAATGGGTTTGCCAAATTATTTGTTTTCATATATTTGAACAAAAAATTGAGGTCGTTGTATTTGGGTTACTCATGTTAGAATTTGCTCATTAAGTAAATATTTGAATTAAAAATATACCGCATTTCTATCAGAATTTTGTTTTCTACTTTGATGAAAGTGTTTTATTTTAAGGAGACTTTGTGAAATACTTTGTTTGGCTTGAACAAGAAATGGTGAGAGAAGATATTAATTTGGATGACTGTCAAGGGTTCTCATGAAGCGACACACGGGAGCTTTTATGATTGCACTTTTTTTATAAATTAACATGAAGAGATGTGTGATGATTAGGGATGTGTTTCATTAAGATTCCTGTGAGTATTATAATATAATGGGATTCAGGTCCCTTTTGGGGCAACTATTTTTTGGTGCAATACGGTTTGAAAATGCAGATGCAGCTATTTGGAAAGTGCGTCGGGGTGGCTTATCCTAATAAGCTATGTTAAACGCGGGCGTGGGTTCAATTCCGCCACTCACAGTTTCTTCAAGATTTTTAACCTTTCTGCACTTCACGTGTTTCATCCGTGGCTCCTTCGCGTTTCTTCCGCCCTAGGTTCCTCTCTCAATCGATTGCCTCTCTCGATCACGTATCTTCTGCCTAAGGTACATAACCTGCACCTCTTTTGGTTATTGTGCTATGTATGTATTTTCTTTGCTCGTTTTCGATGGAATGGTTTTCTCATTGCAATATGTTGTTTTATCATTTGCGGTTTAGGGTTAGAATATTGTGGATTATGAGATGTGTGCCTTTCTTGTTTACCTCTTCTTATTTTGTGATTTAGGATGGTGTTTTAATCGTTGTGTTTAGGGGTGTAAACGAGTAGAACACGAGCAAGCCCAAACTCAGTTCGTGTTCGACTTGTCAAAAAATATCACTGTTCGTGTTCGACTTGTTTATATTTCGAATACTAAAATTGTGTTTGTGCTTGACTTGTTTGTTTAGCGAACAAAGTCGTTCTGACAACCTTACCCTAGGATGTTAAGGCTTGGGCCAATATTTAAATTTTATTATTTATTTTAAAGCATCATTTAAATATAATTTAATCTATTTTTATTATATTTTTTAATTAATAATTTTAATTGCTTATAAATCATTGCAGCTTGTAGTCAATTAAATCTTTTAAAAATACAACTCATCAATTTTATATATATATATATATATATATAATTGATGAGTAGTATTTCAAACAAAAATGAGTTGAACATGAACGAACAATTTTTGTTCGTGTTCGACTAATTTATATATCGAGCTCAAAACTGTGTTCGGCTAGTAAACTTAGTGAACGAATCGAACATGAGTTATTTGCGAACAACGAGCCGAACACGGGTTCGCAAACAAGCCATTTTAACATCCCTAGTTGTGTTTGTGATAAAAATTAATGAAAGAGTTTGGAATGACTTTTTCAGGCTACGTTAGATGGGATGACTCTTACCCTTGTGTTTTACCCATTTTGTTTGTTTATTGTCACCTCTACTGATTTTGTGAGTCAAAATTTGAAAAATGGATGAAAGAGGGTGTTTGATTTCTTGATAGCAATGTTTCAATTGTCATATATGTATGACTATTTGTTTACATTTACATGCATTGGTTTTTTAAGTGGGAATTTGAAAAATGGATGAAAGAGGGTGTTTGATTTGTTGATAATGATGTTTCAGATGCCCTTTGTGTATCTACCTCAATTCCAAAATATTGATAGATTTGATGTTGGAGTGAAAATTTGACAAATTAGAAATTGATGAAAGAGGGGGCTTTATAGATAGTAATGTTTTGGTTGTCATGTATATATGGTTGTTTGTTTACATTTATATGCACTAATTTTTTTAGTGAGAATTTGAAAATTGGATGAAAGAGGGTGCTCGATCTGTCGATAACAATGTTTCAGGCCTTCTGTATGTATCTACCTCAATTCCAAAATATTGACAGCTTTGATGTTTGAGTGAGAATTTGAAAAATGGATAAAAGAGGGTGCTTGATTTGTAGATAGCAATTTATCGGTTTTCGTGTTCTTAATTGACTCAAATGAAAAATATGAGATTGGGTTTTGTCAGAACCGTTGATGTTTGAGTGAGAATTAAAAAAAAAATGGATAAAAGAGGGTGCTTGATTTGTAGATAGCAATTTATCGGTTTTCGTGTTCTTAATTGACTCAAATGAAAAATATGAGATTGGGTTTTGTCAGAACCGTTGATGTTTGAGTGAGAATTAAAAAAAAAGTAGATGAAAGAGGGTGCTTGATTTGTAGATAGCATTGTTTTGGGTGCCCTATATGTAATTGTTTCAAAAGAAAAATATGGGATGAGCTTTTATTATTACCTTAGATGTTTGAGTGAGAATTTGAAACATGAATGAATGAAGGTGCTTGATTTGTAGAAGGCAATCTTTTGGGTAAATTACATACGGGCACCCAAAATAGATGCATTTATGCTTGCCACGATTGAACCATTGTGAATTTAATAAAAATGAACAACATGAGATGGTGTTGTTGTGGTGTGGTGTGGTAATGTGGGTTGGTTGTGTTGGTGTTGATGTGATGTAGTGATAGTGGTGTTGATAATGTGGTGCTAGTTATGTTGATAGTGGTGGAAAATAAAGAAAAAACAAACAAATCCAATAAAAATCAAAAATAAAATAGTCAACAAATTACATAGAGTCATTTCTCAATCGAGAGACGTAAATATTCAACATGCAGCTCAGGCTGCAACCTCATGTATATCTGACGGGTCGGGTCCTCGAGCAATTTAACACATTTTTAATAAAAGGTTGGATCAACCACAATTTCTGAAAGTGCATCTAAAACTACAAAATTTTTTTTGATGGTGATCTGCTGTAGCAACAGATGACGGAGCTGCAAATACTTCTATCATTTTATCTATTGAGTTTTTCATGAAAACATCTTTTTCTTTCCTCCTTTTCTCTAGCCTGAGCTTATTTGATTGACACATGGACTCAAGCTCCATCGGGTTTATGCTAGGCTCTTCCCTAGAACGCGTAATCTGCTCTAGTGGTAAGTCATCTGGGATGCGCACAAATCTCAGCTCACTTGGGTTGAACGCATGCTGACCCGTCGTGACAACCCCCTTAAAAATTACGTCCAATTTATCTTTCAAGTCCAGGTCAATTTAGCCCCCTTTTTTTTTTTTTTTTTTTTTTTTTTGTGCAGCTGTATTGTCTGCAACGTTGTGAGGGGGAGGGGGGCATGTTAGTTAAAAAAAAATGATAATGCGTAAAAATACAGGTTAGTCTACCATTATTACCTCTAGCTTCTTAGTTTATCATTCCTCTGAAGCATCAATGGTACGCATAATGAGATCTTAACCCAACCAGTGGTTCCCCGTTTAAGCTCATTCCATAACTTCCGCTTCTTCAATTACTCCCACTTGTTCTTAAATTTTAGCTTATTATACTCCATTCCAGTCAATTCTTTGAACCTCTTCGAAATATTTTGCCAGCCTCTTTTGTTAAAGTATGCGATAAGTCTATTTCCAACCTCAATCTCTATAATGCAAATATCACAAAAAATATTTATTACTTCTTTATCCCACATTGCTGGCGGACCCCCTGGTTTCATTTTAACCAAGTTGGAACTAATTGAAGAATTGACAGTTAAACAAAATAACTTAACATATAACAAAATCAATATGTTAGAACATTATAGAATGAGAATAAAAAAAATTTAAATTAAATACCATTACATAATGGCAAATAAATAAACAAAAATACAAAACAGAAGAGCTTGGAGAAAGCCCACACATTCACATGAAATAAAGAACGTAAAAGAAATAACCTCAATATCCATTTTCCAAGAGATTGAAAGCTCCTCAAATTCACTATTCTGCAAGATCATAAAACTAATTTTACGAAGCATCCCATGACTTACATATCTTACCCTAATTCTATATGTAAATAGCACAAATAATATTTAAAGTTCAGTAATAGTGCTTCTAGACAAGTGCACAAATAATAAACCTCTCAATGCCACCATACACAAGCACAACTCACATCCACCACCAACCCACGCACCCAATGCCACGAGAACACACACCAAAGCCACCACAACCACCATAAACACTTCTCACAATCACCATACACAAGCACATCTCACATCAACCACCAACCCACACACTCAAGGCCACTAGAACACACACCCAAGCTATCACAACCATCATAAACACCTCCACAGCCACCACATACAAACACAACTCACATTCACCTCTAACCCACACACCCAAGGCCGCCAAAACACACACCCAAGCCACCACAACCACCATAAACATCTCTCACAGTCACCACACACAAGCACAGCTCGCACCACCACCAACCCACGCACCTAAGGCCACCAAAACACACACCCCAAGCCATCAAAATACACAACCTAGGCCATCACTTTATTGCACCAAGACACTAGCATGGTATAGAAATTAGATAATTCACATCAAAATTAAAATAACAAAAATTTCATAATCATAATCAGTGGATAGAGGACCAAAATTTTAGCAATTTATATAGAAATTCTTTAAGTATATAACATGCATTTATATAAAAAATCACCTAGAAATTTACTGAAAAATGCTTATAAATTCAAATGAATACCCACAGAAGCATTGCACGAATCAAATTGAGCCCTCATTAGAAAAGTAAAGGCCAATTTTTTTTTCCAGGCAAAACATCTCTCACAGCCACAATACACAAGCACAGCTCACATCCACCACCTACTCACACACCCAAGGCCACAAGAACACACACCCTAAGCCACCATAACCACCATAAACACCTCTCATAGCCACTGTAAGCACCTCTCACAGCCACTAATACAAGCACAACTCACATCCACCACCAGTCCACTCAAAACAAATGCTCCATAGCAAGCTCCAATGCTTCAGAATAAATGCTCCATAACAAGCTCCAATGCTCCAGAACAAATGCTCTAATACTCCAAAACAAGCACAACTCATAGTACTCCCTCCACAAACAAGCAAATTTCTATAATTATGCTCAAGAACAAATCAAATTCTTTGTAAACCCTAAACAAATAAAAAACCCAATTTTGCATGAAGAAAGCCAAAATCGCATAGAGAAATCGAAATTACCACAGGAATAACTACCAACACTGTAGGAGGAAGAGAAAGGCGAGAGCGACAGGAGATTATCGAGAGCGAACGAGAGAGATCGAGGGATGCGAGAGCGAGAGAGACGAGAGCGAGGGAGCCAAGAGGGAGGGAGGCAAGAGCAAGGGAGATCCTCTGTAGGGCTCGCGTCGAGGGTAGTGGGGTAAAATACGAGAAGTCAAAGCATGTCGTGGGGTCGATCCCGTGACACTGTTATCAAACAATGAAAACTAGTGTTTAGATAAAAGCCGTATGAACGTGTTAACCAAACGAGACGACAAAATTTTGAGAACGCCGCACGCAATTTGATTCTACTTCAAACGGGCAGAAAGTCTTTACGCCTTAATGACTTTTACATTTCTGCGAGTGCACTTCCTGCAGGATTTCCTCTACTTCACTTTTCTTTGACACACGTTAGAAGCAATGACGTGGTTGACCTTGGGAAGAAGGTATCTATAATGAGAGGGTATTAACCAGCTTTAAATTTGAAACTTCGAGGATCTGTCACTTCTTTGAAGATTTTCCTTATTTTGAGGTAGTGGACATAAGGATGTGCCCAACTTTTCACATCATCGGATTCTACCTCTATTATTTTCAACTCTTCTAGGTTGGTTAGGAAAGCCTCTGGGGCACCTTGTTTTCAGAGCATATGTTTTTTGAGAAGAGTTCTGCCACTTGGTTCTCCTCTCATTCTACATGATCGATATGAAAGTTTGAGAACTTCTCTATGTTTGACTTCACCTTATTCAATTATTTTGCCGTCATTTCATCTTGGTCCTTGAATTCTCCATTAACTTGATTGACGACAAGTTACAAATCAAATTTTATGGTTAATTGTCGGACGTCCATTTCTTTAGCTAACTGTATTCTGAGTATTAGCATTTCATACTCTGCTTGATTATTTGTGACCTCAAAATCAATAACTTGAATGATTAGTATGCTCCCCATTCAGTTTGCATAGCTAGCCAGATTCCTGCTCTTATTTGGTTGGAAGCTTCATCAACATAGAGGATCCAAGTTTGTGCGCCTTCTTCAAATGCATCGCTCAACTCACTCGATTTAGAGAAGTCAATCATAAAATCTACTATAGCCTATGTCTTACTCATCGTCCGGGGGATGTAGCTGACGTTGTACTCACTGAATCCCACACCCACTTTAGTAGTCGACCAAAGTGTTCCAATTGTGTGAGTATGGACTTGAGTGCATAGTCAGTGATCACTCTAATCTGGTGCATTTGGAAATACAGTCGGAGACAATCAAAACAAACGTTAACTTTTCCATAATAGGATAGCTGATTTTGGCTCCCCTGAGAACTTGATTGGTATATTAGACGAGGAATTTCTTCTCCCAATTCCTCTCGGACAAGGACTGAACAGATGGCTTGCTAACCGACTCCCAAATAAAGAACTAGTTCTTCCTTTCGTCTCACACTTTGTAACAACGATGGTGAGATCAATAACTGCTTCAGACTTTGGAAAGTCTGCTCACATTTGGTCAATCATTGAAAGTTTTTAGCTTTCCTTAACACCTTACAGAAATCTGCACATTTATCACCTAACTTGAAAATGAATCTGTTGAATGCTGCAATTCGGCCGATCAATTTTTGCACTTCATTACTGCTTTGAAAGGAAGGCATATTAAGCATTGCCTTCACTTTCTCGGGATTGGCCTTATTGCGCTTCTGTCATGCATTTTAATGGGTTTAATTTCATGTTATACTTCCTGAGAGTGTGGAAAGTTTCTTTTAAATTGTTTTTGTGTTGTTCGACTGACCTAATTTTTTTTAGAACATTCTCAATATAGATTTCAATATTTCTTCTTTTTTGCTTAGAAGAAATTTCATCCATGGGACTTTGATAAGCATCACCAATATTTCTTCAGCCCAAAAGGGCATTACAATAAAATAAAATAAACATTCATTAGTAATGAAATGTATCTTCTTAGCATTAGTCAGATGCATCTTGATCTGGTAGTAGCTGGAGAACACATCCAGAAAACTCATGACCAAGTATCCGATAGTAGAGTCCACCAACACATCAATCTTGGGTAGTGAATAACCATCTTTGGGACAAGCAACGTTCATATTTGTGATGTCCACACACTTCCTTCACATGCAATTGGACTTATGCATCATGACTATATTGGATACCCAAGAGGTTTATTGCTCCTCCTTGATGTAGCCCGCCTAAAAGAGCTTATATACCTCTTCACAAATTGATCGGACCAAAGTTGTTGCTGACATCCGAAGCTTTTTCTTCACAAGCCGGGTGGATGAACTGACATTGAGGTAGTGATAAGCCACATGAATGGGATTGCTTGAAATTTCAGTGGCCAACCATACAAGGAAATTACGGTGCTCCTAGAGAGTCTAGATCAACATTTCTTTATGTTCTGCTTCAAAAGTTCCATTAATTAGATGAAAACATTATCAGGATCCTCAAGTCCACAGGGATTTTGGTTGTGGCCTCATCTTCTTCGAGGCTTCCTTCTTGTTGGTGTTATATTTCTAGCGCTCCTTGCTTCATCTCCCCGCTACCCATAGATAACATGTTCAGGACTGCTCCAAATTCTCACGTATTGTAACAATCACCCAGTATATGGTACGTTGACACCACAACCCATAAATCATTGAAGAGTTGGCGACCGAAGATTGTGTAGTAAGTTGGTGGCACATCAACCACCAAGAAATCTTCCATTTTAGTGAATTGGTTTTTTCCCTTTCCTCAAGTGGCAGATTTCACAATTATTTTGAGCACCTCCTTTCATTTGCCAGAAAACCCATATAATGGTTCAGTCAATGCAACCAAAAATTCGGTTGTCAAATTCATTTTTTCAAAGGTAACCTTGAACAAAATATTCCCCGAGCTACTTGTATCAACCAAAATGCTACCTACCTGGTAGCTACTAATTAGTGTAGTAACGAAGATGACATTATTGTAGGGGTTCCCGACTGGAGGTAGATCTGTGTTGGTGAAAATGATATAGGGATAGGGCTTCCTCATTCAGACAAGAGTCATGACACAGTATTCCTCTTATCAGCTTCTTTTTTGGTCAGGTCTTTGATCGAATCACCTTCTAGTATTGTCGGTACTATTCTTGTTATGTGAGTATTATTGGCTCATATAGGTCCATCTAACTCATCCTCTGCAAGTGCTTTCTCTTATTGTCGAGTATGTGCTTCCGGGGCCGCGAACTCTTTGAGTTTTCTGGCACGATTTAAATCTTCTACCAAGCTATATATGTGACTGCATTCCTCTGTATCATGTTCGTTGTTCTATGGTACTTATAATACTTATTAGGATTTCTGAGGCAAGCTTCGGTTCTCATTAGTGTGACCTTTTGAAAGTATTCTTTGTTATATATGGCGTCGACTAGTTCTGCCTAGTTGTGTGGGTCCCGACGTTGCATGATTTCCCATGGAGGGATCGTTCAATCTACTGCATCTGCAAATGTCTCGTTGGGCTTCTTTGTCCCTGCAGGAAGACCGACCTCTTTCACTCTTCAAATGAGGGTCATCCTTCTCCCTCCATCCTTCATCTCTAGAGCCTTTCTTGTCAGATTGTCGGTCAAAGTTCTCATCTTTAATAACAGACTGGTTCAAGTAATCTTTAGCCTTGATGCAGTCGTTAGCAAACTCCAAGAGTTTAGCTAACATTTTGGATTTCTGTAAAACCAAGAAATAAATGAACTGCAAACTTTTTAGCCCTTGTGTTGGGGCAGCTTTGGCAAATACTGGCTCTAGGTTTTGTACCTCGAGCAACTCCTTTTTGGAACTGCTTAACGTACACCTGCAGACTCTCGTTCGGTCTCTATCTTATATATTTATTAATCATTACACATTTACATATGTGCAACTAACGTAGACACATTTTGACCTTGTAACCACTGTTAGCACCGTTCCATGTTTGTAACAGTATTTGGCATCATTTTGCATTTGTATCTGTCTGATCTGATCGCCTTGTATTCATGTGGTCAGCCAAGAGTATCAATTGACCGATTGATTTACAGTAGCCTCTTCCAGAGAATTTCGTTGCAAAGGCTCATCGTCCTTGGTAAGGATTGTTCCATCAGACATATGCTATTTTATTGAAATCTAACAAATATCATTCCTTCAATCGATGAGCCTAAGAATCTGATTTGGGCAGCTATTGATCTTCCTAATACCAGATGTCGGCTGAGTAATCGTCGACTTAGGTGTGCAACATTTCTTGGTTCGGTCAGAGGTTTATTCAATTGGCCAAAGATTCGATAGACTGGTGAAATGATAAATGTTCGTGCTTCTACTGCTTTCCTCGTGCGATCGATTGGATTTTCTATAGATTCGTGTAGCCAAATTAATCACATACAAATATTGTTATCATTAGTCACTGCCTGTTAGAGAACACTGTCAACTCTTATTGCTAGCCTTCACTGGATGTCAAAAGAGAGAGAGCTGAACGAGGAAAGTATCTTTGCGGGTAGGGCTGTCAAAATGACTGGTTGTTTACGAACAGCTCTTGTTCGGCTCATTAAGAAGCTCGTGTTCGGCTCGTTAATTTCGTTCGATAAGTTAACGAGCCGAACATGAACTAAGATGTGTTCGTTCGTGTTCAGCTCGTTTTGGCTCGAAATACTACTCATCGAGTTATATATATAAAGTAGTATTTTATTTTTTTGCTTTTATAGACGGGGATCCTCTCCCCCTCCAATTTTTGTACCTTTTCTTTTTTTAAAAAAAGTAGTATTTTAAAAAAATCTAATTGACTACAAAGCTACAAAGATTTATAATCAATTAAAAAATTGATTAAGAAAATATAATAAAAATTATTAAATTAGATTCAAATGATGTTTTAATAGAAATAATAATTTTTAAATCTTGCTCAAATTCTTATTGTCTTATGACTACATCATTAGGGTTGTTAAAAAAACTCTTTGTTCGTGAACAGCTCGTGTTCGGCTCGTTAGCCGAACACGAACATACTTTTTGAGCTCGAAATATAAACGATGCTCAGCTCGTGTTCGGCTCGTTTACACCCCTAAAAGCAAACATAAAAATAAAATATATTTTATTTCAAATTAAAATAAAAAAAAACAAAAATTAAAAATAATCTCAAGCGGCTTTCCAGTAATATGCGAGAACAGGATAAAACAAATTATTGAGTAAATATTTAATCTATTAATATTCATATTTTACTTTAAGTTAATTCAAAACTTGTAAAATCATGTCTCAAGCATGAGCATATCCTGACTAATTTTTGCCCCCTTACATCCTCGCCTCGAATTTTATAATTTTTAGATTAATTTTGACATAAATGAAATATAAAAATTGATTGATTAGGTATATATTATCCTATATTTATGTCAATATTAATTTAATGTTTATAAAACTCATAATTAGGGAAAATGCCTTCCTAGACTCCTTTTTTCATAAAGATAGGTTGTAGCATTTCCCGTTTAGGGCAGCTTATAAGTGCGGGTGGCGTTTTCAAAACGGCGTCATACTGTTTGGTTCGGGCGTTTCATCAGCTTATCCGAAATCGCGTTTGGGTTTTTACACTAAACTCAGGCCGCGGGCCGAACCCTGCGGCCCGCCCGTGGGCCGCGTTTTAGGATAAACAACTTATTCTGAAATGCACAAGCTGCCCCAAACGCATCATTAATGTAGCTAAGAAATGGGTTGAATACATTTAGACATGTATCGAATAAACAAGATGTGCTCCCCACTCATTACAAAGATGGTTTAGAAGGTCCAAAGTCCATATTGAGAAGAAGATTGAAGACCGGTGGATGCTCATTTTATTTGTCTTATTTTTTTTACTCTGGGAAATTTACGTACATACCGCACACTTTTATATATTTACACAGGAACACTTGAACTTTTATTACATTTAGTTCACTCCCCCTTTTATTAAGGAGAAGAATTTCCCTAAACCACTATAAATTACATACTATCTCTAAATCATTCAATTTTTGCCCTCTCCATTTAAGTATAAAAAAATACGATTTAATTACTTTAATTTTAATTAACTAAACTACCAAGTAATTCCTATTCCATCATAATAAATACTTTACTAAAACTTAATAAGTTTAGATCATTTATTAATTAATCACACCATTTATATCTTTAATGATTATAATTAAAAGCATAATTAGCCTAAAAAGAAGTTTTCGATTATTCTAGTTTTTTATGAATTAATAACTAATTTTAACATTTAGTATCATTAATTTATTTAAATTTATAATAAAACTTTAACTAGCCTATATATTAGTTAACTAATTAAATACTGCATATCACTCAATTCCTATGCATTTACATATCAAACCCCGAAACTTTAATTTTTACATATGTGTCATCACAGCAATGCATGAAAATGTATATTTCACTTTTTAAAAGTTAAAATAGTAGTATTTTTTACGTGATAAGGCAGATTTGGGTGACATGTAAATATCCACTAATTGGGTTATGCATATGTAAATGACCCTAAGTAGTAACTACTTACCAATTAATTATCTATAAAATTAAATTCAGATAAAATTTTAATGATAAAAATAAAAATATTAATCATGAAATTCTCAAATATATTACCATGTATTAATATTATTAAACAATAATAAAATTTAATGTTCATAATTAAATCTTACATTTATTTGAAAAAAATATTAGAATTTCTCTTTTTATTTATTAAAAAATTTATTTATAATGCCTAATTATCAAACAGAATATATAAATTTATTGAACTTAATTCAAACTAATTGTTGTTATTAATATATATTTATCTAATCAATCTAATTAATACAATTAATTACAAGCATCTTTTAAAACATATTAAACCTATTCTAGAGCTCTTTTAAGATCTTTTAAAACATATTAATTACATGTATTAAAAAATACATCTCCCAAATAACATAGGCAATAGAGCAATTCTTCTAGCACCCACACATAAATCAATATATGATCAATATCATTACCATAAAAATAGTTGTTTTGGCCCACCATGTCATGCATAACTTTTTCTTTATAAGTTGAACGAAATTAATTATAATGATTACAAATTAAAAATTTTTATGCAAATTTATTAATCGCAAACTCTCATTCAGCACATATATAAGATCTTGAACTCATTAATTAACATTAAGAAAGAAATTAAAAAACAAATCGAACATAAGATCACAAATTATATGGTTTGCACATCAATTCTGCCATATTCAAATCTACACAAATTTCGGTAGATTTACAAGCTAATAACATAACAAAGTTTTATATACTGAAACATTAAGGAAAAGCCAATAAAGCACAAAAATTTGGCCTTCATTTTACTGCTTCAGAGATTTTAATGAAGATCTTCAGCAAGAAGACGCTGCTTTAACTTTCTAAACAAATCCTTTGTGGTGAGAACTTAGGAGAATGAGACCACCACACAAGCAGCATAATCCTCACAGACTGATCTCAATGTGATCTGCCATCCCATTTTCTTTTCTAAGCCATTCCGTGGCTACAAAATCAGATCTTTCTATAGATTATCAAAAGAGACATAAGATCTAATTTGAATGGTAGCAGTCTCAGTATGAGGACTTGAAGAAATATGATGGAAGTCTCAGCACAATGGTTGCAGATCCATGGTAAAGCATAGACTCTCGAGGAAGGCACCGAAGGCTTCGACTCAACCGGCTCACATTGTTAGTTTCTATTCCTAGGTCTCAGGCACCATTTGCAGCATTGACTTTGGTTGAGAGAAACATGTAATTTCAGAAAAATTATATGGAAGAATATTCTGAGTCTAGCAGTCTGCAGCTGGATTGAGGCACATAGAGAGCCAAGATTTTTGTTGCTGTAAAATTTGGATGTAAATTTAAATTAGATCCACTGGAGCCATCTTCATGATGCACCTAAACAAATTAGGATCAACTTTAACAAGGCTCCATTCATGCCAAATATTTTTTAGGGGGATGTATTTACATGCATAGCACTTGAGTCTTTAATGTCACATCAAAAATACCACCATCAGCTACTTTTAAAGGTGATATACACATTTTCATTCATAGGCCCAACGCACCAAAGTGCAATAACTGTATATATGAAACTTTAGATCTTAGATATGTAAGTACATGGAAATTGTGTGGTACGTATGTATGTAAATTTCACATTTTTATCCTTTTTTCTGGGAAGATAAGCAGCAAAAAAAAATGTATCTTTGGATGAAAAGTGCACAACTTTTTCCAAGTTTTCTTAAAATTTGTTTTGGAAAATAATACTAGTTAGAAAGCAAAGCAGAAATTAAAATTGAGAGCAAAAGCTTTTAAAATGTTTTGACAATAAAAAATAAATAAAATAAAATAAAAAACATAAGCCAACCAAAATGAAAACTCAAGTCTCTTCCATTCATATTCTCCCCTTCCATTTGTTTATTTACTTTGATTTTCTCTGATCTAGAACCCTGACAATCAATCTATTTGCTATATGCAACATACTTTGTTTGATGCAATAAGGGATGAAATTAGTCAAGAATTTCAAAATAAGAGTAAATCTGAGTTTAGGCTTAAAGTAGATTAGCCAAGTTAACCAATCCAAATGTCAAATAAAATATAGGAATTGACAAGAATTAAACATGCAATCCTAGCCAAGGAACCTCCCACTGAATTAAATTAGATTAATGCTTAAAACTTGATTAAACACTCTTGATCATTGCAGCAGAAACTTAATTAAATCTAACAGGAGTTTCTTAAATGAAGAACTTGCTCTTTGACCGATCAAACTATCACAAAAACCAAAACCTTAAATCCCAATTATTTCAGATACGCTCCATGAATCCTATCTTTAAATCAATTCCAGATTTTAAAATATAGAAGACAATAACTAACATTTCTTCATATCTTTAATTACTCCTCCTTCACCTAATCCTGGATCTTACCAAACCTTAATCTGCTACTAATTGAATGCTCAATCTCCGTGAAGCCAACTAATTGAATTGCCATTCTTGCAAAGCATCAAAAAGCCGGACTATGTAAAATAAAAAAGAAAGAAGAGAAAGAACTCACCTTCTCAACAAGATCGTCTACCAGAAGCTCTTTTAAGCAATACACTGAAAACCTCGGCACACCGCCAACCAAATCAGAAACAAGACCAAGCAGAGAAGCAAATCAATGGCGACCAAGATCTTTACATGCCGCCACCACAATCGCCGCCCATTCTGCTGCATCCAAGCCCTAGCGCTCAAGCTCTTCTGGAGCGGCATCGGTCCTGCCGGCTCAACCGGCATCTCTATCCACATCTCTCCCGGCGAACCCATGCCCTCTTCATCGCCCACACTTCTGATCAACAATGGCGCCTCGGCCGTCTTCATCAAGGCCGATGAAGGTGAGTTGTGGACGATGGATACGAGGCGGTCTTCGTTGACGCTATTGCGAAATCGATCGCGCATCAGCTCAAGAAAGCGTAACAGGGAGGCGGAGCGTTCGGCGATGGCGAAATACGTGTGGCCGCCCTCGTCGAAGAGGAAAGCGAAGGTTCGATCTCCGGCGGTGTGGGAATAGAAGGAGTGAAAAGAAGGCGCAGATTGCAGGGCGGCGAAGGCGAGGGATTCCAGGTTGCGATCGAGGCTGTGTGAGTAGAGGATTCGGTTTGCTTTCGAGATGGAGCAGAAGAGAATGCTAATTCCCATGGAGCCATCCATGGGAGATGGATATCTTTCAGAGTGAAATTGGATGTGGTCAATCGAAAAAACAAATTAAGGAAAGAACTGAAACTTGTTCATGTTGAGGTCTCCGATTGCGATCTGGAATGCATGGATTGAAAGTAAAGGAGAGAATTTGGGTGACTTTGCGTATCGATTTGTTTCCATTGAAATTTGGGAGCTTTTCTAGGTTTTTTGGCCAGGAATCGATCGGACGTCCAGCGATTGGAGTCCATGTGTTTATTCTAAATCTTTTTTTTCTTTTTCTTTTTTTCTTTTTTTTTTTTTTGTTGGGTGGGGGCGGGGGGGATTAGAAAGGTATGGAAGTCTATTTTATACTAACAGTTTGTTTTCCAAAAAAAAATAAAAGAATAGTTTAGTCTGAGGTCTGTCTTTTACACATATAAAGTGCGAGCACGAATTTTAAAGAGATGAATGATATCAAAGCGAAGAATGATATCAAAGAAGGGTCCGTCAGTAGAACTCTCTGAAGCCAAATTGTTAACTTGATGTATTAAAGTCGAGGCCAACTAAGATTATTGAAAGGTCCAAACTCGAATGATTCGACCAAAAGCGAGGCACAGAATAATCTAAGTCATTTATCATCATGAACCAAGCTAAGAAAGGAGCTAATCTCTCGGGCTCTACAGTTATGCCGGAAACATCCAACAGTCTCTCTAAATATCTTTAAGAATTAATAAGAAAAGTTATAACCATCCATACGGATCTCTTCATTTAAGGGCAGCTATCTATCAGATTACGATGAGTCACCCTTCGCCCGATAGACTAACTTCTTTTTGTAGACAGGAGTTCCTCATTGAGGATCAATGATTGACTACCGCCTTGATTGAGTAATCAGCAAAACAGCTGATCCGATCAATCTTGTCGATCCCTTGATAGTAGAAGATCAAGCGACCAACAACTTCTACCAGACCTAGCCAATCGACAGCGCCTATCAAGGCCTAATTAGCCTAGCTAACTAGCAATACCTAGCAAGGGCTTGCCAATCCAGCCAACCAAGCCAAAGAACAACTAGGCTCTGGTCCCACATACGCAAAGAATAACCTGTATAGCCCTCAAATAAAGTAGCGACATAAATATAACTTCACATACTATATCATTTTCTCTATAGACAGATGATCATTCTATGAATACACATTTATTACAAAATACTTTTCATTTCATGCGCATCCCCCATCTCTCTTTCATCTTATTGCGCACTCTATTTCTTAAATGTGATTCACTAAAAAATAAGAATTAAACAATAATATTATATATTTTATGTTAGGATGATATAAATCTTAAGGTATGTTTGATTTTATTTGTTATATATTACCTTTCAATATATAAAATTAATATTTTATACAACTAATGATCAACATTCCATAATATTTTTTCAATAAAAAATTGTGAAGAGTAAAAACATTTTGAAGAGCAGAGCTTTATTTTCAGAGCATACTTACAGTAAAAAAAAAGGTGGATTTAAATATAAACCAATCTTTTCTTATGTATTTAAATATCTAATACTTAGATTTTAATTTTTTACATACATAAAACTTCAAGAAATGAAAAGTTATATCTCATTTTTAAAAAGTTTTAATCTTTTTTTTTTTTTTTTTTGGAAAGAAAAGATTAGGGTGATATAAATATAAAAAATAAAATTTTGCCGTTAGATATGAAAATAAATATAAATTAGGTGGTATTCACGTAAACGCCCCAAAAAAATTTTTATTCAAACCCCCTGATCATTGAGCTATTATTCTGTGCAGACAGCGAACGCAAGTTACGTCTGCTGTCCAATGAGAATTTTTTTAAAAAAAAATTAATTGAGACCCACTGACATACACTTTTGATAGGGAGAGTATTTTGATTGATTCACCGCACACAATACTTTTTCCTGATTATTACACCTTGGATGAAAGCCAGACTTATGTTCATCAATCACTTTTTTGGAAAATTTACTAAGAATGTGTATGTATTTACATATTTAACACCTAAAGTTTAACATATGCACTTATGACATGTTGTCATAAAGTAAAAATTATATTTCTCTTTTGCAAAGATCATTATAATAATATTTTTGATGAGATAGTTAAAGATTTACATGGTATACTATGAGTGCTTATGTTGAGCTCAAAAGTGACCACGGTTGAGCGTGAAATTGAGAGAAGATGAAAGACAAAGATGATGTTGCCAATAAAAATAGTGTATCTAATATTTTTCTCATGATATGACATTCTATTTATAGATATATAACACTTGGAGTGCATAATTACATATAAAACCACTTCGTATACAAAGAAGTTCAGTGGTATAAATGTCATTTTGCATAATATACAAATGATAATGATTAAAAATACATTTATAATGAATTTATTAGTCTGTCATGATGACTCCCAATTCTCGGCTCATGATGGCGGGTAGATCCACATGAGGACGGCATAGAGACCTCTTGACTAAACTCATCAGTGAACTTGCTTCATCCTTCGGTAAAAACCTACTTCATCCGGTTGGATGCAGAGATATTTTTTGCTTCGCTTGATGTGGAGTTGTCATTCGTTCGGCCGGGTGTGTATTGACTCTTCGTTCGGCTGTGTGTGTCTGTCGACTCACCTACTAAAAGGAACGACTCGTTAGAGCCCTAGGTTTAATTTCTCCACTGACATGACGCCTCTGACAAACTAAATCAACATTTGAGAGATGCCTACATGGTTTGACTATAGATCCCACTTTATTTGCCATGTATTTGCATCTCTCTTTTGAGGTTCGTGCAGTTAAGAATCTAATTATATATTTAAATGTTAGATGTATAAATGTATAAATATTATATGTGTACCATATGTAGATGCCCTAAATTTTTTTTCTACTGAATAAACAACGGTTAAATATTTTAATAAAAATTTATCAAACACGTGGCATAACAGACATGTAAGGCAATTATATTATTTTTATTTCTCCAATAAATTAAAAATGAAAAAAGAGTAATGCTGTGAAATCTATGGCAAAATATTTAAATATTAAAAAATTCATATATAATTAGTGGAATGAATATAAATTAAAACATCAGAGAAAAGTTGATAGCGCGCAACAGATTAAGGGTCTGTTTGAGGCAGCTGAAGCTTCTCAATTTTTCAACTGCAGCTTAACTGCCCCAGAAAACTGTTGCAGAGAAGCTGACTAGTTGTTTGTTGCAACTGTGTAAAAACAGCTGTGTGACAACTGTTTTTAGGCAAATGACCATTCTGCTCCTGTTTAGTAACGCTATTTGTAACAGAACTGTAACAGCCATATATTTGATACTTCAAAAGCAGAAATTTACTTCAAAACATTACAAAAATTTAGATACACAAACAGTGAGTTCCAAAAATGCTAAAAAAGGGAAAATAGTAAAATTACAAATTAATATATTGATGATATATATTTGATCCTCATAGTCATCAATGTCAAAGCCACATCAAATGCCAAAACCTAATCCTCATTTTTTAATACAAATTACAAAGTAGAAAATCGATCCACTAATAACATCAAGCATTCACATCCATACCACACATTCATACAAATCCAACAAAAATAGATGTGAAACCAACAAAAAATCGAGCCACCAAGTCACATATCTAACATTAGAAATCCAAAAAAAAAATCTATTGTGCGTTTGTGAGAAGAGGGGCATACCGATCAGAAACAGAGTAGGAAGAGGAGGAAGAGGAACTATGCAACATGAGAAGAGGGAGAAAAGGGCGGACAAAGGGCAAACGAAGGGCGGCGAGAAAAAAATCAGGCCGCGTCGGAGAAGAAGAGGAATGGAAGACCAAGAAGATGAACAGAAGATTTGAAGCACTTAGGACAGACGGGTGAAAGGGCATCCAGGTAAAAAATTGGGGATGAAAAGCAACCTATGGGGTCAAATTTGTGTCTGTTTTTTCTCTTATTTTGCATGTGTCGCAGGTCTGCCGCCGCCCCAACCATCTCTCTTCATGGTGTCTCCCTTTACCCAAGTTTACTTTTTCTTTATCTTAAAGGTTAGTGTGGTAATTACTAATTGAGGAAAAGCATAGCCCTTCCGGGTCATTACATTTTCACAATTTGTTTTAACCTATGAATTTGCCAAATTACATAAATAAATTAAGCATGAAGTAATATGCCATCATAAAATTGAAATAAAAGCAATTCTAAAAATTTATAATCCTACACATGATTATTTCTCATTACAAGGAGAAAGATAAAGAAAACTACTCATATTTCATGGGAAAAATACAACTACACATGGATTGATATTTAAAATTAGGTTTACACAGTAAACTTTAACAAAACTCAAACAAAATTACAAAACACTTATCTCAAACTCCTCAAGCAAATCTCTTGAAGTTCTTTTGAAGAATTCTCAACTCTTCTTACAATCTCACTCTAATAGACACACCCCTCACTTGAAGAGACACGCCCCACACACACCTTAATAAACTTTCAATTGAAGAGACATCCCATTATAATAACCCTCGAAATCCCCAAGGGTCACTTCAGATGCCCCTTTAAAATACGTCCAAATACATTGTATTTTACAAAAAAAAAAATCAATTTTGTTATTTAGGCGCTAGACTTCTAGAAGCAATGAAATAACTGTCTGACGCCTAGGCGCCAGGATCTGGCGCCTAAACGACAGGTCAAAATTTTCTTCTTTGCTCCATTTTCGATCAATTTGCTCTAATTGTTTTACCAATTATACTTGTAATGAAAAATAAATAATATCTTCAATTAAAGTGCAGTATCACTAAAAATAAGCATTAAATGTATATAAAAATAACACATTTTCAAGCATGTCATTTAGCAAAATTGGGGCCGCAGTTGCAGGTTTGACCCTGTGACACGCACTTCTTCTCAGATATTTTACTCGCTTACCCCTGGATTCCACTATGCATTCGTATTTAGCCCTTACCTTCCCCGCGATTCTTCAACTTCCTCTACCATAACCCTTTGTTTCAAAAACTAGCTTCTTCTAGTATCACCTTTCCCAATATTCTCTTTGAGAAATTTTTATTTCTCGTGGGATTGCACCGTATAACAAATTTTTCATTCATATTTTTTATTTTGTCTTTTAGCATATTTATCATTCATACACACGCACTCTGAATTGAGGCACTAAAATATATAGCCTTAAAAAATTACTGTGATTGAGTATTATGCATAGCTACTTGTAAGAAAGAGCAACATATCATCTTTGTCATCATTTTTATGCTCACTTCTAGAAAACATGTGTAGTTGTGGTTTGTTTGAGAATGCTCATGCAAAGCGAATTGCAAATATTATGCTTAGAAAAGCGTATGTTTCAATCACACACACAAACTCCGAAATGAGGCAGTGAAAAAGATTGCCTCAGAAAATTATTGTGATGGCATATTATGCATAGCTATTAATACCCCTTAGGGCATATAATAATAAATTATTAGGAGAAAGGGCAACAAATCACTTTTTCATCATTTGTATGCTCACTGATAGAAAACATATATAGAGTTTCATGCTTTGTTATTAAAATTCAGGACTAATACCACTTAGGACACTCTGAGGACAAGAAAAGCATTTTTCAATCACACACACGCACTCAGAAGTGAGATAGAGAAATAGATAACCTCAGATAATTACTGTGAAAACATATCATGCATAGCTACTGAAACCCCTTGAGGCATATAATGAGAAATTATTGGGAGAAAGGGAAACAATTCATCTTTTCCATCATTTTTATGCTCACCGCTAGTGAACATATTTAAAATTTCATGCTTTGTGACTAAAATTCAGTAGTAATACCATGTGGAGCATTTTTTTGAGAAGAAAAGTACATTTTTCAATCACACACACACACACACACACTCTGAAGTGATCAGTGAATTAGATAGCCTAAAAAAATTACTGTGATGACATATTATGCATAGGGATTGATACCCTTGAGGCATATAATGAGAAAATATTGTAAGAAAGGACAACAGATCATCTTTGTCATTATTTTTATGCTCACTGCTAGGAAACATATGTAGCCGTGGACTGTTTGAGTGGTGTTATTGTGGTATTATTGAGGTGATACTAAAGTGGTTAAATAACATCATGATAGCACCCCAATAATACCATAATAAGACTAGAATAATATATCAATAACACCATATAATGCATAGCTACTGATACCCCTTAAGATATATAATTAAAAAATATTGTAAGAAAGGGCAACAAATCATCTTTACCATCATTTTTATGCTCACTGCTAAGAAAAATATATAGAATTTCATGCTTTATGACTGAAATTTAGTAGTAATACCACGTGGAGCATTCTTATGAGAAGAAAAGCATATTTTTCAATCATACACACACTCTGAAGTGAGGCAATGAAGTAAATAGCCTCATAAAATTACTGTGATGACATATTATGCATAAAGACTGATGCCCCTTGGGGCATATAATAAGAAAATATTATAAGAAAGGGCAACGAGTCATCTTTGTCATCTTTTTTACGCTCACTGCTAGGAAACATATGTAGCTGTAGTCTGTTTAAGGGGTGTTATTGCCACATTATTGGGGTGTTACTGGATTGGTAAAATAACATCATGATTACTCTAATAATATAATAATAAGACTATAATAATACAAAAAATAACACCATATAGTGCATAACTATTGATACCCCTTGGGGCATATAATGAGAAAATATTGTAAGAAAATGCTACAAATCATCTTTGTCTTCATTTTTATGCTCACTTTTACGAAACATATGTAGTTGAAGTCTGTTTGAGTGGTGTTGTTACGACATTATTGAGCTTTTATTGGAGTGGTAAAATAAAATCATGATAACACCCCATTAATACCACAATAAGACTATAATAATACAACAATAACATCATATATTACATAACTACTAATACCCCTTGGGGCATATAATGAGAAAAATTTTTAAGAATGGGCAACAAACCATTTTTGCTATCAGTTTTATTCTCACTGCAAGGAAACATTTGTAGTTGTGAACTGTTTGAGCATGTAAATGAGAAAATATTGTAAAAAAGAGCAACAATCCATGTATGTTATCACTTTTATGCTCAATGCTAGAAACATATGTCGTTATAGTCCATTTGAGTGATGTTATTGCGACATTATTGAGGTGTTATTGAAGTGGTAAAATAACATCATGATAACACCCACTAATACCACAATAAGACTACAATAATACAACAATAACACTATATAATGCATAGTTGTTGATACCCCATGGGGCATATAATGAGAAAATATTGTAAGAATAGACAACAAACCATCTTTGTTATCAGTTTTGTGCTCACTGCTGGGAAACATTTGTAGTTGTGAACTGTTTGAGCATGCAAATGAGTAAATATCGTAAGAAAGGGCAATAAACAGTGTTTGTTATCTTTTTTATGCTCACTTCTAGGAAACATAGGTATATGTGGTATGTGTGAGCATGCTCATGAGTACCTATTTTTCAAAACTCATGCTTAGAAAATTATTATGACAACAAATTATGCATATTCACTGATATCCCTTGAGTCATATAATGAGAAAATATTGTGAGAAAGGACAACATATTATCTGTACCATCATTTTTTATGATTACTGCTAGGAAACATATGTAGTTGTGGACTACCTGAGCATGATCATGCATACCAATTTCAAATTTTATGCTAGGAAAAACACTTTTTCAATCACACACACATTATCTGAAGTGAATCATTGCATCAGATTGCCCCAGAAAAATTCTGTGGAAGAATAATATGCATAGCTACTATAATTCATTACTCATAACACATTTAAGAGATATATATAGTTGGATTGCTTCAACATGCTCTTATTTTTGCATGTTTGTTTTTTCTATCATAGTAATAAAATGGTTGAAACCAAAGAGGTTGGTGTGCCCGCATTATGAGATAAAAAACCAAAATAATCTTTTCTGACCTTTGCCTCATTGAAATTGACATGGAAAATATGCCAACTGCATATTTCAATAAGGAGGGGTGACAAAATATTATAAAAAAATTCAAGGAAACTACAGGCAGAGATTATGACTGGATGCAATTGAAGAACAAATGAAATCAATTCAAGAAGGATTGAAAATTTTAGAAGGAATTAAAGCAAGGATCAACGGGCTTGGGTTGAGATCTGGTGAAGCAAATAATTAATGTTCCGGAAGAGTGATGGACAGAAAGACTTGCAATAAGATTTTGTTTCATATCCTCTAATTTGATCAATTTCATTTTTATTTACTAAATAAAGTTTATATTATGATCTTGTCGGTGGTGCCCGCTGCGATGATATTTAAACTTTGTGGGCTTGAGCCTAAGTTGAGGGAAAAGTTGGACGGGATGGTTAGGGTTGCTACAGACAAATATGCATGTGCGCCAAGTGAAACATGTTTAATTATTTCTTTTAGCAAATTCAATTCATGTCTTCACTAATGGATTATCTTTTGCAGCATTAAAAAAATGAGGTCAAGAATTTCAGGGACATCCTGATGATTGCTTGGCCACTGCGGATTGCAAACTTCCCTAATGAGGTCACGTCGGGCTCATAGCTACAGGAGATAGTTCTACAGAAGCTCGCAGTTCAACACAGAGTTGTGTGACTTCGTTCAATGGGCAGACATTCCAGCGGATTCCATTACCGACGATGATCGGGAATGGATGCAATCACTGGAGGATAATGTAGCACAGGACATACACCGTTTGCATGTTAAGGACAATCTAATCATTATATTAATTGTAATTTTAATAGTTTTTTACTTTATTTTGCACTCCTGCTATTCACTGTTAAGAGTGAGGTGTGTATCTAAATTTTTTTATTGTTCTGAAGTGAATATCTACTTATAAAGTATCAAATATATGGTTATAATAGTTCTCTTATAAATAATATTACTAAACAAGGTAGAAAGTTCTTTTGTCTAGAAACAACTGCCACACATCTGCTTTCAATCAGCTGAAACAAACAGCCAGCCAGCTTCCCCGCAACAGCTCCTGGGGCTGCTAAGCTGTAGCTGATAAGTTGATAAGCTGCAGCTGCCCCAAACAGACCCTTAGAATCCAATGAAGACCTCCTAATTCAAGTTTTTTCAAAGTTCATTCACTACTCTTATCGACAAGAATGTATCATCAGTGAAAAGCATACACCAAGGTAGAACGTCCTGTAAATGTCCAATAAAAGCATCCAAAATTAAGCAAAAAGATATGGGCTTAACGTTGATCCTTGATGTAATCAAAATGAAATAAATAAATATTTGGTCAACCCTCCATCTATTTGAACAGAAATAATAGCTCTAATATACATATCTTTAATGACTTGAATATAAATCATATCATCACCTTTCTTCTCTAGAACTCTCCAAAGGATATCTCTTGGAACCTTATCGTAAGATTTTTCTAAATCAATAAAAATCATATATAAATCCTCCTTATTCTCTTCGTACTTCTTTGTCAAACATCTCAATAAATGTATAGCTTCCATAGTAGACCTGCCCTCCTATAATTTTAAGGAATGCACATCAACTTAATTCTTTTAAAATTTGCACTCTCTTATGCATCCTCTTTATTCTTAAAAATGGGGACCAAAATACTCTTCCTCCATTCCTGAGGCATCTTTTTTATTTTTAAAATAATATTAAAGAGTTTATTATGCTAAGAAACTCTAAAAACTCTTAAATATTTACATACTTCAATTGAGATATTATAAAGTCTTATAGAATTTCCATTATTGGTTTTCTTTAAATCCTCATCAACTTCTTTTTCACTAATATGACGGTAAAAATGAAATATTTAATTATTATTAATGATATTAATGTCACTATGGTCGATCATATTTTCAGAAACTTCATTGAAAAGTTTTTTAAAATTTCTCACCCATCTATGTTGAATATATTTTTCTAAGAAAAACACCTTTTGATTTTCATCTTTAATACACTTTATTTGTTAAATCTTTACTTTTCTTTTTTATTTGTTTGGCTACTTTATACATATATTTTCATCTTCTTTAGTATTTAATCACTTAAAGCATAATTTTTAGCAGCACAGATTGTTCTCTTAGATTCCCTGTGAGTCATTTTATATTTTTTTCAGTTCTTTAAGTTTTTATATTTAAATCATTTTTTATAACATAACTTATCATATTTTATTTTTCTTGCACATTTTTATTCCGCCACCAGCTATTTTTATTTATGAACATTTTTTTCTTTTGATTCTCCAAGTACATCTTTTGCCATTTGTTTAATAATGTTTGTTACTTCATCCCACATAAAATTTGATTATTCATGAACATCCTAAATTTTAAAATCTCAAAGTTTACTCATAAAAATAATTTTATTTGTGTCTTTTAGTTGCCCTTATCTAATCCTATGACAATGTTTTCTAGTATTCTTTATTTTATAACTCTCGATCTTAAAATCCAGAACTAATGTTCGATGTTGGGAATTTAAATTCTCATTTGGAATGACCTTACAATCTTTACATTCTCAATAATCTCTTCTTCTCATTAAAAAAATAATCAATTTGTGTTTTATTAGATCCATTCTTACAAGTAATAATATGATCCTTTCTTTGCTTAAATAAATTATTAGCAATAAAACAAAATCTAATATAATTATATCTTCTTCACTAATCACTCTAAAATCGTAGCTGCCATGAGTATTTCTAAAATCTTCGACCAATTATCGACATGTCCATTTAAGTCTCCTCCAGTAAAATTCTTTCTTAAAGAGATATTATTTGTGCTAAATCTTCTAGATCACTCTATAATTTTTTTTTGGAACCCATATCTAAACCCATTTGAGAAGCATAAGTACTTATATTATTAAAAATCTTAGCATCAGCAACAATCTTAAGCGCTATAGTTCTATCTCCAATTCTATTAATTTTTACAACTTTATCTTTCAAACTCATATCTATAATTACAGCTACATCATTTATAGTGCGACTTTTACTTGAATAACAAAGTTTAAAACACAAGTTATCAATCTCCTTAGTCATTTGTCCAACCCGTTTAGTTTCTTGAATACATAAGTTATTTATTTTTCTATGAATCATAATATCAACTAATTTCATTAATTTCGATGTGAGTACCTATATTTCATGATCCTATCCTAATATTGGTTTCATGACATAACTTCTTTACCTACATCCGTCTGTAATGTGGGAACCCTTGCTTATTTGACACTACACCGGGGAGCCAGTGTAGCGGCTCTTGCACACTTTTCACTCTATTCAGGTTATATATCGCGTCACATCTAGGAGCCGCCCTAGCATTTACACATTGATTTAAAGAATTCATGTCATGATTTTTTGACAAATTTTACACTGTATGCCAACAACCTAACACAACCCTCCACTTTTCACATCCGAGGCTTGGGACCCTACTGCTCGATTCTGAGAAACTTGCCTAGGTTCGGAGGGTTCATGACGAACAAAGAACAAAACAAAGGAGAAACGAGAGGCGCAAGGCAGAAGTTAAGACACGGGATTTAAGGCAAATTAGAGGAATGAGGGGATTTATGAGCTTGTAAAAGGAGAAAAATGAGAGTTGAATGTCTTTTTAAGCGCCAGTGTCGCCGCGATCCCTTCACTGCCGAGTAAAAAGAAGAGAATGAAGGGAGTTTTGGAGGTTTTTATACATCGTGATCTTGTCGGGGTACAGGAGGAGAATGATGAGTGTTTCAGAGGTCTTTGTACGCCGCGATCCCAACGTCTTTGAACTAAATCAGGAGAAAAATGAGAGCTTTCTAGGTTTTTATTCATCGACCTCATCGCCGAAGCCAAAGTTTTATTGGACTTCGTATGCCGCAATTCATTGCCGCTTTTACTTTCGACGAGATAGCCTAACTCCGTGACAGTAGGTGCTTTAAATATAAATATTAAAATTAGGGTGTGATAGTTCTAAGTGCTATGTAATTAAATCTCCAATAAAAAAAATAGAAATAATAATAAGAAAAAAGTGAGTTCAACTTTTATATGCAAATTTACTATAAATAGAATTTATCAAATTCACGAAATCTTGTGGGTTCACGACGAAGAAGCAATGACAGAGTAAATCCATTTAATCAGTCTAACAATAAGATTTGATAAATCTTACTTTACACACGAAGAAAGTGGGGAAAAGAGACCGGATTAGAGGTGAAATTATTGAGTCTGCCCACCGCAAGCAGAGATACAAGGTGCGTCAATAAAAACTCATCTTTTATCTAAAAAAAAAAATGAATGTCAGTAGGCCTATTTTTATTATTATTATTATTTTTTTAATTTAATTGAGGGGCAGCACGCTTAACAGAATTAAGCGAGCTGCCCAACAGTTATATTTGTTCTAGCAGGAGTTACCGACCAGAAGAAAGAAGAAAGATTCATTTTTTTTCTAGATTAATTTCCTCCTTGGATAACCAAACTGGAAGATTCTCAGCATTACATCTCTTCTTTGAGACCCAGGCTTTTATATTTGTCTATCTTGTAATTTCATCTCTCATTTTGCGGACAGAATTTGCTTTCTTAATTTTTGATCAGTGCAGCCTGCATTTCTAAGTTTTTGGGGCTTTCTAGGGTTTTGTTCAATTGGTTTTTTTTTTGTATCAATTTGCCTTGATTTTCTTGAAGAATATTATATTTCCCATTCGTTTCTTTTTATCGGAAGTTTTCGTTGGGTTTTGTTGGGGGTTTTGGCGATGTCTTGTCATTCTGCAGATCCTCCTGGCTATTGCTCATCTTTCTCGCCCGATTTGAAGCTCTACCAGGCTTTCATCTTCTCTGTGCCAGTTTTATTCACGTTTATCATTCTGTTCTTGTTCTACGTGTTCTACATAAGGAGGAGATCAAGTTGGCAGTCTCTTAGGATGAGAACAACAAGCTTGAACAGGGAAGAGCGCCCAAGAGTATGTGTTTCTTTGTGCTCTTTACTGCCGTATGCACCTAACAAGTAATTGTTTTAGGTTTTCTCATGTTTCTCTTCGCCCTTTTCATAAATATTAGCCGTCGGAGATTGGCGTAACGAAAGAACTGAGGGGGATGCTTCCAGTGGTTGTTTTCAAGGAGAGTTTCTCGATCAGAGAAACGCAGTGAGTTGTCTTTTGTTGGATTTGATTTTTTTTTTAATTTCCAAATGATGTCACTAATAAGATTCTGTCTGTGTTTTGCATGAGTTATATCAGATGTGCTTTCTGGCTTTTTGATAGTTTTTGTAGTTGCAAATATGATAACATTTTTAGATTAAGTTTTGTGCCATTTTATATCAAATTTGATTTCTGGCTTATTATACTTTTTGTTATTGTAAATTTGATCTCGTAAATGTTACTTGTTTCTTTAAATTAATGTTATTTTGACACTTTTACATAAAAGTCTCTTCTTTCACTGGCAAATTACTGCATTTATGTAAAAAAGTTTCTTTGATTAGTTTAGTTTGCTAAGCTTCCTTTGTTAAGTTTTTTTTTGTGCTGTTTATTGTTTGGATAGATTTGTGTTGTTATTCAGTTTGTTTTAACATTCTTAAGTGTCCTAAGAAATTCAAGCTTAGGCTTAGGAATGTCTTGTGTCTGTTTGCTGAATATTTAAGCTTTAAAAAAGAATAATGTTGATCAGTCAGAAAATTTAATGTGTACTGATGAACACAAAAGTAGCTTTCAACTCAAGTTTAGGTCATTCTTTTTTAATAAGGAGGCCTACCATGCAAAATTCTCAATTTCTATTATAGTCAAAAGTTGTTATCATGTTCCATGTTTTCTGCAGGCAAACTAATTATCAATAATTTTTTTTTAACTGCATTCAAATACTTTACTAAAGATAGAATCTAAAATAGAAATAACAGCTTTTTCATGCACAAAGTGATGCTTCTCGTGTCTATTGTAAAACTTTCCTAAAGTCCAACACTAAAACATAATTAGCATAACTGCCCTATACATGTCTTACTAAATTAACTATTTGGCTGCTAGTAAATGATCGAGACAGTTAAATAAAATGCTTGAATTCTAGAGGTGCTTTCCAAAACTTTGGAAAATATGGTTGTGACTTATCTAGGGTTGCTATAATATCAGTTTCATCTTGTAGTTTAGTAAACTTTAATAAAATAATTGAAACAATTTGTCATGCTAACAACAACATATCTTGATTTAAGAAATAATTTATTGCCTATCAAACACAATGAGTTTTCTATCAACAATTCATGTTGGCATTATCAATAAAAATTATTTTTTAATTTACCTCTAACATCATTTTAGAAAACGTAGACCACGGAATAGCAATTTAAACAATTGTTATCACTTTGCTTAACATCTAAGAGGAATGTTTTTTGTTACTTGAAATGCTACCATCACATTCTTTATAATGTGGGTTAGCCAAAAGATGATGCAGAAGCCTCAGCGTGATTAGGATCAATATGCCATAAAACTATCACAGAACAGAAGGAAACACAGTACAGAGACTACCAAGATTTTTGTTGTTCAATTTGAGCCAAGTTTATGTCCATGGCTAAGAAGAGAGGATTCAATCCACTAATAAAGAAGTGAGTTGTAGTGAAGAAATAATGAGCACTCACTATCAATTGTCAATTCCCAAGTGTACTCATGCACAACAAACAATAATAATAAGTATTTTAAAACCTCATACCAAGAGATTACCTCATAATAAATATTCTTTTGGCATAGGTGCAGATGACAATCCTCTAGAATTCTTGTCATTGAGGGTGTTTGCAAGTAACAAGAGAGTTTTTTTCTTAAAATTTTCCAAGAGAACCATTCTTCAATATATTATTGTTTATGGAGCTTTTAGTACACGCCACCCAAGGTAACATACATATTCCAAAATCTATGTTCCCAAAAAAATTATGAATGCACCCCAATGTGCAGTTCAAGCCACGATATGGGATTTCTAATTCCAATTAGCTGCATTTTCTAATGCTATCTCCTTAATTGATAAGATTGTGGCAGTTTAGTTTGTCAAAATCCAACATATTCCAATCAATAATAAATAGATCATATGCAATAAAAATTGTCTTTTTTTGGGCAATGTGTGAAAGCTGAAAAATAAACACACATTGCATTTGTTTCATTATTTCCCTTATTGATTTAAAACTATGGCACAATCGGATCTCCTTTATTTGTTCCTTCCAAGCGGACCACCCTAAGCTTCCCAAGCCTCAAATAATTTTGCACCACATAATCTCAGCATGCCCAAAAATATACTACTTAAACTAAATTTATATGAGACACTTCTCTAACATAAATATTGTATAATAAAGTCGTGTCATTGAACCCAAATGTGCATCTTCCATTGGATTTTTTATACCTCTCATTTAGTTGGCTTGTTGCAGTGAATATCGTAATGATACATGTCATTAGGGTAGAATGTGTAACAGGAATGTGGTCCATATAATTACCTAAAATTTCCCATCATTTTGTGCCTTAATTAATTTTTAATTTTTGTTTTTTTATAACCGAGAAGCTAACTCTCCCATGTTTCCCCAAAATGTAATGCTTTGTCGGCCGTTTTTTTTTTTGTGTTTTGAAAAAAAGTGATGATTTTGAGATTTTAAAAAAATAATTTAAATATAAATATAACCTTTTTGATTTTTAAAAGTGACATTTTAATTTTAAAATAGGTGAGACCAAACGGGTCTCACATTTTAAATAGTTTAGATGATTGAATACAATGCTACAAATAATACACTTATCCCGAATAATAAATATATCACTTGTAATAAGGATTCAATCACCTAAACTAAAGAATTTGTGACATTCGTTTTAGTCTGCGAAATATTTTTATAAAAAGGCCAACAAGTCCTTGGTCCTCTTCCCATGTTTCTGAATCTGTTGAGAGTTAGATAGGGTTTATTTTATCTGGGTTTCTGGTTCTCTATAGAGGCAAACCCCTATAGTTAATTACATCTTAAATGATCGAAATCACTTAAGAATTAAGAAAATAAATCACTTAAGAAAATTCTCGATTAAGATCAGGTGATTTTGCTTTCAAGATTTCAAAGTTTAGGTTTTCACGGTTGGACATGGAAAAATCAAATAGTAATGACTCAAAATAGGAACAATTATTTAAGGAATCCAAAGGGAAAAAAGTAAGTGATATCACAGATCCAGGAGAAACCCCGGAGATGTCCCAACTATCCTATTGTTCGGCTTTATGTCTTTGAAGTGATGATTATTTGATATTTCAATCCTGCACATTATTTAGGATTTAGGACTTATATTTACACAATATCGGACTGTGCAAATAACCTATAAAGATAGGAGGATTTACACCGTACCGCACGGTAACCTCGGAATCCTAAAGCGTTAGGACTTATAATTGTACAACAGAGTTGTGCAGAAAGCCTAGAGAGTGATTCTATGGGTTGTTATTTAAACTAAGGAAAGTGATGGATGATGTGAAAATGTTTATGTGATGAGAAGATGTTTTGCTGCTGCAGATCCACCTGAAAGTTGTTCCTCGTTGCGCTGCCCATGCTGTTCACTCCAAACTATGAAAACAATATAACATGCTTTAAAATAAAATATTTTAAAGCATGTTATATTGTTTTCATAGTCTATTATACTGCTTCCCCAGCATGTTATGCTACTCTTTATAGCACATTATGCTCTTCTTTCAGTATGTTATATTGTCTTTTCTCTTTAATGTACAGTGCATTGTTACTTTTCTTTCACACTGCATGCTTAGTCACTTTGATACACTATGTCTTAGTTTAGGATAATCTAGTGGTTATGAGCATTTTCAAAACTAAAACTAAACCAGGAGGTGCTATTACGAGAAGTTTGGAGCGAACAGCATGGGCAGCGCAACGAGGAACAACTTTCAGGTGGATCTGCAGCAGCAAAACATCTTCTCATCACATAAACATTTTCACATCACCTATCACTTTCCTTAGTTTAAATAACAACCCATAGAATCATTCTCTAGGCTTTCTGCACAACTCTGTTGTACAATTATAAGTCCTAACGCTTTAGGATTCCGAGGTTACCGTGCGGTACGGTGTAAATCCTCCTATCTTTATAGGTTATTTGCACAGTCCGATATTGTGTAAATATAAGTCCTAAATCCTAAATAATGTGCAGGATTGAAATATCAAATAATCATCACTTCAAAGACATAAAGCCGAACAATAGGATAGTTGGGACATCTCCGGGGTTTCTCCTGGATTTGTGATATCACTTACTTTTTTCCCTTTGGATTCCTTAAATAATTGTTCCTATTTTGAGTCATTCCCATTTGATTTTGCTATGTCCAATCGTGAAAACCTAAATTATGAAATCTTGAAAGCAAAACCACCTGATCTTAATCGATAGTTTTCTTAAATGACCTCCAGTCATTTAAGATGTAATTAACTATAGGGGTTTGCTATAGGGGCTTGCCTTTATAGGGAACCAGGAACCAGATAAAATAAACCCTATCTAATTTTTTATGTTAGCTAGGGGAACTTGTTGGTCTTCTTATAAAATATTTTGCAGACCAAAACGGATGTCACAAATTCTTTAGTCTAGATGATTGAATCCTCATTACAAGCGATATATTTATTCTTCGGGATAAGTGTATTACTTGTAGTATTGTATTCAATCATCTAAACTATTTAAAATATGAGGCCCGTTTGGTCTCATCTATTTTTAAAATCAAAATGTTACTTTTAAAAATATAAAAGGGTTGTATTTAAATTATTTTTAAAATCACAAAATCATTCACTTTTTCAAATCACGAAGGTTAAAAAAAAAAAACGGCCGACAGTATTGTCGAGGCAATTGATTTTCTATATCAAGGGGTAGTATTAAAGCGAGATCTAGGTGAAGGCAAATACCCGAAGTTATCTGTGGATACATTATGGACGGTGAAAGGCTAATCATACTTTTCTTAAAATCATTTAGATACAAACATGAGGTAATGACTTTTATGAGGATGACCATCTAATTCCATGGTGGTACTGATAGTAATAGAAAACTATTTCAAGTAGTGAAGAGATAGAAATCATGATAGCATGAGAGAGACACAGAATCAAGGAGAAATTTAAATCATGAAGATGAAGAATTCAGATTTTGACTCATCTGGCCACAATATTATGTTTATGCATTGGCTAAGGTTGGAGGCAGGGTAGAATGCGGAAGAATAAGGGAACTCATGTTATTAAGCTGGATATCAATAATCGATAGAGGTTACATTTGACACAAGCAGAATGCAGCTTCAGCCGCAGGCATGGTAGCACAATAATGGGGCGGGGTGTGAGACAAGAAAGCAAATGAGCCTATGTAGGTGCAAAAGAGTGAACGAGCCTGCATAGTTGTTAAAGAGCACAGTGCCAGGCAAAGCACTGATTCATGTGACACGGATATTGAATTTCAAGAAGGCATTTCATAAAATAATGGGAAATATTGAGTTGATAAGAGAGTCGAGTGCCTAGAGCTGCAAGTCAGGATGTAGTGAGGCAAGTGGGATCACGAGCAAGATGCGAAACAAGCATTTTTGCGATCATGTTGTGTGCAGCGACAAAAGGAGTGTAGAGTTCATGGAAGGTGTGATGGGTGAAAAATGAACAAGAAGGCAAGCAAGGGTGCAGGGCAAGCTCATTTGCTGGGGAAGCCTTGTATGTGTGGCTTAGGAGCTGCGTAGCAGATTATAGGATGAGTCAAGCAAAGGAGAGCAATGCTTTAGATCGTCCAAACAATGTGCAAGGACACCAGTTTGGGGTGCGAAGGAGAGCTAGGGTGGAACAAATTTTGGGGATAGCAATGAAAGCCCTGGAGGGTTGAATACAAGCTCTAATTCACTGTTATGGGTATAAAATTGGATGATTTTACTTATTGAACAATGATTTCTGTTTAAAACTTACAAGACTGAATACAAAGAATGTTAAATTAGAGAATAATAGTTAAGGGAGATTAAGTATATTATTCCGAAATATATACTCTTTTAATATAATGATTTTCTAACATTATTTCTTGATAATCATCATATGCTAACACAAATGATGATGTGTTGGTTGGTTGGGGAGAGGATGGTATCAGGGACACGCCTCACATGAGGGGATAGTAGTAGGGACTTTTCTTCAAAGGATATGGACATATTTCCCATCCAATTTGTAACTGTTTCTCAAGTGGACAGATACTCATCCAAGGAATACCACCACAAACATTTTGAGATTGTTAACAAAATACTTTAAATTTAGCAACTGGCGTCAACGCGGAAAAGTAACTCTTAGTTCTCTATCCTTATTCCTCTTACACTTCCGTTATCTTCTTGAGATCTGATCAAAGAAAAAGATTTCATAAATTTTATCTTGTCATCTAGTTTTCTTGTTTATTCTTTTCTTTTTAAAGCTCCTCTCTTATCCTCAATTTTGGTAATTTATTAGCCAGTGAACTAGCACAATTCCCATGAGGAAGGGCTCAAAATTCAAGTTTTCACACTTGAGGGAGAATTGTTGCCTTAAGCATTTGACATGGTAAATAAACTTGAGTGCTCTTGCATGGATGTATCAATGAGCAAAAATATGTATTTGGGGAAACCTTAATAGCCCCCAACACAAATGTATGCTGAGGGCTCATTTACTTTTGGAAAATTGATAGAAATTTGCTAGGTCCATTATTTGTTTTGATGTTGGTAGAAAACAACCTTTATTTTGAACTCTGCAAATCCCCTTTATTATTTCGTTCTCAGACAAGAAATGAGTTAAAGGAAATCTTAGTTTTTCTAAAACATGTTTTAATAACCAAATCATCCATAAGAAGGAATGCATGGGGATCATTACAGCCTGTTTTTTGTCTTTATAAAGTTTCCCTTCGCCTTATCTGAAATTTAAGCCTCATCCTGATATCAATCAGCTTTATTTCATATATCACGTTAGGGTTTCCTTCAACTAGAACATATTCATTGACACTATGTAAAGTGTGCGAAGCATATTATTAGCCCAATTAACATAATTCAATATCAATTCAGGTTCAAAACCAGCATTAATGGGCATATTAATCAGATTAAACCCAGATTATAAGGAAATTAATTTGCACATTAATCAGTGAATGGAATTAGCGATGTGAATTATGATATTCTAAGTAGAGGGTAAAAATCTCACTACCCATCAGTGAGGGAGCAACAACAATAAAATGCAATAGCAAGGTAATTATTTCAATTCCATTGGAAACCTCAATAAACTATTGCCCCAAATTGCTATAAGTTTGATTCTTCAGATATTGTGCTACACAGACTGCCATTTTTTGTTCCATATATAAATTTAAGTTTAACTGCTCATGAGATATTCAATCTCTGAAACTGGCTATCAGCACTCATGTTAGCATGTTATATGACCAGTTCACTGTCGTTTCAACTTCTCAAGCATGGGTATTTCATGCCTGATCGTATATGCTCTCGTTTTTCTTCGGTGTTATTGATACTGCGAGATTGAAATACATGAAAGTTTCTCACCATTGTTTGTCTTAGGGAAAGCACTTTTGATTTTCATTTTTTTTAATATTTATTTTGCTTTGTTTATGTTTTCGTTTAAAATAAAGGACATTTACGTACACAAAACTTGCTATTTATACATCCACCCTCTTTCATCCATTTTCTAATTCTAGCTCAAATACAAAAATCCTTGATAAAACTCCAACACATATTTTTCATTTTTATCAAATTCTCAATAGTTTGATCATTGCACGCATAAATATATCGGTTTGGTAGTTCAAATAAATCACTTGGGTGGTTAATTTGTGAATATCAATGTTTCGGATGGTCTATATGTAATTATTCCTAAAAATAGAATATGTTTGGTAGGATATAATTTGCTTAGTTTTTTTAAAATAAAAATTTTTTGGCTGTTTTGAGTGTTTTAAAAGCAAGTTAATTCTTTTTTTTTAAATAGAAAACTTAATCATACAAAAAATGTACTAACCAAACACACAACAAAAAACAACAAACAAAAGTAATCTCAAACAAAACCCTTATTGTTTATTAATTGCAAACAAAAAAAAAAGAAAAATTTGTCAGATGTTATTTCAATTGTTTGTGTACAAAATGTGCTCTCCATTTCTCTTCCTATACATAATTAGAATAAAACTTGTGATGGTGGTGTTAAGCACCTAGAAGTTTAATTTGCATCCCTTGGGTGCCATATATTCGTCCCTTTTAGATTAGACCATGAAAATTGAAAATTCAGATTTTTCTTTTTTTATTATTTTTTTTTTAAGCGGTTGAGTGAGACGATACACAAAGCATTTCTGCTCAAACTCTTGACCTCGAAGAGACAACCATCTCCTTTTATCGCAGAGCCACTTTAACTCTTTTTCTTCTCTCATCCTATAAGTTTCCCTTTTGGTTTTAGGGATGGCACTGTATGTGTGCCCAAAATGTGTGGGATGGGATTAAAAATCAAACTGAAATAAACTGCTGCTACTTTTTTTAAAACCAGTTTCCTCAAAACTCCAGTTTTCAGAGCATGGTGGAATTAAAACCGTTTGATTTCATCTTCTGCATTTTCTTATTCAGAAACTAAAGAAATTTCATCTTCCAGATGTTCTGTGTGCTTGGGGGATTACCAAGCAGATGAACGGCTTCAAAGGTTACCTTACTGTGGGCACACCTTCCATGTGGATTGTATCGACCATTGGTTTGCCAAAAACACCACCTGCCCTCTCTGCAGAGTCTCACTAATTCCAGCGGGAAAAGTTGCTCCTGATTCTGTAAATCATGGAGATCAGGAATGGCAATTTTTTGCTGTTCTTGAAAACCTAGAACTGGATAATCAGAGAAACTATGATCTTGAATTCAGTGCTCCTGATATACCAAGAGAATTGGAAGATACTGATGGGAGATCAGTTGTGATTAATATTGAAGTTCATGAGGAAAATCCTAGAACATAGAGATTTGGTGTCTTATTGGACCGAATTCTTTGATGTTATATGAATTATTACCCTTCTAAGAATTGCCTTCAGCGCTTAGAATTAGTGCTTGTGTACAGAATTCCTGTGTGTTTGTGAAGCCAATTTAGTATGACTTTCGAATTATTGTCAAATTTTTATCAGAATTTCATCAGTAAATTGTTATTAAATTTTGTGTTTTCAACGCAAATATCAATTAGATGACTTTTTTAAGCATAAATTTTAAATATTTTTTTAGTAATTCATAATAAAAATAATTCATGTAAAAATTTGATAAAATTGTTAAAATAGGAAGTCTTATGTAGGGTTGAAAGTTGAAGTTTAAAAAATTTTTTTTTTTTTGAAAAATAAATAATTATATATATAATTCAAATTAATAATTTAAAAATTAATTTTTGCCTTAAACAATGATGCTTGCACGAAGAGAAGTATTTCAGAGACGCGTTGCAGTTGTGCAAATATGTCAAATCAAATCCAGGCTATGCAACATGAAAAAATTTTACATTCGGATTTTGGACAACGGCCCGGATGTAGTGGAGGAGTGGGGGAATATGACCTCCGCCCTCCTCGTTGCATTCAGGCCGTTGTCCGGACATCCAAAGTCTGCATGTAAAATTTTCTCATACAACACAGGTTGACATTGTAGTATAAAAGATACATACCATTCAATTCCTACCAATTTACATATCTAAACTTTAATTTTTACATATATATCACCTTATTTTCCATAAAAAAGATGCATTTCACCTAGCAAAATTAAAATGATGACAATTTTCATGTGATATGAAAAGATTTTGATGGCATAAATATAAAAAGCAAAGTCAAGGTATTAGATATATAAATACATAGAACCTGGGGGCTATGTATGTAAACGGCCTTCCATAAAATTTTGAGTTTGAGGCCTCATGTAAGATGATTCCTACATGCACTTGAGATAACATAAGATCTAAGAAAATCAAAGTATTAGAGTTTGGTCCTTCAACGGCAATGATACGAAAAGTCTGAGACCCTTTCTTACAAGCTACTAAATCATATAATGCAGGAGAAGCTACCGAGCTGCATGGGATAAAACAATTGCTATAATTTGCCTTTGAGTGCCTGTATGGACGTGACCGATTTAATTCTTTACTTGAAAGCGGATAAGGCTTGACCTATTGGACAATGATCTTAACAAACTTGGGGTCAATTCATTGTTGCTTGTGTGAGAATGTGTTATGTGATACAAGATAATAAATGATGCTTAATATATATATATATATGGC
>NW_018164947.1:449632-454609 GCF_001263595.1 Phalaenopsis equestris | reverse complement strand
TTTGATATATATATATATATATATATATATATATATGATAATATCAGTGCTCTTAAACTGAAATTTTTTATTTTATTTTTATCCTATGTGTTACACATTTGAGCAAGATAGTTATAATTTAAAAATAATGGAAGGAGCAAATATATGATAATAATAATAATAATAGTTTATAGTGTCAATTAATAGGCCAAAATTGAAAATTTTGTCTGATCCAAATTGAATTGTTTTAGGATTGGGATATTATTTTAATTTGAAAAAAAGGTTGAAGTAGAGCACATAACAAGTTTATTTTGAGTTAAATTTAAGATTTCTAATTTTGAAGAGAGATTGAATTGAAAAGAAAGAGTTGGATTTCTTATTTTGAAGTATAATCTTAATATTTTGCTAACTTTAGATTGATTGCTAAATTTGGTCAGCTCAAAATCGAATAAAGTGAGCCACATTATATTTTTGTTGATTTAGATAGATTTTAACAAATCCTTGATCGGTTTGATCTTCTACAAATTTCAATTTCGCTTGATTTGAATAATTTGAGAGCACGCCATTCAAACTAATTGATTTCAATCCTCTATATTATCATTATTATTCTATTGAAATTGTGTTTCCTTTAACATTTTGGTTGAAGTGCTTAAATCAATTTTTTTTTGTGAGAGGAAAGCTTATTCAACCAACTGAACTCTGTTAGCTAAGGCTTGAATATAGGGATAAAAATTCCATAGCCCAACATAGATTGCATTACTCATCACAAAAATGAGGTTTGGTTTTGACATCATGCACAAATCTACTATATTTTAATTTATTTTCTTTGAAATTCAAACTAAATTGGGCACTTGTAGTTTAATTTTCTTACATATGATCTCAATAAAATAGAAAAACTCTCAAATGTGGTCTTAAATAAATATCAGCAATAAAAACATACTAAAATTCATAATTTGATTATCCTTTAAAAACAACACACAACCATACAACAACAAGACACAACTTTGGACCACAAACAACAACATACAACAACACACATCATCCTAACTGCATAAATTGTATTCTACCTATCATACCATTGGAACCAGCCTTATCCACAACATTCTCTTTATTATATATATAATTCATAATATATTATGAATGTGAGCTATCTAGATAGACATTTCCATATATACTTTCTATCAGTTTATAATTTTTTTAAGCTTTACAAGAACTTATATGTAAATCTTCCTTTGCATTACTAATCAACATTGCAAGTCCTATTTCATGGTATCAGAGCTTCAGTGTAGTAGCTCAAATGGATGATTTAGTTACTTCAACATTGAATGAGGGATTCACTTCACTCAGAAGTGAAGAACAATCCATTCCTCCTCTGAATTTTTTTTATAATATAAAAAATGTGGTTAACATTTTTTGATTCATAAATAATTATCCCCCATGGAAATTTTAGATGGTGAAAGTAGTTAAGACAGATGATTTCACTGGCTTTATAGATGGATCAATTCCAAGGCCTATACATGGACAATAAATGATAGAGGAGTTATAATTCCTAATCTTGCTTACAATACGTATATGCTCATAAACCACAAGTTAGCAATGACCATACTTTCGACCATATCTACCACTGTACTTTCACTTGTGATCTATCTAGATTTCTAATATGAAATATGAAAATCCTTAAAAAAATGTTGGAAAGCAACAAATAGATCACAAGCAATCCAACCCAAAAATAAGATGCATACTATGTCTATGAATAATCAAACTTTTAAATAATATTCACTTAAATTAAGACAATTGTATACAACATATCAGTTGTCAGTTCTTCCATTGATACAAAAGATATCATATTTTACACACCCATAGATCTTTCACCAACATATCGAGCATTTAAAACAACAATCAAGGCGTCTATTAACCCAATTAGCCTTGAAGAGCTTTATTGACTATAATATAGTGAAAAATTTAATATCTCCAATGAAAACACTATAAAAATACAAAACATGATCTTCACACAGACCTATATAGTCATCATGGACAAGGACATAATAATTATAATGGAAGGTGTCACACTAAGGAGGTGATACTTCAACAAACAAGCAATCTAAAATTTTTAATCCTATAATTTGACAAATATGCAAAAAAAAAAAACGTTCATATTGTTACCACCATCTAAGTATCAACTATCAAGCAAATAAAAGCTTCAGAGAACACTACATTTGTAGCAACTTCTTCTTCCAACCATGAATAGTGTTTGGATTATGCCACTTCAACACATCTTACAATAGGTTTCAACAAATTACAGCAACACGAAACTTATCAGGGCACTAATCAAGCACTGGTTGGCAGTGTTACTTCCCTTCTCATACAAATTTCAAGCCAAGGATTACTTCCTAGTCCCACTCGTAAGTTATTTCTCTTCAAAACTTTCATACTCCTCATATTTCACACAATCTCATTTCCATTTATCAATTAACATATGATAACATTTGTTCTATCTTATTTGCTTTTGGATAACATTAATTTAACTTTTGGCTGACTTTTAATCAATTTGTTTTTTACCAAGAATGTCTTTAATTTTTTTGATTTTTACTAGAATTATCTTTAATTGATTTGATTTGTACTAGTATTGTTTTTTTTTTCCGATGACCTGGTTAAGATTTCATGTTTTCATCATCTCGGGGTTGTTAGGGTTTGTGGTTTGCCTGGTTACAATTAACCAAAAGAGTCTTTATTTTCAACCATGAGTTACCTCATCTAAAGATTCCTTACAAACTAAATTTTATTTAATTAAGTTCATGTTTAAGTTTTAGTGAATTTTTATTTTATGGTTTACTTTAGGTTTTAGTGACTTACAGGTTTTATTTATTTTATCTTTTAATTAGTTCTTCATTTTACTTATGAAAATTTCACTTGACGAAGGAGGGTATTTCCGTATGTTCATAATTCTTGAATAAACTCGCTTTGCCTCAGAGCTTGGAGTTTTACTTAATTTTGACTTTAGTGATTCTTTTATTTGGTTGTTATTTATGATGTGATTAGTTTCATCAGTATAGTTATAAAGAAAAATGTGCTTTACAATCTCCGAGAAGAGATCATAAGCACTCCTTGAATTTATGCTTAAGTTTACTGTTCAATTAGTTGGTTTTAACTTGTTTAGAACTTCTTTTATTCCAAAAATTGTGATGGTATTTTCACAAGTTCTTCATCTACTTTAAAAACTGGACACTTGTAATGTTAAAATTCATTGTGAAACATAATAACCCGTGATACTTATGATTTCACTCAGCTAGTGATTACCACATTAATCTTTAGAACGGAGCAGCGTATTCCATTGGTTGGTGCAAATAGATAGGAAGATAAAACTTGATAGAAGTAGAATTGGTATTTCTAAGGTGACAAGGTAGATCCTTTGCCAATTTGGTATAGAGTTGGAACTTGAGTCCTTGGTTAGTCATATATAGAGGGCACAATGGGTACTCTAGAGGTGAGAGACTAGAATCTACTCAGTATAACCACACAATCAGGAACTTACTTTAGATTAGCTAATGTTCTTTATGCACTCGAGAGAGGGTAAAGAATAGATATGCTCCTATTTTTTACAATAAATAATTTAAACCTTTAAACCTTTTGTTTCCTACACATATTATGAGCTCATTACAAGGGGAAAGATTCATTTCATAATTAGAACTCTCTTATACACTTAGTATAATTTAGAATTTTTGCATTTACATTTAGTTTTAAATAGAACTTGTAGGAATTTAGTAGCTTTACTTTACACTTGAACTTGCTATTATATTTTCTAGATTAATTTCTGCAGTTTTAAGTAAAAACTTCATTAAAAGTTTATACAAAGAATTATCGCTTCCCTGGGGGATCGATACTGAGGTTTTTATAAGAAACTTTATATTACTTGAAACAATATGTATACTTGCGTAGTACCCCTAGAGTGAAAACTATTATTCTAAACATTATAACATTTCATTTGTTCACACTGGCCGTTAAATATAAATTTAGTCAAGTTTTTTGTCATTTTTTGGAATATAAAAATCTACGTAATTGCGGGTCGGGCACACATCACGCTACCTTACTGATTATGTTCTTCTCAATTACGATGAAGTAAAATCTTTTATTAAATAAGATAATTTTTTATTATAAATTTCACCCATTCATCTAAAAAATATCATGATTAGTTATTTCAATGATATTTAATGTGTGAACCATTTCTTTGTGGATTTGTTAAATTTAATAGAGGATGATTACACTAGCAGAGATATCACGAATAACTTCCCAAAGTGGTTTATAATGCATATGAGTTAAATGGACATATTCATTTCTCATGTGATAAGAGGCTTTTTATTGACACATGATTTCTTATGTATATTTTAATAGGTTCATGATTGGAGAAATGGAGTGACAGATCATGTGTTGATAACTCTTGCTTGGGGACCTATGCGCATAGTAAAAATATGACAAATTTACGATGTAAATAGATACAGGTTTCATACTAGATTTTGGTCCGAAGGAATAAAGTCTAGTAATTTCTAGTGTTTGTGTTAAAGCAAACGATAAATTGGTTGATGAGATGACTATCATGGAATTCTGGAAGAAGTTGCTGAACTATCTTACCTAGGCTCTATTGGAGAAAGTGTGTTCCTATTCAACTGTACTTGGTTTAATTCTATTCCTAATCGTGGAATAAGGTTAAATCAACTATATAATATCATAGAAGTGAAAGTAAACATAAGATATGCTAAATTTGATCACATGGTGCTATCTGACAAAGAAGAATGTCAGAAGTGGTTGTCCAACTCTGGCACCCAACCCCACCTCCGCTCCCACATCCACCCTCAACCTTACCTCGATCACCACCCCAACACCGCCTCACTCCTCCCATGCCCAGCCATTACTCTGGCTCCACCCTGCTCCCATCCCCACACCAACTCTCACCGATGCCCCACCCCCACTCCCACCCCCACTGTTACACTCACCCCACCCCTA
>NW_018164947.1:446882-449552 GCF_001263595.1 Phalaenopsis equestris | reverse complement strand
CTCACCCCACCCCTATCCCACCCCCACCTTCACCTCGACTACAGTGGTGTTGAGTGTGTTAAAGGCCCAGGCTACCTTTACCAAGCAGGAGCCGACATATAGTAACTATCGCATCCAGCCTGTCGACAACACGTATGTTATTTTTAAAATATTGATAGTAATCTTTTTTATTTTTTCAATTAGATATAAAACTAAAAATTTATCGTTTTAAGGTCCTACCCCCCGACCTAAATTATTAATGTCATTTGGGATATCATTCAAAGTAAGTACGAATCAGCATACTTGTAATGGAAGGAGATCCCGATGGAAGTTTGAGATATTTAGTTTTAGGAGTTTGAGGAACGTATCATTCATAAATATCTTAAGTTTTTTTTTTATTTATGTATCAGACGAACATAATCTCTATAATTTTGTTGAAACAATTCTCATAACGCCTTGAGCATGGTACATATATGGCTCAACTTCGAGCTCAATGGCAGTGATCGCCTTTGGGACATATTTGGAGATATTCGAAAACTGCGACAACATCCTCTATGGCTAGAAGATGATGTCTTCGCCTCGTTGCTTAAAGCTTGGAATTCACCGGGCTACTATAAGAAGTGGGAGCAAGCAAAGCAAAACAGGCGGTCGGATTGTTGAGACATGTGGCTCTCCAAGCAGACTAGAAGGGCGCTGCCTCATACAAAATATAAGTGGAGGCTGGTAAGATTTCATCCCTAATTTAAAGCATTCAATAGTTTGAAGATGTATTCTAACTATTTCGTTATATGGACAGACTGTGAAAATGGGACATGAGCCCTCCGCCACCGTTATACATGAGCGCACCCACCAGAGGCAATCCAACCAATCATGGATTAACAATAGATCTCGTGCGGCCTAGATAAGTCACGAGCTGAACTAGTTTAATGTTAATACATGGTTGGTCTAACTTAATATAAGCCCACTTTCTCGCATGAGAGATTCCGACAGCTGAAGAAGAGCAGGTCCCAGGTGTCAGGATGTATTATGATTCACGTCTGTGATCCCTCCGAATGAGATCTGTGGAGGGAGGCTATTGGAGGGAAGAAGAAGGGTCGAGTCTACAGGCTTAGATAAAAGAGATTAGTTATGATGCACACCCCTCAAACAGTTAATTTGGAGCTTCCACCCCAACTGCACAGGATGAGGAGATCTCTAAGCGTGTTGCCGCATTCACTGTCGAGATGGAGGCCTGCTTCACTCAGATGAGATTTGAGCCGGACGTGAACATGGAGGCAATTTGAAGGCTAATTTAAATTCGATTGGATGGACTGATGCATTAACGACTTTTACCCAATGAATAATCCACGACAAGAAAGCGACTGGTGCGACATTTCTACAACGTGTAAGCTGTCACTATTACCGAGAGATTAACCGTCAGTCATATGAACCGACGGGAACCGATTTGCAATTTTACAAAAAAAAAAACTACGACATTAAATTGTCGATTATGCTTCGGTAATTAGATGTTGTTGGAATTTCAATTGATTCTAATATTACTGACAAGTGCTTTACCCAATAGCTTAAAACCATCAAAATTTGGCCGTTAGAAAAGCTTTTATTCCTGTAGTGGTAAATAAAAAATTACTTAGAAGCACAATAACACTAATTTTTATATTTCCATTTATTGTCCTAGGTTTTATGATTCCTTATGGCTTAAAATGAAATAGAAAGCAAATTATTGTTAGAATAAGAAGATGTCTCTTCTTTCAAATAAATTACACTATACGATTTTTTTTATCAATGAATTAATGACACTTTTCTTTAAAAATTATCTAATAATATAATATTCTCTTGATCCAACTGTTTTATTAATGCATTGTGTGTGAAATGATCAATAACTATAGTCGGTCTTCATCCTCCACCAACAAAATTTTAGCTACTTGCTCTCATCACATTCAAAATATCACCATTATTAACTCCACACTTGAATGCATTTGACACCCTAATGTTGGCTAGTGTAAGCTTCTATGGCTCATACAAATATTGATCTTAATCCCAGATGTGTCCTCTGTGGTGCTATCAAGATGAAACCCATTCATATCTATTTCCTTAATGTCATTTCTCCTCATTCTTTTAAGAGCTTGCATCCTATATGCTAACTTATTTTATATAAGTTGCAACTTATTTCAAGTATTGATTTATGGAGACCTCTAAGATGCAATGTTTGTCTTTCTCTGAAAAGCATTTTGCACTCTTCGTTCTTGTCTCTGTAAGTTGGGATGGCTTCATATTACCACTTTTGTGAATCTATAATTGCAACATATTGGACCATAGAATAAAATAAAATAAAATTGTGTCGAATATAATATGTTTGAATTTAGCCCTTCATTTATGTTGTGAGATATGTACTTCCTGGCATATAAATGAGACGAAAAAGAACACAAGCAAACACAGATCGTTTACGTGGTTCGATCCAACTGGATCTACGTCCACGGGAGGGAATCAATCAAATATTTCACTAAGGCAAAAGAAATGGAGAATACATAGCTTATACATAGAGATGAGCCCTCATCTTCCTTCTACGACCTCCCTCTCAAGCGACACCTTGATACAAGGCCTCAAGATGCTCTCCTCCTCTCTAACTCTATAGCTATTCTCTCCTCCTTTGTGGTAGCTTAAGATCTCCTCTCCCTTGCTCTCCTAGGCCTC
>NW_018164947.1:410843-444719 GCF_001263595.1 Phalaenopsis equestris | reverse complement strand
TCCAACTGGATCTACGTCCACAGGAGGGAATCAATCAAATATTTCACTAAGGCAAAAGAAATGGAGAATACATAGCTTATACATAGAGATGAGCCCTCATCTTCCTTCTATGGCCTCCCTCTCAAGCGACACCTTGATACAAGGCCTCAAGATGCTCTCCTCCTCTTTAGCTCTCTAGCTATTCTCTCCTCCTTTGTGGTAGCTTAAGATTTCTTCTCCCCTTACCTCTCCTAAGCCTCACACCCTTAAGATTTCTTCTCTTGCTCTCCTAAGCCTCACACCCTCTCTATTTATAGAAGCAAGAGAGTGGTAGGTGGGAGGTAGGTGAGCGGTAGGTGAGAGGTAGGTGAACGGTAGGTGAGATGTGGTAGGTGAGCGGTACCACATTACAAAAGTGCCCTTTTACTTTAGTTCATTAATTGGGGGTCAAAATAACAATTTACAATATGTCAAAGATTTTATCGAGTTTAATTTTGATTATTCCATTTTGGTGTCTCTTTTTTCTAGCAGCTATTTTTGTCTTCTTTTTATAAGTTTTAAACATTTATATGTCATAGTGTTTATTCTTTTTTATGTTTTAATTTTCCAAAAATGATTAATATAACTCTCCTTCATTTTAATGAATTGTGTGAGAGTGGACCTCATTTCTTTGAAGAGGTTCTCAGACATAATAAGAAATTGGTGTTCGTCCAAAACTTCATCAGTTTATGGAAAAATTATTACATGCGGACGGTGCATGCAGAGATGCATGTGTTGTTCGATCTCTACCGTCGATCACAACAAAACCGTACTTCGGTGGGCCTCATTTTATTAAAAAAAAAACAAAACAAAAAAATTGTGATCGATAGCCGAGATCGGACAGCACATGCATCTCTTATTCGTATGGAATATTTTCTCCAATTTATGGCCTTTAACTTAAGGAATATCTCGAAACATACATAAATTTAGAAAAGGAAACATATTGTAAATAAAATTTAACTTTTGATTTTCTATCAACATGCCGTTCAAAATTTAAGTGTTATCATATATTGTCTTATTTTCCCACGAAGTTTTCAATTGAATTCCACTTATAGTAAATAATCCAACTACTTTTATTTCTGAATCATTTATCAAACATTGCTGCCAAACATTACAAAACAACATAACAATACAAACCAATTAATTATATACAACACCAACAAAATTAAATTTTGCCAGCCCAATCACTAGAAAATATTAATAACACTTTAATCATCCTATAAATTAACAATGATCAACAAATAAATATAAAAAATTAAATTAAATAATAGATTAAATATACTTATCTTTTATGCTGAATGATGTTAATGAATAAATTTTTGGTATCTTCATCATTAATGAATAAATCATCATAATACCTAATAACCTAACCAAACATCTTCCTCGCACGTCGTCACTCTTGCCCGAATTGTCACGTGACACTCTGTTATTAGGCACATGATCACTCTGCCCTTGGCGACGTAAGTGGGAATAACGCCAGCAGCTCCGGTTCAGCGCTTCTCAATCCAGACCGAGGCGACGGATGTAGATAAAACCTCCTCTCTCTAATCGCCTTCTCCTCTTCCTCCTCGTTCAGCTCCGGTGTTGTCGTCGCTGTCGCCGCTCTCCCGCCACCATTGTCTTCGCTTCCACTGGCGGCGGCGGCAAAACACATCCCTCAGATATGGAAAGAACAGACAATTGCGTGGACGGCGAGACGAGCGGGCTAACGCGGCCGGGGGAGGAGAACCCGAGATCGGCCGCGGGAGGCCGGGGGCTGATAAGGGGCTTCAGCACGGCGAATTTGGAACGGTAGGCTTGCCGGCGTTCGTGGAGTTTGAAGGCAGGACGACGGACGCCGGAGAGCTTGGGGATGGGGGAGGAGGAGGAAGGGTCGTCGTGAGGTCCGGTGAGGCGTTGGACGAGTTCCTTGAAAGTGGCGGCGTCGGCTTGGACGTACGTTGTGGGATGCGGTGGTGGAGTTGAGGTAGGGTCGCCGGAGGAGGTGGGCGGCGTGGGGGTTTCCATGGCGGAGAAAACTGAAGGGATGCAGGACCTGTGTTAAAAAGATGATTTTTTTAGAAGAGGATGGACAGTTACGTGTGGTATATGGGACGGTTATATATGTATGGTCCGGCCCAAATCAGGCACGTGTATGTTTATCCGCTAATTTGAATCCCCTTATCGATTGGTTAAGACAAATAATGAATCATTATTATCATAAATAAAGCTTAATCTACTTGTTATTAACTTATTTATATGATTAATATTATTTTCTTATTTATATGAATAATATTATTTGCTTAAAAATAATAAAGCATAATTATCCTATTGTATTCCATCATAGAAATTTAAAAGAGATTGAGTGAATTTGATGACAATCATTATGTTGGGACATACCATAATTATCCAATTCTATTAAGAAAAAGATAGCCCAAAAATTACCAAATGATAATTAGTTGAGATACATTCATAATGTGGACATTCAAGATAAACAAAATCAAGCTAATTTTTCAAAAAAGTTCAATATTTGTCAGCTTGGATTGTAGCTCATTTAGCTAATGGTTTGGTGTTTTCTCTCTGGCTATAAGAATTTGCGGTCAAGGCATAAATCTTTTCGGTGTGTGCATGAATAGTTAAAATTTAAAAGCATTTGATGGCTTGTGAGTTTTTTCAGCTACATGAAACAAGAAAACTCTCATATATCATTTTATATATAAGAGCATAAAATGGGCTAGAGATTGCCATATAATTGACAATGGTTAAGATTAAGCAACAAATGATAATTTTGTTATAATTAGCTCATCATGTAACTCATAATAACTAAAACCCATCTAAGATATGGATAAATTATCAAATGGCTTAGATGTTAGGTTAGTTATTTATAATATTCTTGATTTCATTATAAGCTACTAACTAGTATGTGTAGATATAGTAAATTAAATATGATGAGTTCTTGAATAGATTGTGTTCAATCAAAGTAATCCAAGAAGTACAAGAACCACCTTTATGCTCAGCAAAAAATAATGAAAATATGTTATGATCTTATTATCAAATTGTTTACAATATCTCAAATAGCTCAAAAAATTAAAATCTATAAAAATAACAATGATTTTTGGGAAGTCATGGAGAATTTAGTGTAGTAAAAGAGAATAGAATGTCAATGTTTTTAGGCTAAACACTTCATTTAACAAGAAAATCCTAATAATATAAATAATTCATCATAAGTCACATATAGAGATCCAAGGAACTTTAAAAAGTATATCGAGAATAAAAAAATATACAAAATCCACTACATCTTAGTGTTAATAAAGGTGAACATAGCAAATGGTGGAAAAAATTTGGGAGGTAGTTAATCGACCCATTGACCCGTTTGATCATCGACTGCCATGTACATGTATGCCTTTGCATGTGACAATTGAAGTTCCAAAAACACTTAACTTTGGGCATCTTTTGTTTCTCAAAGTTATTGAGTTAAGACAATCTTTTTTTACTGCAAATTTATAATAATAAAATATCATTTGATCTCAAAATTATTTTTTTTTATTTTCAAATGTTTACTAATTGTTTATAAAGTGTTATGTATGTTTGATGGATTATTTGCAATAATATGTGGGATAATGAAAAAATTTGCTAATAATATATAAATATTCATAAATCTGATCAACATAACCTAAGAAAAAGTATCACATATTATTTACAAAAATAAAAAAATGCGAACTATATCTCTCTCATATCACTATTTTTTTTTCATCTATGTTTCTAATTACAACGAACCAAAATTTATGTAAACAATTTACTAAAAAATTTCTTAAAAAAATTGAAGATTCTACTAAACAATCTTAGTAGTAGGCCCCAAAGAATAACACTTCAATTAATTGTTTCACATATGAAGAATGTTCCCTTAACATCTTCTTAAAATATAAGAAAGGCATTTTAAATCCCCTAGTCATTAATTACATGTATTACAACATCTAGTCTCTCTCCAACACAAGCTTATTAGTTATTATTTTTAAGCTATTTTGCAAAGAATCAAAGGCATAAATGATTTCATACATAATAAACTCACCTCATTAATCAAGCTGGTTCTCATGCCAAAAGATCAAATTTACTTTGATCCGGTTAGGTCCTAATAAATAAATGATGAGATTAATAAATTAAATCAAAAGGGACCACACTCCTTAAATTAAATCAATAGGACTACACTTCTTCTTGCTTCTATAAATTGCAGCCTTCTCCATATATCATGCTCTTATTGCTCAACCTTACTCTTGTCCTACATACAAAAATGGCAAGCCATTATTAGGACATAAGAGAAGGAAAAAAACGGGATGTATTAATCGGAAAAAAAAATAGAGAAATATAAGAGAAGCAGAATTCATGCACTGAAGCATGTGAGGAAAAAGAATGGAGGAGAACCACATCCGTGCAAGAGATAGTTTAGCTGCTAAATTACGTAGCTAGTTCTCGACACTCAATTCAGATGTACTCCAATGACATTTTAGCTAAATAGCTCTGCGTGGTTGGCAACTTAAAACTTCCCTTCTTGTAAGAAGGTGAAGATCGTCACTTCCATAACATCTGATAAGTCCGTTGTTCCCGTGTTTGCTTGATCTGTCACTCCCATATCATGGCGAGTTGTTACATCTACCATCTCTGGGTTCATTGTCACGAAAATGTTTTTCATCACACTGTGTGAAAGTATAATTATTTATATTTATCATATGTTAACACAAATGATAAGTATCTAAAATAGACGAGAATCAAATGGCTTTGCTTTTAGTTTTATTTATTTATATTATGTGATTGTGTATGAAAGTCTTATTTTTTTCCCAAATTTGTTTAGCTAGCCTAATTATATATATATACAGCTTTCAAAGATTATATTATAGAAGATGATAATGATTATGAGGTTAGTTAATTTTCACTTTGTTGAGAAAATTAGGGCGAAGAAAAACAGTAATCGACACAAATCTAGAAGAACACAAAGATTTAACGAGGTTCGGCAAAGATGCCTACGTCATCGGGAGCAGAGCGTCGAGTTTCTTTCAATATTCAGAAAAGATGTTACAGAATAGAGAGATTCCTCCTGGGGTTACTAACAGACCTATTTATAATCTCAGGAGTAAACCCTAAGCACAATATGTAATTACAACATTACCCATGTACCATACCGCGGGGTTTTGCCCCCGCACCCCAACCCACGTAACTTCCCAATTTGGACAGATTCTTCCGCTCCGCTCCGCTTCAATCCAACGTCTGTCCCTATATGGTATATGAGTCATACCATAACACACTTTAATTGGAGAAATATTAAAAAAGAGATTTGAGAAAAAGAACAAAGGGAGAGAATTATTAGAATATTTTAACCTTAAATGGTTTGAACATTCTTAAAAATACAAAAAATATAAGGCAAAGTATATCAAATTTGACAGAATATTTAGTTCAGTGGCAGTCAAAACATTTATATACAGGTTAAAAATCAAGATGAAATTTAAGCACGATAAACACAAAAAAAAATCATTTGAAAATAACATTTCATTACCATTCTCGGTCAAATCCTCATATTAATTGTTTTACTTGGAAATAAATGGAAAAAAAAATCATTAATATCATAAATAAATTGAGAGAAAAAAAAAGAAACAAATCACAATGATCAATATAAATCAAAAGGTTGTCTCTGCAAACCTATGTATTTTGGAAAAAAAACTTGAAAATCAAAGTACCTTCTATTTTTTGTCTCATGAATGCATTGAAGATGATATATATATATATTTAAGATTTTGAAGCAATTATTGGGATATAAATGAAGGAATAAAGTGGGTAAACTTAATCAGAAAAAAAAATAGAGAAACAAAATGCATGCACGAAAACAAGTGAAAAAAAAAAGAATAAAGAACAACATTCATGTATGTATAGCCTAAAGACAAACCCTCGTCAAGCAGAAGGATAAGCCGCATGAGACGAACAGACAGACATGCAATTGTAGAGCCAGCCACCCTGGTCGGCTACTCTCCTCTTACCGACCGGCCACTTCGGCTGGCCAGCTCCAGTTGAACGACCAACACGGGTCGGCTACCTTTCTCCTATCAGTCACCCGCCTAGGCCAGCCAACACCAATTGAATAGCCAAACATGGGTCTGCCGCCTACATGCTGTTGGACGGCCACTTGGGCCAGCCATCACCATTCAACTAGCCACAATGGGTCGGTCCCTTATGCCCAGCTCGCTGGCAACCATGGGCTACCACCTCCTGGTCGACCACTAAGGACCACTTAGGTCGACCACACGACGTCGACAAGTCCAATGGTGAAAAAGTCCAAGAGGACAAGCAAGGAAAGACTGGAATACCCCTCTCTACTCTCTAAAAGGCATGGGCGTAAATATAATATCCATTTTCCCCTTTTATCTTTCTCCATAAATAGAGGATCACTTGCTTGTGAAAAGAGGGGTCCTTAGGTTCTCCCTCTCATCCTCATGCAGGGAGTTTGCTCCCCTTCTCTCCTTACGTTGTAACCTCCTGTGTGGAATAAAAGAAGTCGACAAGCCTGGGGAACACCCCTCTTTTTCCCCCGGAAGACGCAAAAGTCTTTCTTTCTCTCCCTCTCTTTCTTATTCCTATGGAATCCGGCTCTATTCCTTGATCATGATCCAAAATGAATTGGAGTCAATATTCCAAAAGATACGGTGAGCGTTGAGCATGCTGCTAACAAGACGAAAAAGCCTTCCAGGTTGGAGAAATACAAAAGATGGAGGAAAAAAAAAAGGCAAAATAAAAATAAAAAAGAGGGTTGATGAAGAAAACAAGTTGTGACAAGATAAGAGAAAAGAGAAAAAAAAAAGAAAAAAGTGCTAAGACGTTAAGTAAAAATATCTCACAAGATAAAAGGAGAAAATGATAAGAAGAAAAAGACAAAAAAAAAACAAGAGAAAAAGATGGAAGACTCTCTCCCACGTTCCAAGGAAGATGGGGGAAACTCCTCCCACATTCCAAGAAGATCTCAGATAAAACAATAAAAAGATAAGTTCCTCCTCTTTTCATTTTATATACTATTAAATTAAAAAGGAAAAGAAAAAAGAAAGATGATAAATTAAATAAAAGTAAAAAAAAAGAACAAAAAAGGCAAAAATAAGATATATATATATATCTATCTCTTCACTAAAGTCTCTCATCTAGGAAGATGAGTAAAAACAACACACTCTCTCCAAACCTCTCCTCTGGGACAAGCAAGTGAGCTATCTCTCTCACTTAAGAATCTCCTCCGGGACGAACAAATGAAAGATCTCTTCACTTAACCTCTCCTCTGGAATGAGCATTCCAAGTTTTATCTCTTGACTTAAGGGCCCGTTTGGGGCAACTTATAAGTGAGGGTGGTGTTTTGAAAACACTGCATTGCCATTTGTTTTGCACTTATTAAAAGATTATCTTAAATAATGTTTTACAATTTGTGAATGACGCGGACCGCGGGACGACCCCCGCGGTCAGCATTTTCGATTGACTCCCGTGAACCTGCCCTCATACGAGTATTCGGTCTTGGCATCCCATGACCCTGCTCTCATACGCATCCGGTGGAGCCATTTCTCCATCGTCCTTTGCATGCCCTAAACGATCCTCCTCTAAAGATCAGGTGCGCTTTCACTCCTTTGCATTTCTCTTAACAAGTATAACCATTCCTTTACATTTCGTCTTCTTTCTTTGTCATTTGCATTCGAGAAATGTAGTTGGATGATGATTTTTTTTGTTGCGAAAAATATTGAATCTGAACCCCATAGATGTGAAATTACTAGATCCTACTAATTTTGAGCGATAATTGGGTGGTATTGATTTTTCGCTGTTGAAGTTGTGGCCATTATAAATTTTTGGTATTGCTCTTTTTTCTTGTGGCTGCCTCTTAGCTTTTTATCTTGGGAAAGCTTTATTGCTCATTATGTCTCGAATCATATGGAAGAGACAATATTGGAACAGTGTTCGTTATCTATAATATTGCATGAGTGCCCGTTATTTCTCCCCTCTGTTTAAACACATTATTGCTCATCATGTCTGGCTTGAGAGGAACTCGTATATTTCAGGAATGTCATTTTGTCATATGAATAATATTAGATTTGTTACTAAACATTTGAGTAGGAGATAGAAGTTCAAAAATTCTATATCTCTTCCCATTGTCAACTACTCATTGTAACATATGGCCTTATTGAATTGTTTACTGGTATTTTATTTTTTGTTTTTTTTTTTATTTTGGGTTTCTAAAATCTGCACCTTATTATGTTTTTACTATCATTCAACCTCTTTATTAAATGCTCACATTGGTTTGGGGAATAGTTATCGCATGTTTTTTTGCTTACTCTGGTTGGGTTTTTACTATATATGTAGCATTTTATTATAATTAGTCGTATACAATCTGAAATCAAACCATGAGCCATTTCATGAGTCCAACCCCCAACAGTTTCTGACGAACATTTTTGACAGTCAATATGTTGTGGAATATTGGAGGAAGAAAGCTAAAAGAGCTTGCAATTTAAAATAAACATTTTTTCCCCTATGAAGGGAGAGCATATTTTATTAATGATTCTTCAATATTATTTTCGTTCACATGTGACCACATAAATTAATTATCTCCAAGTTTGGGACATTTGTTGCCACGAAAAAAAATATTTTGTGTTTATACGTTAATCTAACAGAACTCAATGAGTAAAGTTAAAGAGGCTGGATCATCGATCGTATGAGATAGAGATGTCATTATTATATTTTATAATTTATGTCTGAGGGAGGTCGATGTGGGAAATATGCCCATCACGTATTTTAACAAAGAAGGGTGGCAAAATCTTATGTTTAAATTCAAGAAAATGACCGGAATGAGATTATGATTGTATGAAATTGAAGAACAAGTGAGATCAATTAAGAAAATATTAGAAAATATGGAAAGAACTGAAAATGGGATAAATGGGATAAATGGGAATGGGTTGGGATCCAATAAAGCATACAATTGATGCACCAGAAGTATATATATATATATATCTCTAATATTTTTTTAAAACTATTACATTGAATTGATTTCATTAATAAAATTTTTTAATCTATTTCAAGCACTGTCGTCAGCCAAAAAAATTAAATTTATTGACATTGATCCAGTTTTGGAGGAGAAACTGGATGGCATGTTTATTGGAGTTGTCGCAACAGGAACTCATGCGTTCACCCCAAATGATATAGGGTTTGGCAGTTCAACACATGACATGAAAACTGTACATATAGGTGAGTCAAGAGAATGTCCCAGCCAAGTCCACACAGATGTTCAATCCAATAGCTTGACAAAGCGCCCTAGAGTAGACAAAGAGAATAAAGGAGTTGCATTCATCAAAAACATCATTGACACACTAGTTGAAACTTGCAAAGCAAGGTCTTGTCCCTCTCAGGACAACTCCATTGAGGAATGTCTTGAAGTCCTCAATACATATTCTGATGTTAAGGATGACACAGACGAATATTTAAAATGTGTGAAGGTGTTACGAGACCCAACCATAAGACAATTTTTATGATGTTAGAACCGCAATACCGAGTCAAATACATGAGCTCTTTCATGGATGAATGAATATTTTAGATATTATGTCTTTTATTTCTTGTATTTTTTTCATATTTATGTGATGAACATTTATCCTTTTTCTATGGTGATATTATGTTTTTTTATTTATCTTGTACTATGCACTAATTTTATTTTCTACGATTGTACCTTCTATGTTTCACTATAATTTCCATAGTGTACTTTTCCTTTTTTTTCCTGTTCTCTATTGATGAAGTTTAAAAATTATCCTTATACTTATTTTGTTGTATGGATGAAGAAGAAGCTAACAACATCCACAAAGCCTCACTAATCATTACCTTGTTGTACTATTAATTACCTTGTTGTACTATTATCTATTATTATCTTACATCCATCGACTGAAACCCATGTATGACGTCGAGTCAGATTGGGGATAGATGGGTGGGTGAGTTATTACGTGGCCATCCCATGCGATTCTTCAATATGTTTTGTATGAGGAAAGAAATATTTCTTGACCTGCTCAATGAACTCCGGAGCCTTCATGGATTTCATGGCTCAGCAAGAACGACGCCAAGAGAAGTCATAACAATAACCTTATACATCTTATCTCATAATGAATCAATTAGAGGTACTATGGAGCGATTCCAACATTCATCAGAAACCATCAACAGGTATTTCACAATCGGTTTAAACTCTCTAGTGAGTTTGGTCTGCAAAGGTAGTTAAGCCCGAGGATCCAAAATTCCATTTTATTCCTTTACAATTTGCTAACGACCCTCGATACATGCCATTCTTCAAGTTTTGCCTTTACTATAACATTAGGACATGAAATTGATTTACATGACATATGCTAAAGGGTTTTCACTGTAACTTCAGAACTGTATTGGAGTTATTGATGAAATACACGTCGATGCACGCCTATCTGGTGCAGAGAAGGTTGCGTACATCGGACGATGCAACTCCCCCACACAAAATGTTATGATTGTGTATGATTTTAACATGTGTTTTACCTTTGTTATGAGTGAATGGTAAGTAAGTACACACGATAGTCGTGTTTTCAAGTTTGCTACTAGAAACCATAACACGATTTTCCATGTCCTCCTCTAGGTGATCATCAACACTAATTTTGTTGGGTAATTATTTTTCAATTTCTAATTAACGTAACTGAACAGGTAAATATTATTTGGTCAACACCGGATATTTCTTTCAAAGAGGGTATCTGAAGCCTTATCCAGATACGAAGTACCACATCCCCGATTTTGAAAGATCAAGCGGGGTAACACAAGGAAAGAAAGAATTATTTAACAAAAGGCACTCCTCCTTGTGTGGCGTAATCGAAATAGCTTTCAGAGTGTGGAAAAATAAATAGGTTATGTTACGTGATATGGCGGCTTACCCATTTTCGAAGCAAATACAAATAGTAGTTAGCACAATGACACTACAAAATTTCATTCGACGACACCACTCCAGATCAGATGCAGAGTTCGCCCTCATAGAAGATGATTCACATCAGATCCCACATGAAGTATATGAATACCATGTGGGACGTACTATGCCGCACAAAAAAATGGATTCACAAGATGCATACAGTCGAGAGGTGAAGGTGCATCAGAGACGACGACTTTACGAAAATAAATAGCAGATGAAATCAGTCAATCATGAATGAACAATTCATTATTTATGTTTGAAATTTGATGTATTATTTATTGTTACGTGTTCATTTCTATGTTATTGGGTTTATGCAAATTTTTATCTTTTTAAGCAGGTTAACAATGACAATTGTAAAGGAGTTGGGGAGTTTGAACATCTCAGTGGCTAGATCATTTATGCTTCAAAAATCTTTGCCACGCTATTTAATTTATTTTTTGATTTATAATATCGATGGTAGTTTTAAAAATGAGGAGGTTTGTGGGCTTGCATAAAATATTACACTTTGACTTTCCATATGAAGATCTCTTCTATTTTGAGGGAATAATGAAGAGCAAATCGGTTGTGAATTTATGGGAGTTATGTTTTTCTATTCTGCAGAAACTGTATGGGAGTTATGTTTTACCTCCTGCAGTTTTTTTTTTCTGTATAGGTATGACTCTATGAGAAAATGACTTATATTTTGCAGAATTTATATGTGAGTTATGTTTTTCTGGGAGTTCCATATGAGTGGTCTCTTTTCTGAATGATTTTCAGTTAAAGTTGCTTTGCAAAAAAAACTATGGTAATTTGTCTTGATAATAGAAATGCATCTGAAATTTCTCTTCCAGCTCGGGCTGGTCTTAAGGCTAAATGAACTGCTCGATCATCTCAATTAATCAACTTGTTTCAATTGCTTGATAAATAAGCTGAGGCTCATTTTGATGTTATGGCTTTCATTACATGGTTTATTGTTATACATATATCAAAAATTTTCATTTGCTGGTATCATTTGCCGAGGCTCTTATTATTTTTTTATTTTTTTACTTTAATCTCCGAAAGAAATGCAGTTAAAAGGTCATATTATGGCAGTTACTTAGATTTTTCATATGCTCATAACTTGCACTGGATTATCATAGTTTGTACCATTTATGGTTAATAATATATGAGGACAATTATGGTGATTTGGAAGGTAGCCATCGTGTTCAGCCGATCAATAAAGAGATGCGTTAAATGAGAATGAAATTTGATTTTTTTGGCCAAAATGCTTTGTTAGCAAAGTGTAATTTGGTTTATGGGGTTTTAATACAGCAGAAGCCTAAACTAACCATTCTTCTATGTGGCTGAAACAGTCCAATGCATATACTGCAATCTTATACAACTCAATTTTGATTATATTCTTTTGGAGAAACCGTTGGTACATGGTACATAGTTCTCGAATTATGAAAATGTTTGGTTGCAGCTTGGATCGCTCTCTTTATGAGCAACCGCTGCTTATGTACTGTTTAGTGCCCCAACTTGATTTGACACAATTTTTTGACACAATTTTTTTTTTTTTTTTTTTTGCTTTAGGACTTGTATTTCGGTTATTTATCTTGCCTTTTCCCAAGTGCCATGATTGGAATGGTAATTGGAGCTTTGATGAATGAGAATCTGTTGGTGGGAGTTTGAACACCTGCTTTGAACATCTGTTTAATCGACATGTAACTGATGGTTGGAGACTCCATTTCGGGAATTGAATCAATTTTTTCAGTTAGTATTCAGCTATCGAAACATATGAATTTTTAGTTTATAAAATGGTTTGTTGCAATGGCTTGATATTTCTTTTTAAGCATATGCAAAGTCCATCTCTTGACTAACTCATTTTCAATTGGTATGCCTTGCATAGCCAATTTATGAAATGGATGGTTTACATACATACCATGGTTGGATTAGGTGGCGGTGACATTTTTTTGGGAGGTTTACATACATACCACTTAATTTCCTTGCATTTACATATTGAACACCTAAACTGTGAAAATTGAATCGCATGAATGATGAAATGCGGCATTTACATGGAGTTGTGAGTATGCTTTGTCAGGAACTAAATGAGTTTAATGTGAAGAATGAAAATAGTTCTGAAAATGGTTCTGGAATTTTCCAACTGAAAATGTTTACCTCCACTTTTGTTCTTTTCCATTACCTGCAGGAATATTTCTTGAGTTGCAGCATTCGTCCTTGCTTTTACCTGCAGTTTCCGTGGTTGAGTCAATGATCTGCAGTTTCAACCAAAGTTTCTGCAAAAGAATTTTTTGTTGGTGGTTTGGTTAAATATATGGAGTATGTAATTCATTGTTATTACAGCTTGGATGACCATTCTTTTAGGGCAATCGCTGCTTCAACAACAATATTTCATATGAATTGTTCGACCCTTACAATTGAAACTACTACAGCTTGATATTTAGGCATATGATATTTGAGCAGACAGAGTTGGGCAATTAAATGCATAAAAACATATTTACTGCATGCATACATATGTTTTGCATAGATAATCATTAATTTTTTATTGTTTTTTTCCATTTAGGTGCATTAAGATTGGGAAGTTCAGATAAATTTGGAAATGAAATAGGCAGGGAAATAATAATTTCATGTAACTTGAAAGAGAAAAGATTACACTTCGGTAAGTTGAGTTTCTTTACTTCCTTTAGCTTTTGACTAATCTACTTTTTTTAAATAATTGCAAGACGATGAGCTCCAGGTATTCAGGGAAGTCCGGGCAAGTGTTGTGCCGCTGTGGGTTACCATCCTTGTTACTCACGTGACACCAGCCACACAACTATGGTCGGCAATTCTACAGGTGCCCGTGGTAGGCACATGGACCGAAGGACTGCAAATTCTTCAGGTGGGCCGACAGTACAGCCGTTTCTACTATATCCCAACTGGACACCGCTGCTCGGAGTTCGACAGTATCACAACGGGAGAACACCGCATGTGGTTCGAGTGCTTCCATTTCTACGATATCTCATTCAGACAGGATTGCTCGGGACTCTGCCGTATCAAAACCTGACAACATTCGAAGTGATATGCTTTTACATTTTAAAGCCAATATTGTCATTTTTTTCCTTGTATTATTTTTTCTTTTTTTTGGGTCTCAATATACTCCATATTAGTGCGTGAATGTGTACTTCACTTTTGTATATGTAACTGTGCTTATTTGATGTGATCGGAACTTTTTGAGTTATATAGATGTAATTCAACTCTTTTGTATTTTCATGTCTTTACATTTGAGAAAATAACAAATTCTGCGTGACAAATTATTCATTCAACTAAAAAATCAGAAAATAAGCTGTTTACAAAACGCACAAACCAAACAGCTAAACAACTTACCTAGAATAGGGGCATAATGGTCATTTATCCAGAATCAGTTGTTTTCCAAACACACAAATTCAGTTTATCCGGATCAGCTACTCATCAGCAGATTATAAGAATAAGTTGTTTATCAGCAGAAACTGGATAAATTGTAGCTACCCCAAACAAACCCTAAGTCTCTCCTCCATAATGAGCAAATAAGACTGCCCCCTTCACACTCAACTGTGGGAAACCTCCAAACTCTTCTTAAAGCTCGACTTGAAAAAAATTTATGGAGTTGGTTCTCTATTAAAAAATCAACAGGATCCTCACAGAGTACGACATAAATCACACAATTAGCGAGTCTTAATAGTTACCCCCTTGAAGGTAGCAACAAGATCCTCCTAAGACCTAGCAAAAGTTGTAGCCCGCTGGAGGCAACGTTCCAACGAGAGTGAAATAGTTGGCACATGGAGCGGAACTTGAGTTGAAAATTTTTCTATCTAAAAATCTAAATGAAAGCTTGACTGATTTTACTATCCAAAAATTTGGACACTAATTAATGATTATTTTCAAAATACTCATTCGCTAAAGGCTAGCAAAAGGACTATTAAAAGCTTGAGGGTCTATTTGAGGCACCTGCAGATTATTGATAATCTGCTGATAAGCAGCTAATAAATAATTTATGCAGATAAACTGTTGATCAGTAGCTATTCTAAATAAGTTGGATATCAGTTTGGTTTGTGCGTTTGGAAAATTGTTGATTTGCAGTTGTTTCTGGATAAATGACAATTCTACCCATATGCAGTATTTTTAAACAATTTCAAATTATATTAAATTTCAAAACTATTTTATTATTTTGTGGTGGGGAGATGTCCCAGGGGCATTTACATACACACCACACAATTTTAAGTTGTTTGCATATTTAAATCTAAATTTTACATTTATAACATCCAAATATTCATATTATATTAAAGATATCACTATTTATTTAAAAAAAAAAGTCATAATAAATATTTTTAAGATGACACATATATAAAATTTTAGGTATTAAAAATGTAAACACATAGGTATTTGGCGGTAGGTATGCTGATCTTCCTTTTTTTTTAATTTTTCAACTCCATTTAAACCTTCATTCCCTCTTCCTCCTCGTTCTGCAGAAAGGAAAGAAAAATGGGTACTGTGGATCCGTACCTTCAGAGGGCGAAAGCCCCTCGTGCTATGGAGAAGCGGAGAGGACTCGATCTTCTCCAAATCTCCGAGCTAGAGAAGCGACAACGAGGAAACAAATTTGAGATGGCGGCACTGCAGAAGCTTCCGACCATGAACAGGGCGGGAATAAGAATTCTAAATGTTGAGGATAGGGAGCTGAAGGAGATCGACATCAAAAACCTTAGCTCGGGGTCGAGAGAGACAGGTTAGAGGAGTGAAAAGGTTAGGGCAGATGATACAGGAAGAGGGCAACATTGTCAAAGTATTTCTCGAGATGGAGACGACGTAGGTCACCCGCGGCACACATTTAAAATACAAACATAGTTTTCCCAGACGCTGCCCGAAAGCTGGATTCAAGCGGTGAGACGGTGTTTTCAAAACACTGTCGCAGCTGATAAATTACCCCAAACGCACTTTGAGTCCAACCGGAGTTGTGTGAAATAATGCTTTCTACACTTATAAGTTTTTCATTCTTATTGTAGCTTCGCATTCACGAAGTGAAAAATTCGTTGGCTTTATGTATAACCCAAAAATAGGCCCTTGCCGAGCAGAAGGATCTGCCACTAGAGACAAACCAACAGACATGCAACCATCGGGTCGGCCACTTTGGTCGGCTACTCTCATCCTGTAAGTCGGCCACTTGCAGCCGACCGACCAAGATGGGTGAGCCACCTTCCTCCTACCGAATGGTGACCTGCAGGTTGTCAACCACTTGGGCAAGCCATCACCAATTGGTTAGCCATTATGGTCCAACCAATTACACCTAGTCGCCAGGCCACTTACAACCAACCAGCAGGCCGCCATGTACGAGTCATAGAGAAGAAAGACGACTGGCCATCTTGGTCAGCCAATCCCCAGCTAGGCCCCCACCTTGGCCGACCAGCCAACGAGAACCACTTATGTCGACCACATGACACTGACAAATCTAAGGAATAAAAACTTCAAGAGGACATATCCAAGTGAGGGAAAGTCCCGAATACCACTCTCTACTCTAAAAAATTCATAGTCATAAGTGTAATATCCATTTTCCCCTATCTTTCTCTATAAATAGAAGACCCATTGCATGTGAAATGGGAGTCCCTAGATTTTCCCTCTCACCCTCATGTTGGGAGCTTTCTTCTCTTCTCTCCTCACATTGTAACCTCTCTTTTGTATAAAAGAAGCTGTCACGCCCGGGGACCACCCCTATTTGCTCCCGACGGGGCAACCCTCTCACTTGTTCTCTCCCTCTCTTTCTCATTCACATTCCTATCTGATTTTATTCCTTGTACATGATCCAAAAGACAGAATTGAACTGAATACAAAGTAAACTAGTTGACACAAGATTTTTTAGTTCAATGACAGTCAAAACAATTATATCATAATGTTAGAAATCAAGATCGGATAAAAGCACAATAAGCACTTAAATCGTTTTAAAAAAATAGTCAATTTCCATTCTCAATCATATGTTCATATTACTTACTCGATTTGGCAAAAAAAAAGGAAAAAAATCAATGAATGTTAATCAAAACGTTAACTCTGCAAACAGTTTTTTTTATTTATGTAGAAAAGTTCTAAAATCAAAATTTCTTCTTATTTTCTTTTTCATGAATGCGTTGATGATCATATTTATAAGAATTTGAAATAAATATTATGATAACGTGAAGGAAGAAAGTGGATAAAATTAATAGGAAAAAACCGAGAAAAGTGAAAGAAATAGACCAAATGTGTTGAAACAGTTGAAGAGAAAAAATTTAGGAAAATTGCATTCGTGCATGAGACACTTTGGCGTTTGATTTACTTAAGGCTCGTTTGGGGCAGCTTAAAAGTGTTGCGGCTTTTTTAAAAACGCCGCCTTAAAGTTTCTTTTTCACATTTGAGTAAAGTTTCAAAAAACAAGTATTACACGCGGACCACAGGTATGCCCCGCGATCCGCGTTTGGCCTCCAAGCTTTTACGGAGCTACCCTCGCAAACAGTCCTGCATTCCTAAACTTTCTTCGAACTCTTGGCATCGATCCTGCCTCCGAAGTCCCTTCGCAGGTAAGAAATCTCTTCTCCTCGCTCCGCTCCTCCCTCCTTTCCCCTATTTTGCCGAAAGACATCTTGATATCAAACGATCCATGTGTTTTATGCGGTGAATCTAGAAGAGTTTAGTGGCTAAAAACCTAGATCTAGTTGTTGGGATGCAAGTATTACCGGTAAAATGTAGATCCATTGTTATTCTGAAATGTTTGAAGCATCGAGAGGGATTCCTTCTCGATTCCCCATCCCTAACCTTTCTTCGAAATGCCTAATGTTTGATTTTTATTTACAGAAATTTTTTAACATTTGTTTTCCATATGGTCTCCATGCCAGGAAAAGATTTCTGAGGCTATTAAAAATTTGAGACATCTTCCATATGAATCTTACTGTGCGTTTCACTCATATGCAAAGATCTATAAGAAGTCTTCATTATTTACAGTTCATAATCTATAAGAAGGCATTTTTGGTATTTTCTTGCCTGGCAATGAGAGTGATACATCTAATCTTCATTACTTGCAATTATCAAACAATATATTTTCGAGTGTACATGACATTGGGAATCTTTGGTAATCGAAGCTTGCTTTGCCTTTCAATGAATTACTGCAAGCAGTATGTAGTACTCTTCACAAAGTTTTGTTCTTTTTTTCCAATGATTCACAACTTGAATGTTTGTTATTAGTATTTCAAAATGTGTTTTGTCTGCTTGCAAGTATAATGCAGGCCCAATGGTCTGGGAAAAACTAATGTTACAAGCTTTATACTCTCATCCTATATTTTTTTTGGGATGGATAAATATCAAACCTGCAATCTTATTGTACAATGTTTCTTCCTTTTAATGTTTGCTTTGATTCATATGAATCTTGAATGGGTGTTCTTCACTATTAGTTAATGATTTTGTGAGATCTGATATCTTTTAAGGGACTTGATGTTATCATTTCATACTACTTGTGGTTTTGGAAGGTAGAGTATGATTTCATTGGCGAGAAAAAGAAAAGATTTTATATATGATGGTTATATTAAAAGCACATTTTTGTTTCACCAATATACTAATATATATTTCAATTCATAATCATTGCGCATTTTTTTTACATATGAAAATTCCATCTCTTGACTGGCTCATTTTGAGTCATAAATGTCATCTTACCATTCGCTCATATCACAGTAAAAAATGACTAAATCTAAAGAGTCCGGATCATCGACTATGTGGGATAGAGAGATTACTAATATTTTTTGTGATCTATGTCTGAGGGATGTCGAATTGGGAAATCGACCCACAACTTATTTTAATAAAGAAGGTTGGCAGAATCTCACGACTAAATTCAAGAAAATAACTAGAAGGGATTACGATAAGATGAAATTAAAAAACAAATGGGATCAATTAAAAAAAAACTAGAAACTTTGGAAAGAGCTCAAAAGGGATCAACTGGATTGGGATGGGATCTACTAAAGCAGACAATTGATGCACATGAGGAATTGTGAGCAGAAAAATTAGAGGTAATTACATCACTATTTCAACTTATTTTCGGAGACAATGTTTTGAATATTGATTACATTTTTCTTGTTGTTACAAGCAGTGCCAGCGACAAAAAAATTCAAATTGACAGGCATTCAACCAACTTTAGAGGAAAAGTTGGATGGTATGTTTACTAGTGTTGTAGCAACAAGAGCTCATTTTTTTGCACCCCAAATGAGCAGGGTTTCGCAAACTTAGCACAGGATATGGAGTCCAAGCATATATGTGATTCAGGAGAAGGTCCCAGCCAAATTCCCACAGATATTCAATCCACTGGTGGAACAAAGCGCCCCCGACCTGCAAAAAATAAAAAAACTTTACATTTGTTAGAGATTCTATTGAAACATTAATTGAAACTTGCAAAAATAATTCTAAAACGGCGAAGGACAACACAGTTTAGGATTGTGTTAAGATCCTTAACACATATCTTGGTATTAAGGAAGACCAAGCTATATATGTTAAGTATGTCAAGTTGTTAGGGAACTCTACCCGCAGACAGTTCTTTGAGACTTTGGACCCAAAATTATGTCTTCCATATTTGCGTTCTTTTATGAAAGATTGAATGTTATTAATGTAACTTCATTACTATTGCTGGGTTACATTGACTAACTAGGGGGTGATTTTTTTTTTATGGACTCCTATCTATTTATGTCTTATGTGTTATTTATGTGAGGGACTCGTTAAATGTATTGTAGTTTTTTCAAGCATGAATATGTAGTCTATGTATCGTTGCCATTGTCTAATATTATTTATTATCTTGTTTAAAAATCTATCATTTTTTCAGATTTTATATTATGGATGAAGCACAAATTAATCAAATCTGCGTTGTTGCTCTCACCCTTACTTTGTTATACAATTACTATAATGCATATGTTGATCGAAACCCATGCATGACGTCTAGTAATATTGGAGATAGATGGATCGGGGATTTATTACATGGTCACCCGAGATGTTCTGCAAATATGTTTTGTATGACAAAAGTAATTTTCTTGGACCTCCTTAATGAACTTCGGACCCTTCACAGATTGCAAGGTTCATCAAGAGCAACATCTAGAGAGGTGTTGGCAATAACACTTTACATTTTATCCTAGAATGAATCCATTAGAGGAGCTATGGAACGACTTCAGCATTCCTCAGAAACCATAAGTAGATATTTCTCAATTGGGTTGAATGCACTAGTGAGTCTGGCCCGTGAAATAGTCAAACCAGAGGACCCAACATTCCAGTCCATCCCCACACATGTTACAAATGACCCTTGATATATGTCGTTCTTTAAGGTGTTTTCCCAATTTAAATATCAGTTACAACAATTTTACACATGTGATTTTCTTATTGATAAATTCATCCATCACAAGATTGTATCGGAGCTATTGACGGAACACATGTAGACGCACGTCTTTCTGACACAGAGAAATTTGCATACATTGGATAGTGCGGATCTCCAACACAAAATGTAATGACTTTTTTGTGATTTCAACATGTTTTTCACCTATGTGATGGTTGGATGGGAAGATAGTGCACACGACAGCCGTGTTTTCAAGTTTGCTACCAGTAACAGAATATATAGTTTCCCTTATCCACCACCAGGTATGACAGTCGTGTTTAGCTTTTGACCATCCGAATTTCTTTAAAATTTTTAAATGTCAGAAAACCTTACACAAAGAAGTAATACTTAGTAGATGCAGGGTATCCTTTACAAAGGGGATATTTGAAACCATATCTAGATATAAAATATCATATACCTGATTTTGAGAGATCGAGCGGAGTTGTACGAGGGAAGAAAGAAATTCTTAACAAAAGGCATTCATCCTTGCGTGGTGTGATCGAGAGATCGTTTGAGGTTTGGAAGAAGAAATGGGTAATTTTACGTGATATGCCAACTTATCCATTTCCAAAACAAGTCCAGATTGCAGTGGCCACAATGGTACTACACAGCTTCATTATACAACATCATTCCAGGACATATGCAGAATTTGCCATTATAGAAGAATATTCATTGCAAATACCACCTGAGGCATTTGAATACCACGCTGGACGTACCATCCCACAACTCGAACTTGATTTACTAGAATCACACACCCCAGATGGAAAAGGTTCTTTAGAGATGACAGCTTTGAGAGAGCAAATAATAAATGACATAAGCCTAGCCATCTAGATTAGATTACGTACCATGTGTTTAACTTATGTTTTGCAAACTTACTATGTGTGTTGAGTTGCATATCCTTTTTTGGGAGTAACAAACAATTTTCAATGTCATGTTTTTTTTGCTATTCATATGATTTGCAGTATTATATGACATGATTTCGAAAAACAGTAGTTATGTTTTTTTTTTTTTTTTTGCATTACATGGGAAATATTTCTAGCTGATATATAATTGGTGCAATGGCCGTATTGGTGCAATGGTTGTATTGGTGCAATGGCTTCTTTGTATTAGCAATATTTTTCAGTTATAGAATTGGTGCAATGGTTGTATTGGAAGACCATAGTATTTAAAGTCTAGTAATGTTATGGTCAAGATTTGTAGTTGCTTGGATGACCCAACTCTTTAAGGGCAACCACTGCTATAAATAGCCTATTGCCTCATATTACATTTTATTTTTGAAGCATCCCTGTATATGTTCGATTCAGTTGTTCTGTTACATTGGCTTGATAGTTGTTGGTGGGAGCAAAGTGATAACTTCAGTACATTTTTATTTGATTAAGCATAACATTTTGCTTTACAAATGTATTCCAAAGCATATCTGAAATAATAACAATTGCTATTACTTTTTTGTTGTTTTGGACATGTCTGCGTAAACTCTTTTACAAATGGCAGTATAGTAGCATGTGGGGTGACTGCCATAATAATTTTGGAAGCAATTGATGCTCTTACTGTTATGTGAATCTCTTTAGTATTGACTGGGCTCAGCAACTCCCTACTTGGTGAGATGGTTGGCACCTTCCCACAATGATGCTAATAATGGTAATATAAGCATATTTAGGAAAGCAAGGAAGCAATCTATACATTTCTTTGCTCAAGACTAGCATATTTGATTGTATTTTGTATCCCAACTTACATTTCTTACATATCTTGTACAAGTGATATGTAGGAAAGCCAGCAAGCAATTTATTTACATTTATTTGCATATCTTTTATTTCAATTGTATGTTGTTTACAGTTAACCTGTACACTGGAATTTATGCCTTGTTTGCATGGAAAAGGAGTTGACTGCAAAACCTTTTTATTGAGTTGGTAAGGAGGTTTTGGATGTTTTCTGTCAACCCATTGGAGGGTTATTTCAACGTTGGATAAATTCATGTGCAAGATGTGAAACCTTCAATACACTTCATAATGCAATAAGATCGTTTATGTGAAAAAAAAAATAGAAGATGCAGTTATGCTTTTTCTGGAAAATCTTTAGTTCTCAACAAAAAACAATAGGAGAATAATTGTGGAGCAGCTTGGACGGCCAATGAGGTTTGTTGTTGGCAACTGTTTCTTCTACATTTTTGGGGGTAAATTTTAAATTTTAAATAAACTACTCCTTTTAAATTTTTTGTGGTTCCAGCATTTTAGTTTAGTAGTAGGTGCAATTTGTACTTCTTTCCATCTCCTTCTGCATTTTTAATCTAGACTTTCAGTCGGCTAATGGAATTCCTCTTGCTATTGAGACAGCAAATGAAGGCTTGGAGAAAGCAGGTTTCTCTGCTAGTAAATCTATTCTTGTATTAGGCGGTGCAGGTGGAGTGGATCCTTGGTGATTCAGGTAATTTCATATAAATTTTGAAACCAAAATCAAACTATGAGTATCTATGGCAGAAAAAAATTCTGTGCCCAGACAACTGTTGGCTTGCCTTTCTTACTTCAATCCTTTTATAACAAACAAGATATGGTTGTTTATTGATTCATTCGCTAAAGATATGGTTGTTTATTGATTCATTCATTAACGAATGAGACTATGATCCAATGCAAATATTTCTTGACCAACATGATGGATTTTGTCATAGGCTGCTGGAAGTTTGATGTTCATTAGTATTGTTGGCTAGTAGTTTTTACTCTAGCTCTTTCCATCTCCTACAGGTCTACTGGCTGTAATTTGGTACCTGCATGCTGGCTGTAAGTTGGTACCTTGCTGTAAGTGGGTACCTGTAAGTTGGGAGCACTGCTTTTATTCAGGAGTTGGTGTGGTAAATGTTGTATGGCTTGTATTATATATGTATTTTCCTATGGTTTCCACTGCTCAAACAAAGAGAACAGTGAAAATAGAAATTAGTATTAGATTTGCATTTTTTTTAGCCATTATTTATTGGTGAGGGATGTGGCCAGCTCTGGCATGATACAAACATATAAGACCGTTTACTTCTAGGCTGATCTGAAATCATGAGATAGATGTCCCCTTCCCACAATGATTCTCCTTAGGCTATGGTACTTTAGCAATTTGTTGTTTGCATGTTCTCCTTGCTTTGATGAAAGCAGTGGTTCATTTTTCATATTTCCATAAGCTGGTATGTTCTCCTAGCTTTGCTGGAAACATGCAAGCTTTTGAAAATTTCAAAAATTTATGAATGCAATCATTTAAGATGTATAGATTTATAAAATTGTAGTCCAAGCTTGTATCTATGGACTAGTTGTTTAAGTTTTTAGTTATAATATTACATATGTCTTGGTTGTTATGTTTGGAAAACAGTATTCTTGTTTTGTGACAAATTATTGTTATGTCAACCAATGATTTTGTATTCCTACAATTACATTGAACTGTTTTATGTTTGGATCAATTCCTTTGTATGACCTAAACTATATATTGCTGCTTTTAATAGCAGCTCTGAGCTTATTTTATAATTACTATAGATATATTTCTTTATGTTGGTTAATAGCTTCACCTCTTATAATCTAGATAACGGTGGAGCAGTTTGGACGGCCACATAAATTTATTGTCGGCAATCGCTGCATCCATACTTCGTTAAGTATACTTTCTATATTTCCTCAATTTTTTTACTAATCTATTCTATTTTAATAAATGCAGGAAGATGAGTTCCAGATATTCAGGGAAGTCCGAGAAAGTGATGTGTCGGTGCAGGCTACTGACCTTGCTACTCACGTCACGCCAGGCACATAACTTCGGGAGGCAATTTTACAGGTACCCGCGGTGGGCACAACGACAGGAGGACTGCATTTTTTTCAAGTGGGCGGACAAGGAGTCTGTTTCTATGATATCCCAACTGGAGATCGCTACTCAGAGTTCGTCGATCTCAAAATTTCAAAACACTGCATCTGGTTCGAGTGATTCCTTTTCTACTGCATCCCAGTCAGACAGGTTCGCTCAGGGTTTTGGAGTGTTAGAGCCGGGCAGCATGAGCCGTGATATGTTGTTACATTTTAAAGTCAACATTATAACTTTTTTCCTTGTCATTTTGGCATGTTTTTTTTTTTTGGGGTCTCATTATACTTCATATTAGTATGTGAATGTGCATTTTATTTTTGTATGTGTAACTTTGCTTGTTTGATGTAATCATATATATTTGATTTATATAAATGTAACACCATTTTTTTGTATTCTCTTCTCTTAACATTTGATCTCTAATTTTGTTAAGAAAATAACAAATTCTGCTACACAGATTTTTAATTCAACTTAAAAAATTTGCAAATAAGCTGTTTATAAAAAGCACAAACCAAACAACTAAACAACTCATTCAGAACATGGGCAAAATGGTCATTTTTCCAGAATCAGTTGTTTTCCAAACGCACAAACCAAACAGCTAGACAACTTATCCGGTTCAGCTACTCATCAGCAGATTATCAAGATAAGCTGCTTATCAGCAGAAGCTAAATAAGCTGCAGCTGCCCCAAACAGACTCTTAGATTGTTCTTCAGTCTTGATTCAGATGCACTCAGAGACATTTTAACAAAATGACTAAGAGATTCACAGCTTGCAAGTTTTGTAGATTAATTAGATGTGGCTCAACTTTATTAAGTTGAGGTGGTTTCTTGCTAAACACGAGAATAGATTGACATGGTTCTATTTTGGGAGCTTTAATTGAGGCCTCCAATCCTTTTTGAAATGCATAAGAGAGAGCGGGGAATGAATGATAACATGTCAGTGTTCGGTTGTCGAAGGAAGGTCATGATTATTTATAATGTTGTGTGAAAGTATAATTATTTATATTCATCTTAATTTAACTTTAATTATAAAGATCTAAACAGAAGGACGAGAAACAAATGGCTTTGTTGTTAGTTTTTTTTTTCTTTATATTATGTGATTGTGTATGAATGTTTTGATTATTTTTTTTTTTCACAATGAGCCAAATTTGTTTTGTTCGCTTGATTATATACATATATAAGCCATGAAAGCCACTATATTTTTCATCCATATATAAAAACAGCCATACTATAGATCCTCACTGCTTTTTAACTTCTGAAGATTATATTATAGAAGATGATGATGATTGTGCAAATTAGTTTACTTTTGCCATATTTTGAGAAATATTAAAAAAGATATTTGAAAAAGAGAAAAGATGCAGAAAACTGTTGGAATATTTGAACTTTAAATGATTGGAACAATCTTGATAATACAAATAAATAGAAGGCAAAGTAAAACAAAAGCCGGCAAAACATTCTTTAGTTCAATGTCAGTCAAAAGTACCTTGTTAGAAATCAAGATAAGATTTAGGGTCTGTTTGGTGCGATGGTGTTTTTAAAACGCATCTGGCCCGTTGGGGTAAACTGTGTTTTGGCAGCTTATGCGTTTTCAAATCGCACCTGTCTAGGTGCAGTGACAGCTTTTTGGTTGTGGTCTGGTTTTTCCAAAAAAATAAAAATTTGCAATAGCTGCCGCACCTAACTTATCAGCAGATTATTCAATAAGCTGCATCTGCCCCAAGCAGACCCTTAAACACAATAACCACAAATATTATTTGAAAAGAAAAAAAAAACTTTCGCTCACATTTCTGATCACATCCTATATTGCTCATTCTTATTGGAAAAATAAATAAAAAAATTTTCATTAATATCATAAATAAATGGAGAGAAAAAATAAATCGCATCAATAAATCTAAAACAGACAGTTAGCTCTATTAAATGGTGTTTTTAATGCAGAAAAGATTGAAAATCAAAATATCTTTGGTATTTTCTCCATAATGCGTTGATGATGATATTCATAGGAATTTGAAGAAATTATTAGGACATAAGTGAAGGAAGAAAGTAGATATAATTAATCGAAAAAATAGAGAAAAATGATAGAAGCAGCCAGCATCCGAGCAACGAGGAATTATTACATACGGACACCGCGACCACCGCTTGCATCTCTACATGCGGTGTCTGATCCTGATCGTAGATCACGGTGATCTACGGCCAGGATTATTTCAGTTTTAAAAAAAAAATTTAGGTGGGGCCCACCAAAATACATCCTGACCGTAAATCAGGTGATTTACGATCAGGATCGGACACCGCACCGTATGGAATAATTTTTCCCGAGCAAGAGACACTTTAGCTGTCGGTTTACGTAGATAAGTATTCTTTCTCGGTTCAGATTTACTCTAGAGATATTTTAACAGACTGACTCTGAGATGTTCGCTGCTTGCACGTTTTGTAGAGATTTGGATGTGACCTAACTATATTAAGTTGAGGTGATTTTCGTCGTCCGAAAATACAAAAATTTGGAGTATTTTATATTTTTATCATATATATGTGTATTTATATCATATTACATCTGAATAGAAGTTAACGTACACATCTTAAGAAATCATGTTAAGCTCATTGGTTGGCATGTTCTGCTTCCTAAGGCTGGGGATAGATCTAAGGCAATGCATGTTATACAAATATTCTTTGATTTTTCATCTGTAAATATACAAATTTTGGTGATATAAATATATAAGAATTATGGGTATGTGAGTAAATTTATTGGAAATTTTCATATATATATGTGTGTATGTATGTGTATGTTTTTATCATATGTATGTGCTTTTCGTTATTATTATTTGAAAAGAGGAATACGGTAGGTCATAAGGCAGAAGCAAGAAGGATAAAATGAATACAGATTTTAATGTTTTTTTTTAATAATTTTCTATAATGCTAAGCCTCCTCTTAAGCTTATAAATAGAGGTCATGGTTGAGGGGAAGAACCACAAGTGAGGAGAAGGAGAAAAAGAAAATGGAGAGAGAGAGAGTGGAGTCTTCTGCTAACGAGATTTTCTAGAAGAAAAAAGTTGTCCTCATTCTACGTAGCAGGCAAGCAAAGGGGTTTTCTATAAGAAGAAAGTTAGCACACACGCTTTATAAATTTGAGAATCCTGCACCTTTTGAGGCTCGTGCCTTATGAGGTTGTGCCCTCTCGAGCTTATCTCTTTTAGAAGCTTGAAATGAACTGGTACCTCTTGCGACTCCTAGATTTTTTAGGTCGTTTTTGTACATGTGTCTTCTAAGACTTGTAGCCTTCTGAAGTCTTTCAGTGGAAACCTTGTCAACTACTTGTTTTATTGGAGTCTTTCTACCGAGGACCCGGTCCACTACTAGTTTCCCATTGAAACTTGCCTCTCAGGCTCATTTTCTAGGGGCATGGTAGCTTCTCATCAAGTCTTGCCTCCTGGGCTTGACTTCTTGGAGCACCGTAGCTTCTCATTGAGTCTTTCCTCCTAGGCTCAACTTTCAGGGACACTGAATCTTCTCATCGAGTTTTGCCCTTGGACTTTACTTCCAAGGGCATGGTTGAAAGGAGAATCCATTAAGGATGTAAGACCATTTCTTATTAGTATAACTAGAGAAGCTCGACGGTTTTAACTCAAAACAGACAAAGTCATATGAAATCCACTTAGATTGTTGACTTATCCAAGAATTTTGTTCGAAGCCTTTGTTTGATGACTGTAACCTGTTAAGAAAGAGATTGAAGGAAATCCCCCAAAGATTTTTGACCTATCTGAGGCAGTATGTCAAAGGTTTTGCTTGAAAACTGTAGCCTATAATGGAAGAAGTCAAATCAGCCCCCTGAGATTTATTAAGCCTAGACTGAGGTGTCAGAGATGATATGTATTTCTTAAGCTTGAGGTGTATGTCTCAATGAACTATATGTTTTCTTGGAAATATGGTTGCAATCAAACTCATGAATAATGTTTGATAATTCATTAGTTGCTACTTTTGAATTTTTTTCCCCCTAGCGAGAGAGTTTTCCATGCTAGCTTGTAAAACAACCATGTATCGAGCCTTGAAGAGATTACTTATTGATATAGCTGAAGAAGAACTCTTGTACGGTGAGGGGGCACTAAGGAAGAACTATTTGCTACAAAGATTGCCCCCTGTCTATGAGAGGTTTTCACAGCCTTGTTGTCTAAAAGAAATATGGGATGACTACTCTACTACAGTCGTGCCCATGATGTTAAGCTGAACAACTTTTCGAAACTACAATGAATATTTCCCCTAAGCTTGGAAGTTGTGAAAGAATTTGTGTCTGAATAAGATGCAAGAAGACAACAAAGCTACAATCATGCCCGGGAAGTTAACGTGAACGGTCTTTCAAAACTGCAGTGAAGGTTGCCCCCCACATTGAAAAATGTTTCGAAGATGATCATCAAGATGTAAAGAAGGTTCCTTCGCCATGTACATCATTGGAAACGAAATAGGATCTTGGTGTCTTGGAGTTAAAGATAACATCACATGGGACTTCACTTCCCACATATGGTGTCAAACTGGTTAGTGCTAGAAAATTTACGGCGGTAGAATAATGAATTATTGTCTTAGTGTTGCACGAGAATTCAACACACACTCAGATAAAAGAAAATAATCATTAGTGACACCAGAATTTTTTACGTGGAAACATGTAAGAGAAAAAAAGTCACGAGGTCTAGCCCAGTTGTAAATAAGGCTGTCAAAACGGCTCGTTGTCCGCGAATAGCTCATGTTCGGCTCGTTAAGAAACTCGTGTTCGGCTCTTTCACTAAGTTAAAGAGTCGAAAACGAACAACACGAATAAATATTTGTTCGTTCGTGTTCGGCTCATTTTGGCTTGAAATACTATTAATCAATTATATATGTATCTTTGATAAGTAGTATTTTAAAAAAAATTAATTGACTACAAATCTACAAAGATTTATAATCAATTAAAAGTGTTAATGAGAAAATAGAATAAAAATTATTAAATTAGATTCAAATAATGTTTTAAATCTTGCCCCAATCCTTAGCATCTTATGACAACATGATTAGGGTTGTCAAAACGACTCTTTGTTCGTGAACGGCTCTTGATCGGCTCGCTAAGCAAACGAGTGGAACACGAACACACTTTTTGAGCTCGAAATATAAATGAACCAAACACAAGCTGAGCCTGGGCTCGCTCGTGTTCGACTCATTTACACCCCTAGTTGTAAAAATCCATTATATGTTGATGATTACAGAGACCCTTTATTCCATGGGCAAGAAAAGATTACCAAGTCTTCTGAATTACAACGTTGATGTGCGAATGAACTTGTTATAAAAAGCGAGCGACAACCGATGACGATCAGTGGATGCCGGTATGTGGTGGTCGACAGTGGTTAACGGTGGCCGACGATGATCGATAGAGGTTAGCAGTGGTCAATGACTATCAGGGGTGATCAAAGGTGGCACAAGTGGTGTTAAACTTCAGCTCTTTCGCAAAACTTCAAGTTTTTTTTTCTCAAGCTTCAAGCTCTCCTCCCCTCCATAAGAGGAATTGAGCTCAATTTATAGTGATTTGAGTACAATTAATCGAGAAATATAAATCACTTTGATCGTGACGATCCTGGGAGCTTCCTTCAGTTATACGATATTTGATGGACATTTGAGTGTCTTAACAATGTTAGAATTTAACAATATTGAACTTATTGGATTCGTCTTGTTGAGACGCTTGATTCGCATATAGGCTTGCTAGATTCAACGTGCATTTGACATTTATGCGAATCAAGCGGTTTGATGACTTAATTTGAGCTTGATTATACTTATATTGAACTAATTTCGATATCATTGGGTCCAACTTATCGAATCGATCAATTTTATTATAAGTTTGCTGAGATCATAGCTCTCAATGAATTTTTTAATTAATATTGAACATTTCTTATCAAAAAATTGTTCGAGATTCATGTCATATCTTAGATACATCACATATGATGAGAATATGTTGATGGAGTATCAAATACTAAAAAATATAATAATAATAATAATAATATCACTAATAATAATAATAATAATAATAATAATAGTTTGCTCTGTTTGTCAGAATTTAAAAAAATTAGACACGGCAAAATCGTTTTGGAAAGTCAATTTTATTATTTTTAAAAATAAATACTATTATATTAAAAGATTAATTAATTAGATCGATTTTAAAGCTTTGGTCGTCTTGTACCCTGTTGCGCCACAAGGGTTACATGAGGACTGTATCTGCCCAACAGCCAACCACCTCTTCTTTTAATACACTGCTTCACCATAGCCGTCTCTCAAATCAGAATCTCAGTCTGATAATCAGAATCCCAAACGATAACGGAAAACTCCTCCTCCGGCGCACAGTCGACGAAAGCCCTAAAACCCAAGCTTCCCATCAAGGTCCGGCTCTCTATCAACCTTCTTTCCACCATCACCGACGCCTCCCGCCGCTCAAATGGTACCGTAAATCGCCGACTACTTTCCCTCATAGATTTCCGCGCCGCCCCTAGCCTTACCCCAGTCCGCGGCATTCGAACCCTAGACCTCATCATCGATCCCTCCCGCAACCTCTGGATCCGCCTATTCCTCCCCTCCGATGCCATCGGCCACCGGAAACTTCCTATTGTAGTCTTCTTCCACGGGGGCGGATTCGCTTTCCTAAGTCCTGACAACCAAGTCTACGACGTCGTCTGTCGTCGACTAGCCCGCAAGATCCCCGCCGTCATTGTCTCTGTCAACTACCGCCTCTCCCCTGAAAATCGCTTCCCCGCGCCTTACGAAGACGGAATCGACGCTCTCCGATTCATTGATTCAGGTGGAATTGACGCCGTCGCCGGCCATATTGCTGATCCATCATTTTGCTTCCTGGCCGGCGACAGTGCCGGGGCTAACATCTCTCACCACGTCGCCCGCCGGTGGGCAGGCAGCGGTGGGTGGAACAAAGTGAAGTTGTCGGGGCTGATTTTGATCCAGCCATTTTTCGGGGGAGAGGAGCGGACGAAGTCGGAGATTAAGCTCGCTGGGGCGCCGCTGGTGTCGATGACGAGGACTGATTGGCGATGGAGGGCGTTTTTGCCGGTGGGTGCTGATCGGAACCATGAGGCGGCTAATGTTTTTGGGCCAAATGACTTGGGAGTGATGGAGGAGGGATTTCCGCCGGCAATTCTGGTTGTTGGTGGTTTTGATCCGCTGCAAGATTGGCAGCGGCGGTACGGAGAGGAACTGAGGGCGAGGGGGAAGGAGGTGAGGGTGTTGGAGTTCCCGGAATCGATTCATGCTTTCTATATCTTTCCGGGGATGGCTGATGGCGCGAAGCTGGTTGAGGAGATGGGAAAGTTCATATGGAGCCGGAGTTCGCCGGAGAAAGAGGTGAAGTAAGAGGTTGATTTAGGGTTTTTTTTCCTTAATATGTAAAAAATAAGTGGAGTCAATCATTGGGGGATTTGAGGCGCCCTCGACACGCACCTTTAGTCATATTTGACCTTCCGCTTAGCTGATGCATTCCAGATTTTCCAACCAAGTTTTCATTTACATTAAAATCGAATTTAATTTAGATAAATACTGATTTTTTAAACTTAAGTGATCAAAATGATCCAAACAACTTTCAAATTAATTTTTTATTTGAAAGAATTATACGCAAACTTGATGCAGGTAGGTGCATTCATGGATATCAATTGCACATTCAACGTGTTCGTGTTGCACGAAAATCAAACATATTTAGGCAATAAAATGATAGTAAGAGAAGACAGTTTGACTTTTTACGTAAAAAGTCATGGAAATAGAAAAAAATTACACGGAACTTAGCTTTGTTGAAGTAATTCATTATGCAATGGTAAGTACATAAATCCATTGTTCTCCTAAGTTGGGAATATAGAATTACAAACTTGATATACAATGATATTTCAACAATAATAACCGCAATGGACCACAAAGATCGTAGTCAATTGCTATGGAGGCAACAATATGTTGTGAATGTTGCAGATGATAGTTGTAGCGCCAGCTTGATATAGATGTCATAAGTTTGGTAGTAGTTGGCTATGTATGTAAATTGTTACTTCAAAAGCTTCATTTGGCAACAGAGCGCATGGTAGGGAGATGAAAGAATTGTGAGCCTTGTAGATCTTAGTTGGTCACATAGACTATAGTGGAGAGCTACGATAACTTCTTGAGGCCACATAGATCGGAGTTGGTAGTTGCAAAAACTATGATAACGTTCTTAGGCTGCAGAGGTCAGGTTTGGGAGTTGCATGAGATGTGTAATATCCGTAGGCTAGAGAGACCGAGTGTGAGTTACATGAGTTGTAAAAAAGTACGTAAGTTGTATAGGACGAAATTGGAAGCCGCATGAGCTGAGATAGCTTTCATAAGTAGCAGACATCGATGTTGAGAGTCGCATGAGCTATGATAACATTTTTAGGCAGTAGAGACCGAAGTTGGGAGCTACATGAGCTATGATAACATTTGTAAGCCACAGAGACCAGAATTGGGGGAGTTTCTCAAGCAACGACAATGTTTATAAGGCCACAATGGCCAGAGTTTGGAGTTGTATGACCTGTGAACCACTTTGGTCGTTGCTACTTATGTAAATCATAGTGGTGTTTTTCAAAGAGAGAGCCTCAGGAGTTCAAAGAAAGTCATTGTATTCTGAGTATGATGGTTGTAAGCAATTATTGTGTGGTGTGTTGTTACATCACCTTCAAAAGATGTTCTTACACCGTCTTTGGGATGTATTGGTATAATGTATGTGCGGTGCGCGTTGCACAATCTTTAAGTGGTTGTTTTACCATCTTTAGGATATGTTGCTATGTAAGATGCTTCGTTACTCCGCAAGACGGGGTGTTACTCTTTACGGTATTTTGTTACTCTGCAGCATATTTCGGGATTCTACAACGAATATCGTGATTCACTATAGGAATAATGGTCGTTTCAGATGGCAAAATTCTGTCGGTTTTGATGAAAAAAATTGTCATTTTTAATGTTTCAGATGGTTTTAAGCTCGTAGATAAAATGCTCATTGGTAATTTTAAATCAGACTAATATTCTGATAGCATACAATTAAGGTCACATAATCGATAATTTAATGTCATAGTTTTTTTTTTAGAAATTTCAAATTGTTAATTTTCATCAGTTCATATATATGTCGGTTAATTTGTCAGTAATAACGACGACTTACATGTCAAAAAAGTATTGTACTTGTCGATTTTTTGACTCATGCGAACCATTTTTATGTGTCGTTGATGCGTCGGTTTTTATAACCGACAGATGAACTGTCAGAAAAGTGTCGTTCCTATCATCTTTCTTATGTAGACATACTATCGGTTCAGTGTCGTTGATGCGTCGGTTTTGATAACCAATAGATAAACTGTCGGAAAAATGTCACGACTGTCGTTTTCGTATGACACACTTAAGTTGTCGGTTAGACGTCGGCAAATAAGTCCATTGGTAAGCTTTCGGAAACCTGTAGCATCAGAAAAAAATAGATTATTTCTTTTGTATTTACATTAAGACATCTATTATCATAATATTTAATATATCATTCCAAGTATTTAATGAACTAAAACAATAGTAGAATAGTAAATTATCCATATAAACTGTAAATAATCTGAATATATACATATAAGATTGTGTGGTATGTTTTCTAGTGACTCCTATACGAGAATATATCCTTATCAAGAACAGGGCCAATGCCTTCGATAACTTTTTATCAAGAGCTCAGCAGTATAATACTCATTAAATATAATCACCTTGGGAGTGATGGAGGAGGG
>NW_018164947.1:408093-409678 GCF_001263595.1 Phalaenopsis equestris | reverse complement strand
CGGGGGTCAGCGGTGTTCGACGGGGGTCGGCAGTGGTGGTTGACGGTCAGTGGTGGTCAACGACGATCAACGATGGCTGGGATGATCTTGAAGTTGAGCTCCTTCTCAAAGCCTCAAGTTCTCTCTTAAGCCTCCTCCCTCATATGAGGGTTGAGACACTATTTATAGTGTTTTGAGTGCAATTAATGCAGGAATATGAACTATTTTGATTGGACGGCTCGGAGAGCTTCCCTTGATCAGATGACGTTTGATGGACATTTGAGTGTCTTAACGATGTCAGAATTCAGCAATCTTGGACTCGTTGGATTCTTCTTGTCGAGACGCTCGATTCGACTATAAATTTGCTATATTCGACATCCGTTTGACCTTTCAAACGCCTCCGGAAATCCTCCAAGAGTAATTTAATGATTTGATCCGGGCTTGATTTGACTCGGATTGGACTGTCTTTCATATCATTAGGTCTGTCTCATCGAGTCGATCAGTTTGACTGTAAGTTTGTTAAAATCGGAGCTCTAGATGACTCTTAATCGAAGTTTGAATATTTCAAAAAATTGCATTGAGATTCGTGTCGAATGATGAAAATTTGTTGGTGGCGTATCAAGCACTGAGGTCCAATTTGACTTATCAATATATATAAAGATAAATTTCAATTTTGGTAAGCAAGGGTAAATGGATATTGAAGGCCTTGATGACCCTTATTCAAGAAGATATTCTCATATCATCATCTTATCCACTTCAACATCCATGAAGACTAAAAGAACACTTTGTAAGCTAATTGGAAAAAAATAGTTTTAATTTTTTTCTTCATTATAAGAAAAGGAGAGGAGCCAAATGATCCATAAAGAGAACTTTCTCAATTTAATTAATGACATGATGGTTCATTTCAATTTCGAGGTTGATTAGAAATTAAAGTGAGAAATTAATACTTGAGTAGTGTTTGTTTAATTATTAAAATTGCTTTGTATAGTGTGATGCTCATTCAGAGTTTTTTTCATTTCAAGCATTGACCTTCTGATCTAAGAATTTAGCTTAGCATGTCTAAGAATCAATAGTAATAGAGGAAGCTTCATTAAGCTACTTATTTATGATTTTAGTTTTAAAGTTCAGAGCAAGGAATTGGGATTAACATCAACAAATAGTTGTTGTTGAAGTTGTTCTTCTTCAAGTAATTAATCAAAAAAAAAAATGTATGAAACAAATTTTAGTTTCTATTTGTAGATTTAAACATTTTGAGTTTTGTATAGAGAGCAAAACTGTGATCTCTGTGTAGACAAAACAAATCTGATCACCCTGGCGTATCTTTGTCAAACATTGTCAAATAAAACCTGGAAACTAGGCATGCGGACGAACAATTTTTGCACATGAACTAATAATAGTAAGAGTTTGTCATTTAAGTTTCACAACGATGGGACACTAATCTAAATGGGAAAAGAAAAAATGTTATAACCAAGTAGCAATTATATGAACTCTTTCAAATTTAATTTTGATGGGTGTTTCTTCTTTATTGAAATACATGGCAAAGTTAACACATGGCAAACGTTAAACATTACATTTTTGAAAATGAAAGGGTGCAAAAGTAGGGAAA
>NW_018164947.1:388795-407869 GCF_001263595.1 Phalaenopsis equestris | reverse complement strand
ATTTTGAATATGTTATGAATTCCCACATGTCAAATATTTTACAAAATCTTTCAACATTATATATGATAATATAAATGTTTTATATTGTATAAAACTTGCATTATTCTTTAAAAAGTCAAGATAATTTAAAATTTGTCTTATCCCTCAAATTTTGTCACTTTAATTAATGCATCTTATGCTCTAAGCTTAGTTGAACTCAACTCATAAATTTAATTACTCATTCAATTAAATCTTTTCAAATATATAATTCTTCATTTGCATGTATTCAAAATTTCTCTCTGCATTTGGAAAAATTATTTCATACGGACACCGTATGCAGAAATGTTCTGCATACGGTGTTCAATCTCTACCATCCATCACAACAAATTTGTTCTTAAAAAAAAAAAATTTAATATGGCTCACCGTCATGCATCTTTGTTGTAATGGACAGTGGAGATCGGACACTGTATGCATTTCTGCATACGGTGTCTGTATTGAACAATGTTTCGATTTTTCATGTGGTTGTGGGTGTGTGGCGGGTAGGTTTAATTACGCACATGACATAAATTAAGCATTATATAATCAAGTGTAGCATCAAATTCTGTTCAAATAATGTTTGGACAAATGTAATGCTTTTTACAAGCATTGGTTAACCGGATTTTTTGATGATTTAAAATGCTAAATAGTAATTTAATTATCTATTATCATTTAAATTATTTATATATTATTTATGAATTTGAATATTATATAAAAGTTGAGTTTTTTTCTTCTATTTTGTTCTTTCTGAATTTCTTATTTCTTATTGGATTGTTTTTTTTTATTTTGAATCCCTTAATTCCTGATTTGATCAATGCATTATTGAGTGAAAAAAAATATATATTTTTTTCAAATAATTTGTTTGGCTTACATTAATTTTCTCTTATATATTTTCTTGAAAGTTTAAATTTTGATTTCACATTGTTAGATGTCATGATGTTAGCTGTCATGAAGAGGGGAAATATTTGTGTACGTAAGACGTACGCAGCGCTGCATACTTCGGAAGGTTATTCAGAGGGTATAAGTGGGTTATATTTGTCTTATACTTCCTGTAACCTACCAGTAACCTACAAATAAGTTATTTGCATACACACCACACAATTCTAAGTTATTTGCATATTTAAATTTAAATTTTACATTTATAACATCTAAATATTCATATTATATTAAAAATTTCACTATTTAATTTAAAAAAAAATCATAATAAATATTTTTAAGATGACACATGTATAAAAGTTTAGGTATTAAAAATGTAAACACATAGGTATTTAGTGGTAGGTATGTTGATCTTCCTTTTTTTTTAATTTTTCTACTCCATTTAAACCTTCATTCCCTCTTCCTCCTTGTTCTGCAGAAAGGAAAGGAAAATGGGTACTGTGGATCCGTACCTTCAGAGGGAAAAAGCCCCTCCGTGTTATGGAGAAGCGGAGAGGACTTGATCTTCTCCAAAGCTCCGAGTGAGAGAAGTGATAACAAGGAAACAGATTTGAGATTGACGGCATTGCAGAAGCTTTCGACCATGAACAGGGCGGGAATGAGAATTCTAAATGTTGAGGATAGGGAGCTAAAGGAGATCGGCATCAAAAACCTTAGCTAAGGGTCGAGGGAGACGATTGAGAGGAGTGAAAAGGTTAGGGCAGATGATACAGGAAGTGGGCAACATCGTCAAAATATTTCTCGAGATGGCGACCACGTAGTTCATCCTGCGGCACACGTTTAATTTAAAATCCAAACATAGTTTTCCAAGACGCTACCAGGACGCTCGATCCAAACAGTGGGACGGTGTTTTCAAAACACCGTCGCAACTGATAAATTACCCCAAACACACTTTGAATCCAACCAGAGGTGTGTGAAATAATGCTTTCTACACTTATAATTTTTTCATTCTTAATGTAGCTTCGCCTTCACGAAGTGAAAAATTCGTGGGCTTTATGTATAGCCCAAAAATAGGCCATTGTCGAGCATAAGGATCTGCCACTATAGACGAACCAACAGACATGCAACCGTCGGGCCGGACACCCTGGTCGGCTACTCTCGTCCTGTCAGTCGGCCACTTGCAGCCAACCGACCAAGATGGGCGAGCCACCTTCCTCCTACCGACTGGTGACTTGCAAGCTGTCAACCACTTGTGCAAGCCATCACCAATCGATTAGCCATTATGGGCCAACCAATTACATCTAGTCGTCGGGCCACATACAACCAACCAGCAAACCGGCAAGTATCAGTCATAGAGAAGGAAGACGACTGGCCATCTTGGTCGGTCAATCCCCAGCCAGGCCCCCACTTTGGCCGGCCAGCCAACGAGGACCACTTATGTCGACCACATGACACTGACAAATCTAAGGAAGAAAAACTTCAAGGGGACCAATCCAAGTGAGGGAAAGTCCGGAATACCCCTCTCTAGTTTAAAAAATTCAAAGGCATAAGCGTAATATCAATTATCCCCTATCTTTCTCTATAAATAGAGCACCCCTTGCATGTGAAATGGGAGTCCCTAGGTTTTCCCTCTCACCCCCATGTTAGGAGCTTTCTTCTCTTCTCTCCTCACATTGTAACCTCTCTTCTGTATAAAAGAAGTTGTCACGCCCGAGGACCACCCCTGTTTTCTCCCGACGGGGCAACCTTCTCACTCGTTCTCTCCCTCTCTTTCTCATTCCCATTCCCATCCAATTTTATTCCTTAAGCAAGATCCAAAAGACAGATTTGAACTGAATACAAAGTAAACTAGTTGTCACAAGATTCTTTAGTTCATTGACAATCAAAACAATTATATTATCATGTTAGAAATCAATATGGGATAAAAGCACAATAAGCCCTTAAATCATTTTAAAAAAATAGTCAATTTCCATTCTCAATCATATGCTCATATTACTTACTCGATTTGGCAAAAAAAAAGGAAAAAAAAACAAATTAAATCAATGATTGTAAATCAAAACGTTAACTCTGCAAACAGCTGTTTTTCTTTATGTAGAAAAGTTCTAAAATCAAAATTTCTTCTTATTTTCTTTTTCATGAATGCGTTGATGATCATATTTATAAGAATTTGAAACAAATATTAGGATAACGTGAAGGAAGAAAGTGGATAAAGTTAATAGGAAAAAATAGAGAAAAATGAAAGAAATAGACCATATGTGTTGAAACATTTGAAGAAAAAAAGTTTAGGAGAATTGCATTCGTGCATAAGACACTTTAGCATTCAATTTACCATTCATTTTACTTAGGGCCCGTTTGGGGCAGCTTAAAAGTGCGGCGACGTTTTTAAAAACGTTGTCTTAACATTTGTTTTTCGCGTTTGAGTAAAGTTTCAGAAAACTGTGTTTTTTAGTTTGTATTACACGCGGACTCCCCCGCGGCCCGCGGGTATATCCCCGCGATCCGCGTTTGGCCTCCAAGCTTTTACGAAGCTACCCTCACAAACAATCCCACATCCCTAACCTTTCTTCGAACTCTTGGCGTCGATCCTGCCTCCGAAGTCGCTCTGCAGGTAAGGAATCTCTTTTCCTTGCTCCGCTCCTTCCTCATTTCCCCCATTTCGCCAAAAGACATCTTGATTTCAGACGAACCATGTATTCTATGTGGTGAATATGGAAGTGTTTAGTGGCTAAAAACCTAGATCCAGTTATTGGAATGCAAGTATTACCGATAAAAATGTAGATCCATTGTTATTCTGAAATGTTTGAAGCATCGAGAGGGATTCCTTCTCGATTCCCCATCCCTAAACTTTCTTCAAAATGCCTGATGTTTGATTTTTATTTACTGAAATTTTTGAGTGTTTGTTGTTCATATGGTCTCCATGCCAGAAAAAGATTTCTGAGTCTATTAAAAATTTGAGACATCTTCCATATGAATCTTGCTGTGCATTTTACTCATATGCGAAGATCTATAAGCAGTCTTCATTATTTGCAGTTCATAATCTATAAGAAGATATTTTTGGCGTTTTCTTGCCTGACAATGAGAGTGATACCTCTAATCTTCATTACTTGCAATTATCGAACAATATATTTTTGAGTGCCATGACATTGGGAATCTTTGGTAATCAAAGCTTGTTTTGCCTTTCAATTTTTGCCTTTCAATGAATGCTTGCTTTGCCTTTCAATGAATTACTGCAAGCAGTATGTAGTACTCTTCACAAAGTTTTGTTCTTTTTTTCCAATGATTCACAACTTGAATGTTTGTTATTAGTATTTCAAAATGTGTTTTGTCTGCTTGCAAGTATAATGCAGACCAAATGGTGTGGGGAAAAATAATGTTACAAGCTTTATGCTCTCATCCTATAGTCTTTTTTTTGGTGATGGATAAATATCAAACCTGCAATCTTATTGTGCAACGCTTCTTCCTTTTAATGTTTGCTTTGATTCATATGAATCTTCAATGGGTGTTCTTCGCTATTAGTTAGTGATTTTGTGAGATCTGATATCTTTTAAGGTACTTGATGTTATCATTTCATACTACTTGTGATTCTGGAGTATAGAGTATGATTTCCTTGGCGAGAAAAAGAAAAAATTTCATATATGATTGTTATATTAAAAGCACATTTCTGTTTCACCAATATACCAATAAATATTTCAATTCATAATCATTGTGCATTTTTTTTACATATGCAAATTCCATCTCTTGACTTGCTCATTTTCAGTCATAAATGTCATCTTACTATCCGTTCATGTCACCGTAAAAAAAGAGTAAATCTAAAGAGTTCGGATCATCGGCTATGTGGGATAGAGAGGCTACTAAGGGGATGTTTGAAACCATCAGAAATTCAACATGTGTTTCACCTATGTGATGGCTGGATGGGAAGATAGCGCACACGACAACCGTGTTTTCAAGTTTGCTAGCAACAGAAAATATGGTTTCACTTATCCACCACCAGGTATGACAGTCGTGTTTAGTTTTTGACCATCAGAATTTCTTTAAAATTTCTAAATGCCAGAAAAACTTACACAAGGAAGTGCAACTTAGTAGATGTTGGGTATTCTTTACAAAGGGGATATTTGAAACCAAATCCAGATACAAAATATCATATTCCTAATTTTGAGAGATCGAGCGGAGTTGCACGAGGGAAGAAAAAAATTTTAACATAAGACATTCATCCTTGCGTGGTGTGATCAAGAGATCGTTCGGGGTGGAAGAAGAAATGGGTAGAAGAAATGGGTAATTTTACGTGATATGTCAACTTATCCATTTCCAAAATAAGTCCAGATTGTAGTGATCACAATGTCACTACATAAATTCATTAGACGATATCATTTTAGGACAGATGCAGAATTTGCCATTATAAAAGAAGATTCATTACAAATATCACCTGAGGCATTTGAATACCACGTTGGACGTACGATCCCACAAGTCAAACTTGATTCACTAGAATCACACACCCCAGATGGAGAAGGTGCTTCAGAGATGGCGGTTTTGAGAGAGAAAATAGTAAATGAAATAAGCCTAGCCATCTAAATTAGATTACGTACTATGTGTTTCACTTATGTTCTGCAAACGTACTATGTGCGTCAAGTTGCATATATTTTTTGGGAGTAACAAAAAATATTCAATGTCATGTTTTTTTGCTATTCATATAACTTGTAGTATTGTATGACATGATTTCGAAAAACAGTAGTTATATTTTTTTTGTATTACATGGGCAATATTTCTAGCTGATATAGAATTGTTGCAATGGCTGTATTGGTGCAATGACTGCTTTATATTAACATTATTTTTCAGTTATAGAATTGGTGCAATGGTTGTATTCGAAGACCATGGTATTTAAAGTCCAGTAATGTTATGGGCAAGATTTGTAGTTGCTTGGATGGCCCAATTTGTTAAGGGCAACCGCTGCTATACATAGCTTATTGCCTCATATTACATTTTATTTTCGAATCATCCCTGTATATGTTCGATTCAGTTGTTCTGTTGCATTGGTTTGATAGTTGTTGGTGGGAGGAGAGTGATAGCTTCAGTACATTTTTATTTGATTAAGCATAATATTTTGCTTTACAAATGTATTCCAAAGCATATCTAAAATAATAATAACTGCTATTACTTTTTTGTTGTTTTGGACATGTCTGCGTAAACTCTTTTACAAATGGCAGTATAGTAGCATGTGGGGTGACTGCCATAATAATTTTGGAAGCAATTGATGCTCTTACTGTTATGTGAATCTCTTTAGTATTGACTGGGCTCAGCAACTCCCTACTTGGTGAGATGGTTGGCACCTTCCCACAATGATGCTAATAATGGTAATATAAGCATATTTAGGAAAGCAAGGAAGCAATCTATACATTTATTTTCTCAAGACTAGCATATTTGATTTTATTTTTTTATCCCAACTTACATTGCTTACATATCTTGTACAAGTGATATGTTGGAAAGCCAGCAAGCAATTTATTTACATTTGTTTGCATATCTTTTATTTCAATTGCCTGATGTTTAAAGTTAACCCATGCCTTGGAATTTATGTTTTGTTTGTGTCGAAAAGGAGTTGACTGGAAAAGGAGTTGACTGCAAGTTGACTGCAAAACCTTTTTATTGAGTTGGTAAGGAGGTTTTGGATGTTTTCTGTCAACCCATTGGAGGGTTATTTCAATGTTGGATAAATTCATGTGCAAGATTCAAAACCCTCAATACAATTCATGATGCAATAAGATCGTTTATGTGAAAAAAAAAATAGAAGATGCAGTTATGCTTTTTCTGGAAAATCTTTAGTTCTCAACAAAAAACAATAGGAGAATAATTGTGGAGCAGCTTGGACGGCCAATAAGGTTTGTTGTTGGCAACCGTTGCTTCTACATTTTTGGGGGTAAATTTTAAATTTTAAATAAACTACTCCTTTTAAATTTTTTGTGGTTCCAGCATTTTAGTTTAGTAGTAGGTTCAGATTGTACTTCCTTCCATCTCCTTCTGCATTTTTAATTTGGACTTTCAGTCGACTGCTGGAATTCCTCTTGCTATTGAGATAGCAAATGAAGGCTTGAAGAAAGCAGGCTTCTCTGCTGGTAAATCTATTCTTGTATTAGGTGGTGCAGGTGGAGTTGGATCCTTGGTGATTCAGGTAATTTCTTATAAATCATGAAACTGAAATCAAACTATGAGCATCTATGGCAGAAAAGAAGTCTGTGCCCAGACAACTGTTGGCTTGCCTTTCTTAGTTCAATCCTTTTATAACAAACAAGATATAGTTGTTTATTGATTCATTCGCTAGCGAATGAGACTATGATCCAATACAAATATTTCTTGATCAACATGATGGATTTTGTCATTGGCTGCTGGAAGTTTTATGTTCATTGATATTGTTGGCTTGTAGTTTTTACTCTAGCTTCTTTCCATCTCCTACAAGTCTGTTGGCTGTAATTTGGTACCTGCATGCTGGCTGTAAGTTGGTACCTTGCTGTAAGTGGGTACCTGTAAGTTGGGAGCACTGCTTTTATTCAGGAGTTGGTGTGGTAAATGTTGTATGGCTTGTATTATATATGTATTTTCTTATCGTTTCCACTACTCAAACTCAGAGAACAGTGAAAATAGAAATTAATATTAGAATTGCATTTATTTTTAGCCATTATTTGCCATTATTTATTGGTGAGGGATGTGGCCAGCTCTGGCATGATACAAACATATAAGACCGTTTACTTCTAGGCTGATCTGAAATCATGAGATAGATGTCCCCTTCCCACAATGATTCTCCTTAGACTATGGTAGTTCAGCAATTTGTTGTTTTCATCTTCTCTTGCTTTGATGAAAGCAGTGGTTCATTTTTCATATTTCCATAAGCTAGTGTGGTCTCCTTGCTTTACTGGAAACATGGGCAAGCTTTTAAAAATTTTGAAAATTTATGAATGCAATCATTTAAGATGTATAGATTTATAAAATTGTAGTCCAAGCTTATATCTATGGACTAGTTGTTTAAGTTTTTTGTTATAAAATTACATATGTCTTGGTTGTTATGTTTGGAAAACAGTATTCCTTTGTGACAAAATATTTTTATGTCAGCCAATGTTTTTGTATTCCTACAATTACATTGAGTTGTTTTATGTTTGAATGAATTCTTTTGTATGACCTAAACTATATATTGTTGTTTTTAATAGCAGTTTTGAGCTAATTTTATAATTATTGTGGATATATTATTTTATGTTGGTTAATAGCTTTACCTCTTATAATCTGGATAATGGTAGAGCAATTTGGGCAGCCACATAAATTTGTTGTCGGCAACCGCTGCCTCCATATTTCGTTAAATATACTTTCTATATTTCCTCAATTTTTTGACTAATCTATTCTATTTTTAATAACTGCAGGAAGATGAGTTCTAGATATTCAGGGAAGTCCGAGAAAGTGATATATCGGTGCGGGCTACCGACCTTGCTACTCACGTCACACCAGGCACATAGCTCCGGGAGGCAATTTTACAGGTGCCCACGGTGGGCACAACGACAGGAGTTCTGCACTTTTTTCAGGTGGGCCGACAGAGAGTTTGTTTCTATTATATCCCAACTAGAGACTACTACTCAGAGTTCGTCAATCTCAAAATTTCAAAACACTGCATCTGATTTGAGTGTTTTTTTTTTCTATTGCATCCCAGTCAGACAGATTCACTCATGGTTCTAGAGTGTCAGAGCCGGGCAGCATGGGCCGTAATATGTTGCTACATTTTAAAGTCAACATTATAATTTTTTTCCTTGTCATTTTGACATGTTATTTTCTCTTTTTTTTGTCTCATTATACTCCATATTAGTATGTGAATGTGCATTTTACTTTTGTATGTGTATCTTTGCTCGTTTGATATGAACATATATATTTGAGTTATATAAATGTAACACCACTTTTTTGTATTTCTTTTCTTAACATTTGATATCTAATTTTGTTAAGAAAATAATAAATTATGCTACACAGATTATTAGTTCAACTAAAAAAATTTGCAAATAAGTTGTTTACAAAAAGCACAACTCAAACAGCTACACGGCTTATTTAGAACAGGGGCAAAATGGTCATTTTTCTAGAATCAGTTGTTTTCCAAACGCACAAACCAAACAACCAGACAGCTTATCTGGATCAGCTACTCATCATTAAATTATCAGGATAAGTTACTTATCAGCAGAAGCTGGATAAGCTATAGCTGCCCCAAACAGGCAACTTATTTGGTGCGGTGGCGTTTTGAAAATGCATCTGACCCGTTCGGGTAAACTGTGTTTTGACAGCTTATGCGTTTTCAAACCGCACATGTCTAGGTGCAGTGACAGCTTTTTAGCTGCGGTCTAACTTTTCCAAAAAAAATAAAAATTTACAATAGCTAACGCACCCAGCTTATCAGCATATTATTCAATAAGCTGCATCTGCCCCAAGCAGACCCTTAAACACAATAACCACAAATATTATTTGAAAAGAAAAAAAAAACTTTCGCTCACATTTCTGATCACATCCTATATTGCTCATTCTTATTGGAAAAAAAATTCATTAATATCATAAATAAATGGAGAGAAAAAATAAATCACATCAATAAATTTAAATCAAACAGTTAGCTCTATTAAATGGTGTTTGTAATGCAGAAAAGATTGAAAATCAAAATATCTTTGGTATTTTCTCCAGAATGCGTTGATGATGATATTCATAGGAATTTGAAGAAATTATTAGGACATAAGTGAAGGAAGAAAGTAGATATAATTAATCGAAAAATTAGAGAAAAGTGAGAGAAGCAGACAGCATCCGAGTAAGAGACACTGTAGCTGTCGGTTTAGGTAGATAATTATTCTTTCTCGGTTCAGATTTACTCTAGCGATATTTTAACTGACTGACTCTGAGATGTTCGCTGCTTGCACGCTTTGTAGAGATTTGGATGTGACCTAACTACATTCAGTTGAGGTGATTTTCGTCGTCCGAAAATACAAAAATTTGGAGTATTTTATATTTTTATCATATATATGTGTATTTATATCATATTACATCTGAATAGAAGTTAACGTACACATCTTAAGAAATCATGTTAAGCTCATTGGTTGGCATGTTCTGCTTCCTAAGGCTGGGGATAGATCTAAGGTAAGCTCATTGGTTGGCATGTTCTGCTTCTTAAAGCTGGGGATAGATCCAAGGCAATGCATGTTATACAAATATTCTTTGATTTTTCAATACAAACTTTGGTGATATAAATATATAAGAATTATGGGTATGTGAGTAAATTTATTGGAAATTTTCATATATATATATGTATGTATGTATGTGTATGTTTTTATCATATATATATGTGTTTTTTGTTATTATTATTTGAAAAGAGGAATACGGTAGGCCATAAGGCAAAAGCAAGAAGGATAAAATGAATACAGATTTTAATGTTTTTTTTAATAATTTTCTATAATGCTAAGCCTCCTCTTAAACTTATAAATAGAGGTCATGGATGAGGGGAAGAACCACAAGTGAGGAGAAGGAGAAGGAGAAAACAGAGAGAGAGTGTGGAGTCTTCTGCTAGCGAGATTTTCTAGAAGAAAAAAACTGTCCTCATTCAAAAAGATTTTCTATAAGAAGAAAGTTAGCACACAAACTTTATAAATTTGACAATCACGTACCTTTTGAGGGTCGTGCCTTATGAGGTTGTGTCCTCTCAAGTTTATGCCTTCTAGGAGCTTGAAATAAATCGGTACATATTGCGACTCCTAGCCTTCTGAGGTCATTTTTGAACATGTGTCTTCTGAGAATTGTAGCCTTCTGAGGTCTTTCAGTGGAGACCTTGTCAACTGCTTGCTTTCTTGGAGTCTTTCTACCGAGGACCCTGTCCACTACTAATTTCCCATCGAAACTTGCCTCTCAGGCTCATTTTCTTGGGGCATGGTAGCTTCTCATCAAGTCTTGCCTCTTGGGCTTGACTTCTTGAAGCACCGTAGCTTCTCATTGAGTCTTACCTCCTGGGCTCAACTTTCAGGGGCACTGAATCTTCCCTTCGAGTTTTGCCCTTGGGCTTTACTTCCAAGGGCATAGTTGAAAGGAGAATCCATTAAAGATGTAAGAATAGTTCTAATTAGTATAACTAGAGATGCTCGACGTTATTAACCTGTAACAGACAAAGTCATATGAAATCCACTTACATGGTTGACTTATCCGAGAATTTTGTTCGAAGCTTTTGCTTGAAGACTGTAACATGTTAAGGAAGAGATTGAAGAAAATCCCCCAAGGATTTTTGACCTATCCGAGGTTGCATGTCAAAGCTTTTGCTTGAAAACTACAGCTTATAATGGAAGAAGTCAAATCAGGCCCCCTGAGATTTATTAAGCCTAGACTGAGGTGTCAGAGATGCTCTGTGTTTCTCAAGCTTGAGGTGTTGGTCTCAATGGACTGTATGTTTTCTTGGAAATATGGTTGCAATCATACTCAGGAATAATGTTTGATAATTCATTAGTTGCTGCTTTTGAATTTTTTTCCCTCTAGCGAGAGAGTTTTCCATGCTAGCTTGTAAAACAACAATGTATCAAGCCTTGAAGAGATTAACTTCTTGATATAGTTGAAGAAGAACTCTTGTACGGTGAGGGGGCACTGAGGAAGAATTATTTGCGACAAAGATTGCCCCCTGTCTATGAGAGGTTTTCACAGCCTTGTTGTCTAAAAGAAATATGGGATGACTAGCCTACTACAGTCCTGCCCAGGATGTTAAGTTGAACGACTTTTCGAGACTACAGTGAAGATTGGCCCCCAGCCTGGAAGAAGTTGTGAAAGAATTTGTGTCTGAATCAGATGTGAGAAGATAACTAAGCTACAATAATGCTCAGGAAGTTAACGTGAATGGTCTTTCGAGACTGCAGTGAAGGTTGCCCCCCACATTGAAAAATGCTTCGAAGATGATTGTCAAGATGTAAAGAAGGTTCATTTGTCAATTGGATGATGTACATCATTGGGAAACAAAGTAGGATCTCAATGTCTTAGAGTTAAAGATAATATCACATGAGACATCACTTCCCACAGATGGTGTCAAACTGGTTAGTGCTAGAAAATTTGCTGCGGTAGAGTAATGGATTATTGTCTTAGGTTTGCACGAGAATTTAACACACACTCAGATAAAAAAATAATCATTAGTGACACCAGCATTTTTTTCGTGGAAAACTTGTAAAAGGAAAAAAAAACCACGAGGTCTAACCCAGTTGTAATTAGAGGTGTCAAAACTTCTCGTTGTTCGCGAACAGCTCGTTAAGAAGCTTGTGTTCGGCTCGTTCGCTAAGTTAACGAGTTGAAAACGAACAACACAAACAAATATTTGTTCGTTTGTGTTCGACTCGTTTTGGCTCGAAATACTACTAATCAATTATATATATATCTTTGATGATTAATATTTTTAAAAAATTAATTGACTACAAGTCTACAAAGATTTGTAATCAATTAAAAGTATTAATGAAGAAAATAGAATAAAAATTATTAAATTAGATTTAAATGATTTTTTAATCTTGTCCAATCCTTAGCATCTTATGGCAACATGATTAGGGTTGTCAAAACGACTCTTTGTTCGTGAACGGCTCGTTTCGGCTCGCTAAACAAACGAGTCGAACACGAACACACTTTTTGAGCTCGAAATATAAATGAACCGAACACAAGCTGAGTCTGGGCTCGCTTGTGTTCGGCTCATTTACACCCATAGTTGTAAAAATCCATTATATGTTGATAATTACAAAGACCCTTTATTCCACAGGCTGGAAAGGATTACCAAGTCTTCTGAAATGCAACGTCGATGTGCGAATGAACTTGTTATAAGAAGTGGACGACAATCGATGACAGTCGGTGGATGCCGACAAGTGGTGGTCGACAGTGGTTAACAGTGACTGACGATGATCGATAGAGGTTAGCGGTGGTCAATGACTATCGGGGGTGATCAAAGTTGGCAGGAGTGGTGCTAGACTTCAGCTCTTTCGCAAAGCTTCAAGTTATTTCTCAAGCCTCAAGTTCTCCTTCCTTTCATAAGAGGAATTGAGTTTTATTTATAGTGCTCTGGGTACAATTAATCGAGAAATATGAACCACTTTGATTGTGACGGTCTGGGGAGCTTCCTGCAGTTATACGACATTTGAGTGTCTTAACTATGTCAGAATTTAGCAATATTGAACTTATCGGATTCGTCTTTTCGAAACGCTTGATTTGCATATAGGCTTGTTAGATTCAACGTACATTTGACCTTCTAAATATGTTTAGAAAACTTCCAAGCGGTTTGATGACTTAATTTGAGCTTGATTTAACTCATATTGAACTAATTTCGATATCATTGATTCCATCTTATCGAATCGATCAATTTTATTATAAGTTTGCTGAGATCATAGCTCTCAATGAATTTTTTAATTAATATAGAATATTTCTTGTTCAAAAGATTGTATCGAGATTCATGTCATACCTTAGATATATGATGAGAATATGTTGATGGAGTATCAAATACTAACAAATATAATAATAATAATATCACTAATAATAATAATAATAATAATAATAATAATAACAAAACAAAAATAATAATAATAGTTTTCGCTGTTGGTCAGAATTTAAAAAAATTAGACACGGCAAAATTGATTTGGAAAGTCAATTTTATTAGTTTTAAAAATAAATACTATTATATTAAAAGATTAATTAATTAGATCCATCTTAAAGCTTTGGTCGTCTTGTCTCCTGTTGCGCCAGAGGAATTATTGCATGCGGACACCGCATACGGTGATCTACGGTCAGGATTATTTCCATTTAAAAAAAAAAGAAAAAAAATTTCGGTGTGACCCACCGAAATACATCGGAACCGTAGATCTATGGTCCGAATCAGCGTACGGTGGTCGATCTGTATGGAATAATTTTTCGTTGCGCCCCACATGAGGACTGTATCTGCCCAACAGCCAACGACCTCTTCTTTTAATACACTGCTTCACCATAGCCGTCTCTCAAATCAGAATCTCAGTCTGATAATCAGAATCCCAAACGATGACGGAAAACTCCTCCTCCGGCTCACAGTCGACGAAAGCCCTAAAACCCAAGCTTCCCATCAAGGTCCGGCTCTCTATCAACCTTCTTTCCACCATCACCGACGCCTCCCGCCGCTCAAATGGTACCGTAAATCGCCGACTACTTTCCCTCATAGATTTCCGCGCCGCCCCTAGCCTTACCCCAGTCCGCGGCATTCGAACCCTAGACCTCATCATCGATCCCTCCCGCAACCTCTGGATCCGCCTATTCCTCCCCTCCGATGCCATCGGCCACCGGAAACTCCCTATTGTAGTCTTCTTCCACGGGGGCGGATTCGCTTTCCTAAGTCCTGACAACCAAGTCTACGACGTCGTCTGTCGTCGACTAGCCCGCAAGATCCCCGCCGTCATTGTCTCTGTCAACTACCGCCTCTCCCCTGAAAATCGCTTCCCCGCGCCTTACGAAGACGGAATCGACGCTCTCCGATTCATTGATTCAGGTGGAATTGACGCCGTCGCCGGCCATATTGCTGATACCTCATTTTGCTTCCTGGCCGGCGACAGTGCCGGGGCTAACATCTCTCACCACGTCGCCCGCCGGTGGGCAGGCAGCGGTGGGTGGAACAAAGTGAAGTTGTCGGGGCTGATTTTGATCCAGCCATTTTTCGGGGGAGAGGAGCGGACGAAGTCGGAGATTAAGCTCGCTGGGGCGCCGCTGGTGTCGATGACGAGGACTGATTGGCGATGGAGGGCGTTTTTGCCGGTGGGTGCTGATCGGAACCATGAGGCGGCTAATGTTTTTGGGCCAAATGACTTGGGAGTGATGGAGGAGGGATTTCCGCCGGCAATTCTGGTTGTTGGTGGTTTTGATCCGCTGCAAGATTGGCAGCGGCGGTACGGAGAGGAACTGAGGGCGAGGGGGAAGGAGGTGAGGGTGTTGGAGTTCCCGGAATCGATTCATGCTTTCTATATCTTTCCGGGGATGGCTGATGGCGCGAAGCTGGTTGAGGAGATGGGAAAGTTCATATGGAGCCGGAGTTCGCCGGAGAAAGAGGTGAAGTAAGAGGTTGATTTAGGGTTTTTTTTCCTTAATATGTAAAAAATAAGTGGAGTCAATCATTGGGGGATTTGAGGCGCCCTCGACACGCACCCTTCGTCATATTTGACCTTCCGCTTAGCTGATGCATTCCAGATTTTCCAACCAAGTTTTCATTTACATTAAAATCGAATTTAATTTAGATAAATACTGATTTTTTAAACTTAAGTGATCAAAATGATCCAAACAACTTTCAAATTAATTTTTTATTTGAAAGAATTATACGCAAACTTGATGCAGGTAGGTGCATTCATGGATATCAATTGCACATTCAACGTGTTCGTGTTGCACGAAAATCAAACATATTTAGGCAATAAAATGATAGTAAGAGAAGACAGTTTGACTTTTTACGTAAAAAGTCATGGAAATAGAAAAAAATTACACGGAACTTAGCTTTGTTGAAGTAATTCATTATGCAATGGTAAGTACATAAATCCATTGTTCTCCTAAGTTGGGAATATAGAATTACAAACTTGATATACAATGATATTTCAACAATAATAACCGCAATGGACCACAAAGATCGTAGTCAATTGCTATGGAGGCAACAATATGTTGTGAATGTTGCAGATGATAGTTGTAGCGCCAGCTTGATATAGATGTCATAAGTTTGGTAGTAGTTGGCTATGTATGTAAATTGTTACTTCAAAAGCTTCATTTGGCAACAGAGCGCATGGTAGGGAGATGAAAGAATTGTGAGCCTTGTAGATCTTAGTTGGTCACATAGACTATAGTGGAGAGCTACGATAACTTCTTGAGGCCACATAGATCGGAGTTGGTAGTTGCAAAAACTATGATAACGTTCTTAGGCTGCAGAGGTCAGGTTTGGGAGTTGCATGAGATGTGTAATATCCGTAGGCTAGAGAGACCGAGTGTGAGTTACATGAGTTGTAAAAAAGTACGTAAGTTGTATAGGACGAAATTGGAAGCCGCATGAGCTGAGATAGCTTTCATAAGTAGCAGACATCGATGTTGAGAGTCGCATGAGCTATGATAACATTTTTAGGCAGTAGAGACCGAAGTTGGGAGCTACATGAGCTATGATAACATTTGTAAGCCACAGAGACCAGAATTGGGGGAGTTTCTCAAGCAACGACAATGTTTATAAGGCCACAATGGCCAGAGTTTGGAGTTGTATGACCTGTGAACCACTTTGGTCGTTGCTACTTATGTAAATCATAGTGGTGTTTTTCAAAGAGAGAGCCTCAGGAGTTCAAAGAAAGTCATTGTATTCTGAGTATGATGGTTGTAAGCAATTATTGTGTGGTGTGTTGTTACATCACCTTCAAAAGATGTTCTTACACCGTCTTTGGGATGTATTGGTATAATGTATGTGCGGTGCGCGTTGCACAATCTTTAAGTGGTTGTTTTACCATCTTTAGGATATGTTGCTATGTAAGATGCTTTGTTACTCCGCAAGACGGGGTGTTACTCTTTACGGTATTTTGTTACTCTGCAGCATATTTTGGGATTCTACAACGAATATCGTGATTCACTATAGGAATAATGGTCGTTTCAGATGGCAAAATTCTGTCGGTTTTGATGAAAAAAATTGTCATTTTTAATGTTTCAGATGGTTTTAAGCTCGTAGATAAAATGCTCATTGGTAATTTTAAATCAGACTAATATTCTGATAGCATACAATTAAGGTCACATAATCGATAATTTAATGTCATAGTTTTTTTTTTAGAAATTTCAAATTGTTAATTTTCATCAGTTCATATATCTGTCGGTTAATTTGTCAGTAATAACGACGACTTACATGTCAAAAAAGTATTGTACTTGTCGATTTTTTGACTCATGCGAACCATTTTTATGTGTCGTTGATGCGTCGGTTTTTATAACCGACAGATGAACTGTCAGAAAAGTGTCGTTCCTATCATCTTTCTTATGTAGACATACTATCGGTTCAGTGTCGTTGATGCGTCGGTTTTGATAACCAATAGATAAACTGTCGGAAAAATGTCACGACTGTCGTTTTCGTATGACACACTTAAGTTGTCGGTTAGACGTCGGCAAATAAGTCCATTGGTAAGCTTTCGGAAACCTGTAGCATCAGAAAAAAATAGATTATTTCTTTTGTATTTACATTAAGACATCTATTATCATAATATTTAATATATCATTCCAAGTATTTAATGAACTAAAACAATAGTAGAATAGTAAATTATCCATATAAACTGTAAATAATCTGAATATATACATATAAGATTGTGTGGTATGTTTTCTAGTGACTCCTATACGAGAATATATCCTTATCAAGAACAGGGCCAATGCCTTCGATAACTTTTTATCAAGAGCTCAGCAGTATAATACTCATTAAATATAATCACGACCTTAAGAAAGGAGGGACATTTCATGCTAGGATTTTGGGTTATCTAGAGTGAGTACAATGTATAAGTACTGATGCGTGCTAGAAAATTCGCGGTGGTAGAGTAATGGATTATCGTCTTAGCGTTGCGCGAGGATTCAACACATACTCAGATGAAAATGATTCAAGCTGTAATGACACCATAAGTTTTTACGTGAAAACCCCGTAAAGGAGTGGAGGTCGAAAGAAGTCAGCAGTGATCGGCGGCGATCAACGATGGCCGGCAGTGGTGGTTGACGGTCAGTGGTGGTCAACGGCAATCAACGATGGCTGGGATGATATTGGAGTTGAGCTCCTTCTCAAAGCCTCAAGTTCTCTATTAAGCCTCCTCCCTCATATGAGGGTTGAGACTCTATTTATAGTGTTTTGAGTGCAATTAATGCAGGAATATGAACTATTTTGATTGGACGTTTGATTGGACGGCTGAACTATTTTGATTGGACGGCTCGGAGAGCTTCCCTTGATCAGATGACGTTTGATCTTAACGATGTCAGAATTCCGATGTCAGAATTCAGCAATCTTGGACTCGTTGGATTCTTCTTGTCGAGACGCTCGATTCGACTATAAATTTGCTATATTCGACATCCGTTTGACCTTTCAAACGCCTCCGGAAATCCTCCAAGAGTAATTTAATGATTTGATCCGGGTTTGATTTGACTCGAATTGGACTGACTTTCATATCATTAGGTCTGTCTCATCGAGCCGATCAGTTTGACTGTAAGTTTGTTAAAATCGGAGCTCTAGATGACTCTTAATCGAAGTTTGAATATTTCAAAAAATTGCATTGAGATTCGTGTCGAATGATGAAAATTTGTTGGTGGCGTATCAAGCGTGTCGGATGATGAAAATTTGTTAGTGGCGTATCAAGTACTGAGGTCCAATTTGACTTATCAATATATATAAAGATAAATTTCAATTTTGGTAAGCAAGGGTAAATGGATATTGAAGGCCTTGATGACCCTTATTCAAGAAGATATTCTCATATCATCATCTTATCCACTTCAACATCCATGAAGACTAAAAGAACACTTTGTAAGCTAATTGGAAAAAAATAGTTTTAATTTTTTTCTTCATTATAAGAAAAGGAGAGGAGCCAAATGATCCATAAAGAGAACTTTCTCAATTTAATTAATGACATGATGGTTCATTTCAATTTCGAGGTTGATTAGAAATTAAAGTGAGAAATTAATACTTGAGTAGTGTTTGTTTAATTATTAAAATTGCTTTGTATAGTGTGATGCTCATTCAGAGTTTTTTTCATTTCAAGCATTGACCTTCTGATCTAAGAATTTAGCTTAGCATGTCTAAGAATCAATAGTAATAGAGGAAGCTTCATTAAGCTACTTATTTATGATTTTAGTTTTAAAGTTCAGAGCAAGGAATTGGGATTAACATCAACAAATAGTTGTTGTTGAAGTTGTTCTTCTTCAAGTAATTAATCAAAAAAAAAAATGTATGAAACAAATTTTAGTTTCTATTTGTAGATTTAAACATTTTGAGTTTTGTATAGAGAGCAAAACTGTGATCTCTGTGTAGACAAAACAAATCTGATCACCCTGGCGTATCTTTGTCAAACATTGTCAAATAAAACCTGGAAACTAGGCATGCGGACGAACAATTTTTGCACATGAACTAATAATAGTAAGAGTTTGTCATTTAAGTTTCACAACGATGGGACACTAATCTAAATGGGAAAAGAAAAAATGTTATAA
>NW_018164947.1:358739-388695 GCF_001263595.1 Phalaenopsis equestris | reverse complement strand
ACCTCTTCTTTTAATACACTGCTTCACCATAGCCGTCTCTCAAATCAGAATCTCAGTCTGATAATCAGAATCCCAAACGATGACGGAAAACTCCTCCTCCGGCTCACAGTCGACGAAAGCCCTAAAACCCAAGCTTCCCATCAAGGTCCGGCTCTCTATCAACCTTCTTTCCACCATCACCGACGCCTCCCGCCGCTCAAATGGTACCGTAAATCGCCGACTACTTTCCCTCATAGATTTCCGCGCCGCCCCTAGCCTTACCCCAGTCCGCGGCATTCGAACCCTAGACCTCATCATCGATCCCTCCCGCAACCTCTGGATCCGCCTATTCCTCCCCTCCGATGCCATCGGCCACCGGAAACTCCCTATTGTAGTCTTCTTCCACGGGGGCGGATTCGCTTTCCTAAGTCCTGACAACCAAGTCTACGACGTCGTCTGTCGTCGACTAGCCCGCAAGATCCCCGCCGTCATTGTCTCTGTCAACTACCGCCTCTCCCCTGAAAATCGCTTCCCCGCGCCTTACGAAGACGGAATCGACGCTCTCCGATTCATTGATTCAGGTGGAATTGACGCCGTCGCCGGCCATATTGCTGATACCTCATTTTGCTTCCTGGCCGGCGACAGTGCCGGGGCTAACATCTCTCACCACGTCGCCCGCCGGTGGGCAGGCAGCGGTGGGTGGAACAAAGTGAAGTTGTCGGGGCTGATTTTGATCCAGCCATTTTTCGGGGGAGAGGAGCGGACGAAGTCGGAGATTAAGCTCGCTGGGGCGCCGCTGGTGTCGATGACGAGGACTGATTGGCGATGGAGGGCGTTTTTGCCGGTGGGTGCTGATCGGAACCATGAGGCGGCTAATGTTTTTGGGCCAAATGACTTGGGAGTGATGGAGGAGGGATTTCCGCCGGCAATTCTGGTTGTTGGTGGTTTTGATCCGCTGCAAGATTGGCAGCGGCGGTACGGAGAGGAACTGAGGGCGAGGGGGAAGGAGGTGAGGGTGTTGGAGTTCCCGGAATCGATTCATGCTTTCTATATCTTTCCGGGGATGGCTGATGGCGCGAAGCTGGTTGAGGAGATGGGAAAGTTCATATGGAGCCGGAGTTCGCCGGAGAAAGAGGTGAAGTAAGAGGTTGATTTAGGGTTTTTTTTCCTTAATATGTAAAAAATAAGTGGAGTCAATCATTGGGGGATTTGAGGCGCCCTCGACACGCACCCTTCGTCATATTTGACCTTCCGCTTAGCTGATGCATTCCAGATTTTCCAACCAAGTTTTCATTTACATTAAAATCGAATTTAATTTAGATAAATACTGATTTTTTAAACTTAAGTGATCAAAATGATCCAAACAACTTTCAAATTAATTTTTTATTTGAAAGAATTATACGCAAACTTGATGCAGGTAGGTGCATTCATGGATATCAATTGCACATTCAACGTGTTCGTGTTGCACGAAAATCAAACATATTTAGGCAATAAAATGATAGTAAGAGAAGACAGTTTGACTTTTTACGTAAAAAGTCATGGAAATAGAAAAAAATTACACGGAACTTAGCTTTGTTGAAGTAATTCATTATGCAATGGTAAGTACATAAATCCATTGTTCTCCTAAGTTGGGAATATAGAATTACAAACTTGATATACAATGATATTTCAACAATAATAACCGCAATGGACCACAAAGATCGTAGTCAATTGCTATGGAGGCAACAATATGTTGTGAATGTTGCAGATGATAGTTGTAGCGCCAGCTTGATATAGATGTCATAAGTTTGGTAGTAGTTGGCTATGTATGTAAATTGTTACTTCAAAAGCTTCATTTGGCAACAGAGCGCATGGTAGGGAGATGAAAGAATTGTGAGCCTTGTAGATCTTAGTTGGTCACATAGACTATAGTGGAGAGCTACGATAACTTCTTGAGGCCACATAGATCGGAGTTGGTAGTTGCAAAAACTATGATAACGTTCTAATTGTGAGCCTTGTAGATCTTAGTTGGTCACATAGGCTATAGTGGAGAGCTATGATAACTTCTTTAGGCCACATAGACCGGAGTTGGTAGTTGCAAAAACTATGATAACGTCCGTAGGCTGCAGAGGTCAGGTTTGGGAGTTGCATGAGATGTGTAATATTCGTAGGCTAGAGAGACCGAGTGTGAGAGTTACATGAGTTGTAAAAAAGTACGTAAGTTGTATAGGACGAAATTGGAAGCCGCATGAGCTGAGATAGCTTTCATAAGTAGCAAACATCGATGTTGAGAGTCGCATGAGCTATGATAACATTTTTAGGCAGTAGAGACCGAAGTTGGGAGCTACATGAGCTATGATAACATTTGTAAGCCACAGAGACCAGAATTGGGGGAGTTTCTCAAGCAACGACAATGTTTATAAGGCCACAATGGCCAGAGTTTGGAGTTGTATGACCTGTGAACCACTTTGGTCGTTGCTACTTATGTAAATCATAGTGGTGTTTTTCAAAGAGAGAGCCTCAGGAGTTCAAAGAAAGTCATTGTATTCTGAGTATGATGGTTGTAAGCAATTATTGTGTGGTGTGTTGTTACATCACCTTCAAAAGATGTTCTTACACCGTCTTTGGGATGTATTGGTATAATGTATGTGCGGTGCGCGTTGCACAATCTTTAAGTGGTTGTTTTACCATCTTTAGGATATGTTGCTATGTAAGATGCTTTGTTACTCCGCAAGACGGGGTGTTACTCTTTACGGTATTTTGTTACTCTGCAGCATATTTCGGGATTCTACAACGAATATCGTGATTCACTATAGGAATAATGGTCGTTTCAGATGGCAAAATTCTGTCGGTTTTGATGAAAAAAATTGTCATTTTTAATGTTTCAGATGGTTTTAAGCTCGTAGATAAAATGCTCATTGGTAATTTTAAATCAGACTAATATTCTGATAGCATACAATTAAGGTCACATAATCGATAATTTAATGTCATAGTTTTTTTTTTAGAAATTTCAAATTGTTAATTTTCATCAGTTCATATATATGTCGGTTAATTTGTCAGTAATAACGACGACTTACATGTCAAAAAAGTATTGTACTTGTCGATTTTTTGACTCATGCGAACCATTTTTATGTGTCGTTGATGCGTCGGTTTTTATAACCGACAGATGAACTGTCAGAAAAGTGTCGTTCCTATCATCTTTCTTATGTAGACATACTATCGGTTCAGTGTCGTTGATGCGTCGGTTTTGATAACCAATAGATAAACTGTCGGAAAAGTGTCACGACTGTCGTTTTCGTATGACACACTTAAGTTGTCGTTTAGACGTCGACAAATAAGTCCATTGGTTAAGCTTTCGGAAACCTGTAGCATCAGAAAAAAAATAGATTATTTCTTTTGTATTTACATTAAGACATCTATTATCATAATATTTAATATATCATTCCAAGTATTTAATGAACTAAAACAATAGTAGAATAGTAAATTATCCATATAAACTGTAAATAATCTGAATATATACATATAAGATTGTGTGGTATGTTATCTAGTGACTCCTATACGAGAATATATTCTTATCAAGAACAGGGCCAATGCCTTCGATAACTTTTTATCAAGAGCTCAGCAGTATAATACTCATTAAATATAATCACGACCTTAAGAAAGGAGGGACATTTCATGCTAGGATTTTGGGTTATCTAGAGTGAGTACAATGTATAAGTACTGATGCGTGCTAGAAAATTCGCGGTGGTAGAGTAATGGATTATCGTCTTAGCGTTGCGCGAGGATTCAACACATACTCAGATGAAAATGATTCAAGCTGTAATGACACCATAAGTTTTTACGTGAAAAACCCGTAAAGGGGAAAAACCACAAGGTCTGGCCCAGTTGTAAAAATCTACTATAAGTTGATGATTACAGATGTCCCTTGTCCCACAGACGGGAAAGGGTTACTAGCTTTCTAAGTTACAACGTCGACTGACGAAGTCTAGTCAGTAATGGTCGACGGAGGTTGGCGGTGATCGACGGTAATCGATGACAGTCAACGGTGGTTGGCGAAGGTCAGCAGCGGTGGTCGACGGAGGTCGGCGGTGATCGACGGTAATCGATGACGGTCAACGGTGGTCGGCGAAGGTCAGCGGTGGCTGACGACAGTCGATGACGGTCAGTGGTGGTCGAAAGAAGTCAGCAGTGATCGGCGGCGATCAACGATGGCCGGCAGTGGTGGTTGACGGTCAGTGGTGGTCAACGGCAATCAACGATGGCTGGGATGATATTGGAGTTGAGCTCCTTCTCAAAGCCTCAAGTTCTCTATTAAGCCTCCTCCCTCATATGAGGGTTGAGACTCTATTTATAGTGTTTTGAGTGCAATTAATGCAGGAATATGAACTATTTTGATTGGACGGCTCGGAGAGCTTCCCTTGATCAGATGACGTTTGATGGACATTTGAGTGTCTTAACGATGTCAGAATTCAGCAATCTTGGACTCGTTGGATTCTTCTTGTCGAGACGCTCGATTCGACTATAAATTTGCTATATTCGACATCCGTTTGACCTTTCAAACGCCTCCGGAAATCCTCCAAGAGTAATTTAATGATTTGATCCGGGTTTGATTTGACTCGAATTGGACTGACTTTCATATCATTAGGTCTGTCTCATCGAGTCGATCAGTTTGACTGTAAGTTTGCTAAAATCGGAGCTCTAGATGACTCTTAATCGAAGTTTGAATATTTCAAAAAATTGCATTGAGATTCGTGTCGGATGATGAAAATTTGTTGGTGGCGTATCAAGCACTGAGGTCCAATTTGACTTATCAATATATATAAAGATAAATTTCAATTTTGGTAAGCAAGGGTAAATGGATATTGAAGGCCTTGATGACCCTTATTCAAGAAGATATTCTCATATCATCATCTTATCCACTTCAACATCCATGAAGACTAAAAGAACACTTTGTAAGCTAATTGGAAAAAAATAGTTTTAATTTTTTTCTTCATTATAAGAAAAGGAGAGGAGCCAAATGATCCATAAAGAGAACTTTCTCAATTTAATTAATGACATGATGGTTCATTTCAATTTCGAGGTTGATTAGAAATTAAAGTGAGAAATTAATACTTGAGTAGTGTTTGTTTAATTATTAAAATTGCTTTGTATAGTGTGATGCTCATTCAGAGTTTTTTTCATTTCAATTAACATCAACAAATAGTTGTTGTTGAAGTTGTTCTTCTTTGAGTAATTAATCAAAAAATAAAAATGCATGAAACAAATTTTAGTTTCTATTTGTAGATTTAAACATTTTGAGTTTTGTATAGAGAGCAAAACTGTGATCTCTGTGTAGACAAAACAAATCTGATCACCCTGGCGTATCTTTGTCAAACATTGTCAAATAAAACCTGGAAACTAGGCATGCGGACGAACAATTTTTGCACATGAACTAATAATAGTAAGAGTTTGTCATTTAAGTTTCACAACGATGGGACACTAATCTAAATGGGAAAAGAAAAAATGTTATAAACAAGTAGCAATTATAAGAACTCTTTCAAATTTAAATTTGATGGGTGTTTCTTCTTTATTGTTAAAATGAATATATGAAATACATGGCAAACGTTAAACATTACATTTTTGAAAATGAAAGGTAGGGAAAGAGCTTCCTCATGACCTTTTCATCTTAATTCCCACAACTTTTGCAGTCCTCATAAGTTTTATCAAAGTAAATATAAATTTATTAATTAAATTATTCATTCAATTATTTTTTTTTCAAAAATCTTTATTTTATTAGAAATTATTTTCATGTTCAAATTCCACATGGAGCGTTATGTGAAAATTTAATATACTAAACTAAATTATTTTCTACCACACGTTTATATATGATTAATTTTTTTTTTATTATTTTGAATATGTTATGAATTCCCACATGTCAAATATTTTACAAAATCTTTCAACATTATATATGATAATATAAATGTTTTATATTGCATACAACTTGCATTATTCTTTAAAAAGTCAAGATAATTTAAAATTTGTCTTATCCCTCAAATTTTGTCACTTTAATTAATGCATCTTATGCTCTAAGCTTAGTTGAACTCAGCTCATAAATTTAATTACTCATTCAATTAAATCTTTTCAAATATATAATTCTTCATTTGTGTGTATTCAAAATTTCTCATTTAATTTAATGGCTTCACGATTTGTTATCTATATATACATCTAAGAGCTGTGCATTTGAAAAAATTATTTCATACGGACACCGTATGCAGAAATGTTCTGCATAAGGTGTTCAATCTCCACCATCCATCACAACAAATTTGTTCTTAAAAAAAATTTTTAATATGGCTCACCGTCATTCATCTTTGTTGTAATGGACAGTAGAGATCGGACACTGTATGCATTTTTGCATACGGTGTCTGTATTGAACAATTTTTCATGTGGTTGTGGGTGTGTGGCGGGTAGGTTTAATTACGCACATGACATAAATTAAGCATTATATAATCAAGTGTAGCATCAAATTCTGTTCAAATAATGTTTGGACAAATGTAATGCTTTTTACAAGCATTGGTTAACCGGATTTTTTGATGATTTAAAATGCTAAATAGTAATTTAATTATCTATTATCATTTAAATTATTTACTATATTATTTATTAATTTGAATATGATTTAAAAGTTGAGTTTTTTTTTTTCTATTTTGTTCTTTTTGAATTCCTTATTTCTTATTGGATTGTTTTTTTTTTTATTGTGAATCCCTTAAATCCTGGTTTGATCAATGCATGATTGAGTGAAAAAAAATATATATTTTTTCAAATTATCTGTTTAGCTTTCTAGCCGTTTACATTAATTTTCTCTTATATATTTTCTTGAAAGTTTAAATTTTGATTTCACATTGTTAGATGTCATGAAGAGGGGAAATATTTGTGTACGTAAGACGTACGCATCGCTGCATAAGTCGGGAGGTTATTCAGAGGATATAAGAAAGTTATATTCGTCTTATACCTCATGTAACCTCCCTGTAACCTACCAGTAACCTACAAATAAGTTTCATGTTTCTGTAGTTGCGGTAGGTACATGTAAGTTACAGGAAGGTTATAAGGGGCATAATGCGAATATAACCCTCCTATACCCTCTGAATAAGCTCTGACACACGCAGCGCTGCATACGTCTTACGTACGCAATTATTCCCCCTCTTCATGACAGCTAACAACGTGAAATAAAAATGTCGCGGACATTATAGAATCATCATGCACACATAATGAGCTTTTGACATGTTCTTTTGTTAGTTTTGTTTATTGCACTTAATGGCCAAGCTTGTACTTGATTTTATTTACTCCTAGATGAGATCATTCATGCCTTTAATGTGCTTGTTAATTGCTTATGGAGCACTTTATCACAAATTAATGGGTTATCAAAGATTCTTCTCACCTCTTTGGGATTCATCATTTTGAGAAAGAGTCAAAGAAAGATTATTTTTTGAGATTCTTGATTAAAGCTCATCTAACTCATATGAATATATTGATCATTATAGAATCAGCATGCACACATAATGAGCTTTTGACATGTTCTTTTGTTAGTTTTGTTTATTGCACTTAATGGCCAAGCTTGTACTTGATTTTATTTACTCCTAAATGAGATCATTCATGCCTTTAATGTGCTTGTTAATTGCTTATGGAACACTTTATCACAAATTAATTGGTTATCAAATACTCTTCTCTCACATCTTTGGGATTCGTCATAGTGAGAAAGAGCCAATGAAAGATTATTTCTTGAGATTCTTGATTAAAGCTCAGTAAATCCTAGGAGTAGATCCATAATTACTACGAGAAATCTTCTCGTGTAGATAACATCATGATCCTTTTGACTCATCCTTCATATGGGAAATAGTTTGCTCGCATAAATTATTTTTTTTATGCTTTAATTATGATTTCATCAGCTATAATTCTTGCATAGCTGATATGAATATATTGATCATTATAGAATCATCATGCACACATAATAAGCTTTTGACATGTTCTTTTGTTAGTTTTGTCTACTGCTCTTAATGGCCAAGCTTGTACTTGATTTTATTTATTCCTAGATGAGATCATTCGTGCCTTTAACGCGCTTGTTAATTGCTTATGGAGCACTTTATCACAAATTAATGGGTTATCAAAGACTCTTCTCACCTCTTTGGGAACCGTCATAGTGAGAAAGAGTCAATGAAAGATTATTTCTTGAGATTCTTGATTAAAGCTCAATAAATACTAGGAGTAGATCCATAATCACTACGAGAAATCTTCTCGTGTAGATTACATCATGATCCTTTTTACTCATCCTTCGTATGGGAAATAGTTTGCTTGCATACTTACCTCATCCATTCGGTTCAAACAAAAATTATAGCTGATGAAATCATAATTAAAGCATAAAAAAATAATTTGAACTGGACTTGGGAAAGTATGAGAACAACCACTGAGATACTGCTCAAGCATCTCAGTGAAAGAAGTACGAGCCACAAGAAAACCATAATTTTCCATCTCGACCACCAAAATGAGAATCTTGACAAAAGAAGGAATGCACGTTGCTTAATATATTAACATGTTGATGTAATTCAAGATAAGGAAACTCTTAAATAGTCACATACAATAAAGTAAATTTGGAAAAATAAGAATAATATTGTCACTTCTATTGAATTCATGGCCATAACAACAAAGTATGTTATTAGCTTAAAGATTGATTGAAAGGCTAATTCGATAAGCTTATTTAAGTAAATTCATACAAAGTAAGATCTCTCAGATAAATAACACCATTACTAGGGGTAGAATGCACAAAAGCAATAATAAGAGAGCCAACAAAATATCGATAAATAAGAGCAATCGTGGGACGACCATTAATCTTCAAGAAGTCCTTATCATTATCTATAAAGAAATTCACCAAAGAAACATTGTGTCAGTCACCATCTCCTTTGATGAATCTGCTCTTGAGAGTGACAGAATCCCTCAGCAAGGTCATTTTGTTATAAGCATTAGAATTGGTGAACCTTATGATAACATCAAGGGAATCTCAATTGACATAGAAAGCTCAATTGATGTCTTCTTTTATTCAGCTTGTTCTGGTTTAGAACAGACTAAAAGAAAACTTCAACTTGATACAATGACAACTCTGTTACCCGTAATTCAGCAGGTTTTAAAAATAATTAGTATATATTGTACTCATAATATATTAAAATTTAATACTTTATCTATAAAATTATTAAAAATATTTAAAAAAATTATATTTTTTCTTATATATCAAGTAATTTTTTATTGCTTATCTTCTGATATGCTCATTCTATTCATTTTATTATAACACTAATATGAATTAATATTATTTTCTCTTTCATAATAAACAATATATTAGAACTCGTAGAATTAAGTTTAGACTCGCTTATATGATTAAGCTCGAGCTCGAACTCGATTAATTAATCAAGCTCAAGCCAAGTGTGGTTTGAGCTCGACTCGGCCCTCTTACACCCGCTAATCCCAACTCAAGTTACGCAAAGGAAAAAAAATAATGCAATCCTGGATCTAGGAACCAAGTTCAAATAGAAAATTTAATATGAGCAGATTCGATAAAGACGTTACCCTCCAAGCTATAGAACAAACGTTACAGCCAGGTCCGGACTTGCAACAGATGATGTTTATGGCTTGTAGATTTATTTAGCTATTTACGGAGTATGATATAAAATGATTTTACTACTTATTTTCGGGTTTTATCAAGCACCTCAATGTATCTTTTGGGGACGCCATAGTCGTCAACGAGATGTTTAGCAAGGTCGTCGATCACTCCACCCTGTACGAGCACTTCATATTGTCCCTTTTTCCCTGAAATGATTTTGACACGAATATTTCAATAAATTGGAAATGGGAATGGATTAAATGCTTCAAAAATGAGAAATAATCAACATCTAGACCGAATGGGACCACATGAATTAACAACAACAAAAATAAAGTTTAATGAATTTTGGCTTAAAAATCCAGCAAGATAATATTATCATGGAAAAGTGGTGCAAATTTCCCTTGCCAATAGAATGTGAATATATGATGTTATGTCAGTAGGGTTTTATATAAGTGATTGCAAGAGGCTCAGCGGCCACACGATCGGGGTCGACACCCATCGTAGATGTGGAGTTTTAAGCTAAGGGTGTCAATCAATAACCTAACCTCAACACGACTGAAAATATTTGGGTTTGTTTTGACTATGTTGCTACTTTGGTCCCATTCGAGTTAAAAGTGTTGTTATTTGGGGTGGATTTGAGTTGACTCAAACAACCCAAGTCACCTTTTTTTTCACTGCTTGTATAAGGCTATTCAAGCGTTATTTTAATTGAGTCATGTTGATTCAAGGAAAAAAAATTTTTTTATGATCCATATAATTAACAACATAGCAAGTTCGGTTTAGGTTATAAGCTGATTCGGGTTATATGTTTTGGCTACATAATAAATTGGTTGGAGTCAGATCAAGTATATTTGAGTCTGATCAACCTTGGCTCAAACCCAAAACCAATTTGACATTCCGAATCGATACCCCTAGCTTAAGCACATTATTTACTAATTTTCAATAATTATAAATAAAAATTCTAAACAACGTAACAATAAATAAATAAATAAACTACTTTTCTTATCCTGTGTTAGCAAGCTTAACTGTCAAATAGCATTGCCCTGCTAATTCAAACAATCATAAGGCAGTCGATGGGCCTTCGATGTTCCTTTCTCTTATAAATGGCTTCTATTCACTAGAACTTCAACTATCTCCAATTATCATAAAAATTTAAGAGGTAAATTTCCCTATCTCAAACAACCAATTCATTTTGGATGGCTGGGATTATTTTTCATGATTTTGAAAATGGCAAGCATTAATCAATCTGGGATTAATAATATCTGATTTCTTTCAGTAATATGACAAACAAACGGAAGGCTGTACCAAATGAAGTACAGCCTAAAAAGTTCCACTAGGAGCACAGATTAGAAGCCAGTTAAGTTAATGTAAGATCAATTAATAGTTTCCACCAAGATGTTGAAGTTATGAGAATTATTATATTGTCAAATTAGTTTTATCACATGCGATTTGAATTTATTGTAGGAATCAACAATATTAATTTTTGTAATATAATCTTGAGGTTGAGGATATTCTACTTTATTGTGTTTTCCTTATTTCTACTTCTCTCCTTTATAAAAGCATGTTTGTACTCGCACTATCATGGAGCAAGTAAAAATGTAACATTTTATGATTTCTATCATGTACATAGCTCTAGTCAGTTCTCTCCTCCACATTGACCATTCCCCAGCGTTGATCAGTGTCACCTTCTATTTCCTCGTCTTTGCGCGCCAGATGTGTGGTTTTGTAATTTTATTTCTTTGGTTATTTTGTTATGTTGTATAATAAATTCAAGGTAAGAGTGATCGTCTGATGGGAGTTCATGTCAATGAGGATGCTGTTTGGATGTTCAAGTCAAATGTACAAATTCCATGGAAACGAAACTTAAATTATCTTAAAGAAAAGTTCTCAGTTAATGATTGGTTGGTGAATTAGAAATTTGAAAGGAATACTTCGGTGTTCAATATAAGATGTTTATTTGTTGTTTAAAAAACAAAGGTTTTTCATGATTTTCACAATAGTGGTCAAGAAGACCCAACCTGAGGTTTGGAATTACTCAAGATAGGAGCAAACGGTTGAAAAATGAAAACTAAGTTTTTATATTCAATTATTATTTAACAGATGAAAAAGATACTAATCAAATTAAATTAACAATAACACCAAGCTTTTATCCCACTAAGTAAGGTCGGTTACATGAATCTTTTTTTCTCCATTGTGTCCAATTAAGTGTCATATTTTCATTTAGTTATAATAAATTAAGGTCATTTTTTATATAATATGCCCAAATCTTTCTAGGTCTACCTCTGTCTTTTTTAACATAAGTCGAATCTAAAACACCTACTCTGCTAACTGAATCATCAGATGGTCGACGTTTAATGTGACCAAACCATCTAAGAGGACTCTCTCAATTTTTCTTCGCCACTAGAGTTACATCAACCCTATCACGAGTATATTCATTTCATATTTTGTCTCCAAGTGTAAAGTCACTTATCCACCTAAGCTTTCTCATCTCAGCAACACATAGTTTGATATTTCTCTTTTAAAGACCAACATTTTGCGCCATAGAGCATTGCAGTTGTCACCACCATCTTATATTTTTTTTCCTTTCAGTCTAAGTGGTACTTTCTATCACACAATAAGCCTGAGGCATTCCTCCACTTCAACCAACCAACTTGAACTCTACTAATAACATCCCCATCTATATCACCGTCACTTTGAACAAAAGACCCGAGATATCTAAATAGCTCACACATTTTAATAATTTGATCACCCGTATTTACAACTTTGTCACTAGAGCTACTACTACTAATCAAATTTAAGGCAATTACATGCATACCACTCGAAACTTGCTATTTACATTGCTATTTACGAAACTTGCTATTTACAAATCAACCACCATCTTTCATCCATTTTTCAAATTCTCACTCAAATATCAAAATTCATGGTAAAACCCCAACCCATATTTACATTTTTCTCAATTTCTCGATAGTTAGGCAATTACATACATACCACTCGAAACTTGCTATTTACAAATCAACCACCCTCTTTCATCCATTTTTCAAATTTTCACTCAAATATCAAAATTCATGGTAAAACCCCAACCCATATTTACATTTTTCTCAATTTCTCAATAGTTAAATCGTAGCACACCAAAATCTATCAGCTCGGTAGTTCAAAAAAATCACCTAGGTGCTTATTTTGTAAATATCAATGTTTCGAGGTATATTATCTACCTCATTACTGGTTGTCTGCATCTTCTATAAACATTTTTTCTCTATCAGTCATCTTTTAATCAATTAAATTAACTTGAAAAATTGGTTTAAAGCAACGATGAGCTAACCAAGGCCAGTGATTACTCATACGCTAATATTACGCAAGGGAAAAGAAAAACAAAATGCATGTCAGATGAGCTTTTTAATGAATTAATATAAACATTTAACAAGTTATTTAAAGGACCTTAATTTATCAATAGCATAAAAATATCGTCTCATATATGTACAACTATCACAGAAGTACCTTCTAAAAATTCATACCAATTAAGATAATTCAATATCAATATTTTTTTTATATATGTGCGCAGGTACATTAATGTTCCCCTATTAGTAACATAAAGAGGTAACTCCATCAAAATAAGTCATACAGATACAAACATTCTATCAAAATTATTATTTAATTATTTACTAAAAATATATTTTTTACTAAAAATATATTTCATTCACATTTGCATATCAGACAATATACTTATAAATCATTTAAATGATAATTTAAATAATACTTTGCACATCATTCCTACAATATGAACAAAATTTCACTAGAATTCAAAATATGGAGTTTACAATATTTTCAATTTAACTAAGTAAATGCATTTGGTTTAGAAGAAGCAGAATATTGTTGTAATATAAGATGAGAACTCACATCGATGACAATTAATTTGTTATTAAATTTGTCTTGACGTCGACTCTTCTAAAATTTGAAACCTAACATAAACATGGTTATTTATAATAAATTAATTTATTTATTATTTTAACTATATAAACAAATACATATGTAGTCATCCAATTTCTTTTATTTTTTAATGAAGTGTATAACCAATTAATTTAGCCAAATTTTTATTCTAACATTAAGCTACATTATATCTTTGTATTACTATATATTATACCATAATCTATTTTCCTAAGCTAATTAACATGCTTAACTTAGAAAACCTTTAAATTGGCTTGTAAGTATAATTTCATATAGAGAATGATTAAACATTTAAATTAAACTTCATAGTTGAATTCCTTCTTGCAGCACAATTCTCTTTTTTGTGCTTTAGCCTTTTTAGTTCTTACTGATTAGCTTCAAACAATTGATAATAAAATTGAAATCAATTTAATATAAAGTTTCTAAATTTTCATTTTAATTAATTATAACAACTCAAATAATTAAGCATCTTACCTTACCTTCTCGCCCTAATTCATTTGAACCAAACAACAAGGCTCGCTCGAGCCCTGACCCTCGCAAAACTATGTTTTCCTCCCTTTTGCGTGCACGAGATCGGATCGAGAGCCTTTCTCGCAGGAGAACTCTTTCGATCGAACTCCAAACGCACATAGCTTCGACTCACTCCTTCCTCAAACTTCTCATTTGCACTGAGCCACTCGAACCCCGCCCTCTTTGCTCTCGCACGTCACAAGCACACGTTCCTCTCGCCTCATCGTCCTCAACAAGGTACTGGTGTTGACTCCAATGACACCGACGCCGCCTCAATATCAATCAAAACACGAGAAGCCATAGCTAGCTTCTGTCGTCTCTCGTACGCACCATTTGACTCTCCAAGTAAGTCAACAGTGAAGCTTTATAGAGCGAAATCGCCTCTTTGGCTTCCGACCCCCTCGCTCCCTCTCCCTTCCTTCGGTTGCCCGACTAATCATTTCTTCTACTTATGTTTGATTTCCCGACTCTTCACTTCCTCTTCTTCAGTTCTTTATTTCTTGTCACCCGGTAATAGAAATGGGCTGTTACAGGGTTGAAGATGTTGACGAAGACTCTGTTTTCTTTAACAATAGTGTAGTAGCAATAATTACATGAGCAGTGTTATAGTGGTTGGTTGCAGTAGTATTATAGTAGCAATTACAAACAATAATTGCATTGACAATGCAAGGGTCAAATGTTTGATTTGTGAATCATTGCAGCTTACAGGATAAGTTCCACCTTTTTTTTTCTTCCCCCAACAGATTGCAGGCTTTCTATCAAGTCACTTTAGCTTCCATATTATTTTATTTTCGTAGTCAAACCATTGATATTTCTTGCAACCTCATTATATGTTTATGGGGCAATGTTCGAATTATTAGAATCATTACGTGTCATTAATATTATCATATATGATTTAAATTTACAATAAATAGTATTTATTATTATAATACATCATTATTATCAAGAAAACTCTACTTTATTATATTTTTCATGTTAATATCTTCTGATCCTATATATAGACAAGTTTATACTAGCACTGCAATGAATAAAGTACAAATGTAGCCTGCTATGAATCCTAAGACAAGGAACATACCTGGAAGCTCAGATATTGATGTACTGCATGCAAATTTCTTTTGAAGTTCAGAGGCTAATGATTCAGCATCCAATAAGAAATACTCAACTCCTGAGACTCTCGTCACCTTCTTGTTTCCCTGCCGACGTTCAGCCATAATTTGTATTGGTCTAATAGAACCCTTGCGGATAGCAACCTCATTATCCCTACAAACCCTGTGGAAAGCTTGCATTCGATTTAGAAATGTTGCTCCTAGCTCCTTCTTCTGAATCTCTGTAGGGTACATTACACCCTTTTTAATGGATCCTTTGAAAAGAGCATCACAAAGTGTAGCATCTAAAATCACCATTGCTTTGTTCAATGGATTGGTTAGATTTTCTCTCTCTATGTATCTGTGATACACAATAACTGGATTAAGTTCAAAAGGATATGATAAAACAGACTTTTTCTTTTTAACTTAAATACTGGCAGTAATTAAAGAAAGCAGCACAAATAGAAATTTCATAGAAGATTTCCAACATGAGAGAAGGGGGCATGGGACAAAACCTGAAGACAACATCACTTGATTCTGAAGCAGTGTAATATTTTCCAGTATCAGCACCAACAGATGAGAATATGAGATTGACATGTGCGCTTGATTTGTAAAGCTCAACAACCTCAAGCTGTGATTTACTCTGGTGAGTATCACCTGCAGAAGAATCAGCCTTCTGATCAACAACATCAGTAACACGCTTCTCTGGCTTGAAAGATATATAGTCTGGATGTGCACGGTTCACAGAGAGCACTATAATTTCCTTCTTGTGTTTATCTTCCTTTGCCGATATCTACCAAATTGCAGAACCGAGTTAATAAAAATTTCAGTTAGAATTCAAACAAACCAAAATAATAATAATAATAATAATAAATTAAAATAAAAAATAAAAAAAAGGCAAAATGTTGAACAATGCCTTTGATCAGAGTCATAGTCTATAGCCTTTTAGCTCAAACAGAAAGTCATATTTTTCTATGGAAACCAGAAAACATGCAAAATTTGCATCCAAACCATAATCAATCATTGTAAAATTAAACATTCCACAATAAATTTGTGAAAATAAACCAAAATCATGATATCCAGATAATGATATATTAAACCAAAAATAAATCATGCTCAATCACAGAATAGAAAAATAAAATAACGAAAGAGTTTACCAAATCAAGGATGCAAATATCACGCCAGTACAAGAAAACTTGTCCCAAAAGGCAGCGATGAATCTTGCACCGCAATTGAATACTTCATATCCAACAAATGCAGATATTTTAGATGAAGGTAGAGATTTGATGTAATCATATTCCACTAGAATGTCCCGGTAATCCATATGCATTATCATCTCAACTCCCAATGATGGCAATCAAAACACTTGAAATGCAACAAAAGCTACTGTGCACAAACCGTGAATTAAAAGTAATCAAAACTGAAGCAACCGCATATATCACTAAATAACTTAATCACACTTAACATCTTAACACAAATATCTCAATTCAAGTTAGAGGCATTAATTAACACTTCACACGGCCTGACAAGTACGTCTAGAATTACAGCCTAATCTTCAAGCCCACTAATTAAAAACCTAGAAGAGAACCAACTACGGAAGAACACAGAGTCAACAGTTATGTAAAAATCAAGAAAAAAAAAAACTACCACTACTACCTTATATTTGTTGGACTTCAATCAAGGATATCCAAATAAATCATTTTGTAATTTTCACATTCCTAACGATTTGACATATAGGCCTCCGTATTATCTATTTCTAGTTTTGTGTCTTCCAAATAATTTTTCTAATTGCCCTTGTTGGAGCTAAACTTATTTACTCGATATAAGAAAACAATGAACCAGCAGAAAAGTAGACAGCCAACAACCAGCCCAGCTAAAGGATGATATAGGCATAACCAGAGATCCCGCAGATGAATAGACTCAAACCAGCTCAGTTGAGCTGAAGCAGCATAGACAGAGAGCAGAATATATTCTCTGAGGATCTTCATCGTAAGCATGTTCAGATAAAAATAAATTATTACAAAATTAAAAAAAAAATACTAAAATGAAGCAAAACTAAGGTAAAAATTAATAATACAAATTGCTGACTTGCATCAAATCTGGCCAGCTTAAGCAAAGAGAGTATTAGCTAGTAAAAAAGAAAAAATTGGCATATTAGATACACCTAATGAGAAAAAAAAATCAAGAGCATTGAATGAGGATTCCCAAGATGAAATAAAAAGGAATCCAAAGCATTGGTCTTAGGTTCATCATAAAAGTCAAGTCAGATTTTTTTTTAAGATGATTAATTCTAGAACTTCTCAAAGTTTCAATTTACAAGCATATGACTCAATGCATTGAGTTATTTTATATGCCTCAACTAGAGATGTAATTAAGTCAAACAAATTCATGCATTAGCTTAGGCTAGCCTCGCTACATTAGACATAAGCCAAGAAAATAGAGCTAATATGCCAAGTTTGGGCCAAACTCAACTTGACATGTCAGATAGTGTAGGAGCTTGTATAAAAAATATTAAAATAAAATTCACTCTGAACAAATTAGAACATAAGAGGTTGAAATCAAAATTATTAAACATATTTAAAATTCTTTGTTCTTTATCTAAATAAATTTCTTATTATTTCTATTAAAATCTTTCATTTTGGGTTTAACTCCAAATCATAATTTCACTTCCAAAAATGAGTCGGATAATGAGCCAACTCAAACTCAAATAATTAATCAAGCTCAAAATTAGTCTGAAAGTGGTTCATGCCAACTTAACTTTATCTACAACCACAACTACCACCTATACATTTGTTAATTTCTTAAAATCTATGATAGATAATTATTTTAGCATTTATAAAAATCATTACTTTATCATATGGTTTAATTTCATATATACCTCTTATTCACATTAACAGTAAACTTATAATTGTCATAATTAACAATTGATTTATGTGAATATTTTCAAGCAAATAGCAAATGAATAATATGATATGAGAAAATAATAAAAAAACATAAAAGTCCTCAAAGATATTAAAAAAGACAATATAATAAACTTTTGAAGTAAAAAATGATTTAAAAAAAGCTTAATACTAGACAAATCACACACAGAAAGATAAGCATATTTGAAAATGTATTTAAATAAACTAACTCAAATGTCTTTAAAATTAATTAGCTATGACAAATTATGCATTTTTAAATTTAATTGAATAGAACAACAACAACAACAACAACAACAACAAAGCTTTAATCCCACTATGTGGGGTATGCTACATGAATCCTTTTTCTCCATTGCATCCAATTTAGTGTCATATTTTCATTTAATTCTAATAAATTAAGAATATTTTTTATACAATAAGCCCAAGTCTTCCTAAGTTTACTCTGCCTTTCTTAACATAAGTCGAATCTAAAACATCCACTCTCCTAACCGGGTCATCAGATGGTCGACGTTTAATGTGACCAAACCATCTAAGACGGACGCCTCTCTCGAATTTTTTCCGACACAGGAGCTACACCAACCCTATCACGGATATATTAATTTCGCATTTTTTTCTCTATATGTAAAGCCACTCATCCACCTAATCATTCTCATCTCGGTAACACTTAGTATTATGCTTCTCTTTTAAAGGCCAACATCCAACGCCATAGAGCATTTTTTCTCTAAGTGTAAAGCCACTCATCCACCCAATCATTCTAGATTCTGATTTTATACAATAAGCCCAAGTCTTCCTAGGTCTACCTCTACCTTTCCGAACATAAGTTGAATCTAAAACATTTACTCTCCTAATCGGGTCATCGGATGGTCGACGTTTAATGTGACCAAACCATCTAAGACGACTTTCTCTAATTTTGTCCGCCACTAGGCTACACCAACCCTATCACGAATATATTCATTTCACATTTTTTCTCTAAGTGTAAAGCCACTCATCCACCCAATCATTCTAGATTCTGATTTTATACAATAAGCCCAAGTCTTCCTAGGTCTACCTCTACCTTTCCGAACATAAGTTGAATCTAAAACATTTACTCTCCTAATCGGGTCATCGGATGGTCGACGTTTAATGTGACCAAACCATCTAAGATGACTCTATCTAATTTTGTCTGTCACTAGGCTACACCAACCCTATCACGAATTAATCATTTCACATTTTTTCTCTACGTGAAAAGCCACTCATCCACCCAATCATTCTAGATTCTGATTTTATACAATAAGCCCAAGTCTTCCTAGGTCTACCTCTTCCTTTCAGAACATAAGACGAATCTAAAACATTTACTCTCCTAATCAAGTCATCGGATGGTCGACGTTTAATGTGACCAAACCATCTAAGACGACTTTCTCTAATTTTGTCCGCCACTAGGCTACACCAACCCTATCACGAATATATTCATTTCACATTTTTTCTCTAAGTGTAAAGCCACTCATCCACCTAATCATTCTCATCTTCGCAACACTTGACTTAGTATTATGCTTCTCTTTTAAAGGCCAACATTAAGTGCCATAGAGCATTGTAGGTCTCACCACCATCTTATAAAATTTCCTTTCAATCCAAGCATTACTTTTCTATCACACAAAAGGCTTGAAACATTCCTCCACTTCAACCAACCAACTTGAATTCTACTATTAACATCTCCATCTATACACCATCGCTTTGAACAACAGACCCGAGATATTTAAATCGTTCACACCTTATAATAAATTGATCACTCAAAGTTACACTTCTGTCACTAGAGCTGCTACTGCTAAAATTACATTCCATGTGCTCAGTTTTAGTCCATGTATTCAGTTTTAGTTCTACTCAAACAAAAGTCTTTAGACTCCAAGGTAGGCCTCCATAATTCAAGTTTTTCTTGAGTTTTTTCTCTTGTCTTATCCACGAAAAGGATAACATCAGCAAAAGCATACACCAAGTTACATCATCATGTAAATGTCTAGTAAGACCATCCATAACTAAAACAAAAAGATAACGGATTAAAGCCAATCCTTGACGTAATCCAACAGAAATAGAAAAATATTTGATCAGTCCTCCTTCAGTTCGAACACAAGTAACAGCTCAAGTATACAAATCTTCAATGACTTGAATATAAGTCATCCCAACACCTTTCTTCTCAAGGACTCTCCAAAGGATATCTCTCGGAACCTTATCGTAAGCTTTTACTATATCAACAAAAATCAAATGTAGATCCTGCTTATTATCTCTGAATTTCTCCATCAAACCTCTCAAAAAATGTATAGCTTCCATGGTAGACCTGCCCGCTATAAATCCAAATTGATTATGAGAAATCTTTGTAATACGTCTTAACCTAGTTCAATGATCCTCTCTCATAATTTTAAAGTATGACACATCAAATTAATTCCTCTATAATTTGCACACTCTTGTGTATCACCTTTATTCTTAAAAATGGGGACCAAAACACTCTTCTTCCACTCCTCAGGCATCTCTTTAGTTTTTAAAATAATATTAAAGATTTTAGTAAGCCAAGATTTTTTCTCTAAATGATATCCCAAATCTCCTAAATATTTCCACTTCAATTGGGATATCATCAAATCCTACAGACTTCCCACCCTTGGTTTTCTTTTAAAGCCTCCTCAATTCCTTTTTTACTAATTTGGCGGTAAAAATGAAATGTTCTATGATTATTAATGATATTAAGATCACTAAGGTCAATCGTATTTTCGGAAATTTCATTAAAAAGTTTATCAAAATAACTCACTCACCTATGTTGAATATCTTTTTTCTAAGAAAAACACTTCTGATTTTCATCTTTAACACACTTTACTTGAGTTAAATCTTTACGTTTCTTTTCTCCTTGTTTGGCTAGTTTATACATACAGACTTCACCCTCCTTAATATTTAATTTATTATAAAAATCACTAAAAGCAGAATTTTTAGCATCAAAGATTGTTTTTAGACCCCCTGCGGGCCGTTTAATGTTTTTCTCAGTCCTCCAAAGCTTTTACATTTAAATCAATTTTCATATCACAACTTTTTATATTTTATATTTTCTTGCAAATTATTATTCCACCATCAACAATTTTTATTTATAGAAACTTTTTCTTTTGATTCTCCAAGTACATCTTTTGCTACTTGTTTAATAATGTTTATTATTTTTTCTCATAGCTTTTGATTCTTCATGAACATAGCAAATTTTAAAATCTTGAATTTTACTCATAAAAATAATTTTATTTGTGTCTTTTTAGGTTCCCCCATCTAATTTTATAATGATGAGTTTTAGTATTCTTTATTTTACAACTCTTCATCTTAAAATCTAGAACTAATAATCGATGTTGGGTATTTAAATCCTCACTTAAAATGACCTTACAATCTTTGCAATCTCGACGACCTCTTATTCTCATAAGAAAATAATCAATTTGTGTTTTGTTTTAATCAATTTGTGTTTTATTAGATTCATTCTTATAAGTAATAAGATGTTCATCTCTTTTCTTGAATAAAGTATTAGTAATAACAAAATCATACGCTAAAATAAAATCTGAAAAGTCTCTAAATTCTTCATTAGTCACTCCAAAACCGTAACCACAATAAATGTTTATGAAATCTTCTACTACTCTACAGAAATGTTAAATCTCCTCCAATAAAAATTCTTTTTTCAAGTGGTATCATTTGTATTAAGTCTTCTTAGTCATTGCAAAATTTAATCGAATAGAAGTAACTGTAAATTTCAAATAATCTTAAAAGTACTTACTGCTAATATACGCTTATAAAAGTTGTTGCAACTTCACTTTCTCCTTTAGGTTCCCTTAATAGATATGTAAATTAAGAAACCAAGGACCAAAAGAAAGTCAATTTTTAGTTTGATTTGTATACCTAGCAATAATTTTAGTGGCAAGTCGATCTTTTCTTGATTTGTAGATCTAGCAATGGGTTGTTAAGCTGATTCAACTACAACACATATAATTTGTTCTCTCTCTCTCTCTCTCTCTCTCTCTCTATCTCTCTCACAGGCATCCACACAAAATCATTTCTATTTGTAATTTAGGTCAACTACAATCCATATTCGATTCTGATTTTAAACTCAAATTATAAATCACTAAATTTTTGGTTTAGATACATGAATGCATTTCTATAAGTGCATATTTAGATTCAACAAGTCAAATGTTGATTTACAATGTAACAACATATCATATTCTACATCTAATACGTCATCAATACGATCAAATTCAATCATATAGGGATTCTTGTGTTAGTGCTTTTCAATAGGCTTTAAATGAGATGCTATTAACTTTCCTTTTGAAATAAACATAGGCTCAAAATTCCTAAGAATAACAAGATAATTGTGATATTTCTAAATATCTACAGCTGTATAAAACCTTGCATAAGGCTTTTTTGTGAAGAGTAGTTAGTTCATTTCTAATTTTTTGCACTGGACCTTTAATAAAAGGGATAATGATAATATAATATTCTAATCTTTGATGGATGATAATATTTGATTACAATACCTTTAAACATTGCATGATATCCAAACACAACAGTCACTTTGTTTATAATTCTTAATTTGACCATGTAGTGGTGCCTATGTTCACTAAATGAAAGATATTATTCTTTAAGCTTATGCTTCATACAAGTTCATGAAAAGATAATAACAATATATCACCAAAATGATTGAGTATAACCTATAGTTTTGATTAACCAAATTCAACTATTTGAAAATTAGACATACTGTAACTTTCAAAGAGCTCTTCAAATTTATCAATCTAATTTAAACATTGCATATGATCATACCTATTATTAAATATAAGCATGACCCTTTTAATCTTAAGATAATCACATTATATTTGTCTAAAACTGTAGTTTACCCAATGTCATTACAATGATAATAAAAAAAAAATCATTAAAATTACATTATGTTATAATTTTATTGATTAACCCTATTATTATGTTCAACTTCACATTGACATGGAGATGTAAACTAAAGTTTTGATAACAAATCAGATGTAAGATGACCTAGAATATAAGGTTTTCTAATACATCTAAGATGAGATATACAAGATCAAGCACATAAAATCAAATTTGCAGTCCACACACTTTTAAATTAAATAAAAATCATCTAATTTGATGAAAACTATAAAACACACAAAATTCACTAGTAAAGATAATTTAATAATATACAAATTATACAAAAAAATTTGAGACCATTAAAAACCATACTTCAATCAAGGATCATTTTGTGGTTAGAAAATCTAGGTTGTAATAAATTTAACAAAAACTACTCATGCTTGTAAATAAATCACAAAAGAACTCATCACATAAGAGATCTAACCCCACATAAATATAAAAACAACTTCACCAAAAACTGGGACTCAATACTTACACTGGGGAAGAACTCACATCTAACAAAAACGTATGTTTAAGAAGTAAAAAATTCATCAAGGAGAAGTTCATTTACAGGTCTTGGTAATCCAGTATTTATAATCATTTAATTTGTAAAGTCAGCAGTTAGAAAATTGTTGATGTTAGAAGTTTTATTAGAAAATAAATTATTCTTGTGAAAAGTTAAGAGGAATAAACTATTTTCCTAAATTAGGAGTTATTTCCTATCATATTTTATATTTAATTCAATGGATTAGGAGTTATTTCCTTCCTATTTTAGGCATTACTATTTTATGCTATTTCCTTTATCTCCAAATATTTAATACGAATTGATTAATTAGAATTATTAGACAATATATCTTTCCTTTCATATTATTTCATTTTTATTATCTTTCTTATTCTAGGATTCATGTAAGGTTTATTTACACCATTTCTCATATAAATGAAAAATTCCTCTTTATTCCGCATTATTCTAAGTTTCAATATGGTATCAGAGTCAAATTTCCTACCCTAGTTGTTGGTCCTCGCTCGAGAGCCACTAAACTCCCTTCCTGCCATTCTTCCTGCAAGAAGGGAGGGGCACTTTTTCTCCCTGAAATATGGTCGCAATCACTCTCGGCTCTAGGCCTCACCATCTAGCCAGAAAAATTCGCGGCAACTCCAAACTTCATCTTTCTTCCCACGTCTTATGTTTCTTAGTTTTAATCAGCTCAACACTAGATTTTTTCGTTCTGTTGCGGGATCTACCCTCTGAATCCCCCCCGGGCTCTGATAAGCACGTCTTTCTAAGGTTTCCATCTTATTTTCTCCTTCATTTTAGCCATAATATGTCATCGACGGCTGCAGATCTACTGGAATCTCGCAAGTGGTGTCTCCACCGCTTATCTTTTACTTCGTCGTAGTCGGAGTAAGGAATCGACAACTTTGATCGGCTGTCAAACTCGATCTTGATTGTCATTTTCAACTGGATTAGCGACGTGAAGGGAATTGGATGGTGTTACGTCATCTCCTGTCGCTTCCACGCTATTGTTCCCCTCGTCGACAACATTGTCGTTCGTGTTGTCTGAGTTTTATCAGACGATCCTTCTCTCACTTGTCCATTTCCACTGCTATCTTTGGCAATAGAAACCGCAAAGATTTTCACATCTTGCTCGTTTCATTTTCGACGGGATTATACGACCCTTTTACGCCCTATGTCAGATTATATTTGTTCCCTCCTTCAAGAACGTTTCATCCTCCAATTTGGCGTCGTCCTCTTTCGCATATGAAGTATCAGACCATTCCCCTCTAAGTTGCTGAAGAATTTCAAAGAGATCCGGCGTCTTCGGACTAAGCTTCCACTTGGCAAACTTGGGGTTGATGAAGGTGTTCTTCTCAAATGAAAGGCTGTTTTTTGGCTCCACCCTTGACAACTGTGTCATCTTTGGTGCCGCATCTATCCTTTCCTCCAAATCTGCACATGTTAACCCCACACATGATCTTTGTGCTAGTGAAGACAATGGCAACATTCCTGAATCTTTCTATATGAATGGGGAACTGAAGCTTAGGGTTGTATGGACAATCAGTTCCCTCATTGCTGCCGCTGCACGACATTACTTCCTTCAACCCATCATCAGTGATCAAGAGACATTGGAGTTCTTGGATCTCACTGATGCAGATGGCCAAGGTGTGCTAACCATGGATAGATGTCAGCTACAAGATCTAAGAGTGAGGCCTACATCAGCTTCAGGTTCTTCACAACGGGCATTGGTTCCAGCACTCAGCATGAGGTCGTATGCTCCACTTCTTGAGATGTTAGGGGGATTGTTTCTGAAGTGGGGCAACATTGGTTGCTATCCGGCCTAGTGGAGATTCACGGAAGTAGTGGGAGGTTGTAGTATCGGCGGCAATTAGATTTGTCCTGGGTGTTAACCGCCTTGGAGGAACCATACAGGACTGCAGCAAAGATGCTTGAGAAGAGAACATATTATTTGAAGATGAATTCCTCCGGAGCTTTTTTCTATACCAGGCCCTCTAGAGCTTTTCATGCAACAGGTGCTCCACCAGAATTCCTCCTACATCAGGCCCTCATCCTAACTTTCTTTTGCATTTGGCCCTCCTCCAGAATCTTTCCTACAACAGACCTTCCTCCAAAGCTTTTTATACAACAGATCCTACCTCTGGACCCTTTCCTTTTTCTGCATGTCATACCCTACAGCGTTTTCTACACGTTTTCCACTTCCCTGAAAACTCCCCTGCAACAATACCTGTAGGAGCCTTCTGCCTACCTTCAGACACTGCAGGAACTACAGCCAATGACAATTGCAGTCAACTAGAAGTAAGCATTTCCTGCAAACTCCCCTGCAATATTATCTGTAGAAGTTTTCCGCCTACCAACAGACACTACATGCAGTTAAAGATAACCATAATTGTTTACTTCCCTGCAAATTCCCCTGCAGCATTATATGTAGGAGACTTCTGCCTATCTAAAGAGACTGCATGAACTGCAGTTAAACACAATCGCAATTGTCTACTTCCCAGCAAACTCCCTGCAGCATTACCTGTAGGAGCATTCCACCTACCTACAGATACTGTAACAACTGCAGTCAGTGACAACCGAAGTACGGCATGAACACTTCAAGTTTTACTTCGCATGATCTTCCTTGCCCATTGTTTGATATTTTCAAATCTAAGTTAAGCATGATTTTCAACTATGTTTCAACTTGAGAGGGAGTGGTAGAAGTTATATTAAAAAATAATTTATTCCTATGACAAATTATGAAGAATAAATGATTTCCTTATATTATAAGTTATTTTCTTTCTTTTTTTTTATATTTATTTTCAGGCATTATGAGTTATTTCTTTCCTATTTTAGGCCTTACTATTTTATGTTATTTTTTTTATCTCCAAAAAATTAATATGAATTGATTAAATTAGAATTATTAGTGAAATATTTTTCCTTTCATACTATTTCATTTTTATTATTTTTTTTTATCTTAGGATTCTAAGTAAGGGTTATTTACACCCTCTCTCATATAAACAAAAAGTTCTGCTTTAATCTGAACTATTCTGAATTTCAACATTTAAAATCCAACAAAGGTCAAAGTGCTTAATTTACGAATCACAAGTAGTCAAAATTGCTAACCATCATAACTCAATATCATGGCTTGATAGGAAAATTATACTTCACATTAAAGCCACAAATTTGCACTTAATTTTGAAAAAACAAGCCAAACATCTCAAATCACAACCCAATTAAAGTTTCATCAATTGATAAACGATGGTAACCAATCTTAATGTCATCAAGTATCCAAAGAAGTGACTAAAAGTTCAGTTAATAAACAAAAGTGAACAAGAAGCTAGAGAAGATTTATCAAAAGGCTGACTCGAGTATTAAACTACTTGACTTCTGACTTTAAGGGTACTGATCTCAATTTGAGAGGCTTGTTACCAATCTTGTGCCCATCATAGCATAAATAAAATGGGATAATTACATACAAACATTCCGAAATATTGATATTTATAAATTAAGAACCTAGGTGATTTTTTTTTGAACTACCGAACGATGTATTAACTAATGTCGCGGTTAAACTATTGCAAATTTAATAAAAATAAAAAATACGGGTAAGGGTTTTACAATGAATTTTGATATTTGAGTGAGAATTTGAAAATTGGATGAGAGATGGTGGTTCATTGTAAAAAGTAAGTTTCGGGTGGTATGTGTGTAATTGCCCCAAATAAAATATATAGGATAGATTTGTCTTTAAAAATATAAAAAAAACGATTATAGAACACTGAACAAAAACTGACCACAAACTAAAAAACAAACAACCAACACAAATGGAGCTCGAAAGAAGAACTTGGAAACAAACATGAATAAATTCAAAAAAACACAAGGAAAAGGAGCAAATCAAAAAATCACTAAAGAACACAGCCCATTATCTTTAAGGATCATCATCACATACACATATACATCAAAATAAACTACAACAACAACAACAACAACAAAGCCTTAATCCCACTACGTGGGGTCGGCTACATGAATCCTTTTTCTCCATTGCATCCTATTTAGTGTCATATTTTCATTTAGTTCTAGTAAATTAAGATCATTTTTAATACAATAAGCCCAAGTCTTCCTAGGTCTACCTCTGCCTTTCTTAACACAAGTCGAATTTAAAACATCTACTCTCCTAATCGGATCATCTAATGGTCGACGTTTAATATGACCAAACCATCTAAGACGACTTTCTCTAATTTTGTCTGTCACAGGAGCTACACCAACCCTATCACGAATATATTCATTCTGCATTTTGTCTCTAAGTGTAAAGCCACTCATCCACCTAATCATTCTCATCTCGGCAACACTTAACTTATTATTATGCTTCTCTTTTAAAGGCCAACATTCAACGCCATAGAGCATTGCAGGTCTCACCACCATCTTATAAAATTTTCCTTTCAGTCTTAGCGGTACTTTTCTATCACACAAAAGGCCCGAAGCATTCCTCCACTTCAACCAACCAACTTGAATTCTACTATTAACATCCCCATCTATATCACCATCGCTTTGGACAACGGACCCAAGATATCTAAATCGTTCACACCTTTTAATAATTTGATCACCCAAAGTCACACTTCTGTCACTAGAGCTATTACTACTAAAATTACATTCCATGTATTCAATTTTAGTATATGGGCTTAAAGTCGATCCCTAATGTAAACCAACAGAAATAGTAAAATATTTTGTCAATCCTCCTTCAGTTTGAACACAAGTAACAGCTCTAGTATACATATCTTTAATGACTTGAATATAAGTCATATCAACACATTTCTTCTCGAGAACTCTCCAAAGGATATCTCTTGGAACCTTATCGTAAGCTTTTTCTAAATCAATAAAAATCAAATGTAGATTCTCCTTATTATCTCTGAACTTCTCCATCAAACCTCTCAATAAATGTATATCTTTCATAGTAGACCTGCCCGACGTAAATCCAAATTGATTATGAGAAACTTTTGTGATGCGTCTTCACCTATGTTCAATTACCCTCTCCCATAATTTTAAAGTATGACACATCAACTTAATTCCTCTATAGTTTGCACACTCTTGTGCATCCCCTTTATTCTTAAAAATGGGGATCAAAATACTCTTCCTCCACTCCTCAGGCATCTTTTTAGTTTTTAAAATAATATTAAAGAGTTTAGTAAGCCAAGAAACTCCCAAATCTCCCAAATATTTCCACACTTCAATTGGGATATCATCAGGTCCTACAGACTTTCCACCCTTGGTTTTCTTTAAAGCCTCCTCAACTTCTTTTTTGCTAATGCGACGGTAAAAATGAAACGTTTTATTATTATTTACGATATTAAAATCACTAAGTTCGATCGTATTTTCAGAAACTTCATTAAAAAGTTTATCAAAGTAACTCACCCACCTATGTTGAATATCTTTTTCTAAGAAAAGTACTTTTTGATTTTCATCTTTAATACACTTTACTTGAGTTAAATCTTTACTTTTCTTTTCTCTTTGTTTGGCTAGTTTATACAAATATTTTTCACCCTCCTTAGTATCTAATCTATTATAAAGATCATTAAAAGCAGAATTTTTAGCATCACAGATTGTTCTTTTAGACTCCCTGCGAGCCGTTAGATATTTTCTCCAGTTCTCTAAACTTTTACATTTAAATCAATTTTTATAACATAACTTCTTATATTTTATCTTTTCTTGCACATTATTATTCCACCACCAACTATTTTTATTTGTAAATATTTTTCCCTTTGATTCTCCAAGAACAACTTTTGCAACCTGTTTAATAGTGTTTGTTACTTTATCCCACATCACATTTGCTTCTTCATGAATATCCCAAATTTTGAAATCTTGAATTTTACTCTTTGCTTGAAAAGTTGTACCATATTGAGTAAAATTTAGTAAAATACATCAAAATAAACTAATATAAACTAAAATATTATTAAAATGAAAACAACTAAGGTAAAATTTAGTAAAATTTAGTAAAATTATATCACATAATGACCTACGTTGACTGAATTATTTCCCTCTTTGCTTGAAAAGTTGTACCATATTGCAGTGCTTATTGTCATTATTATATTTGCCTATGTTGACCTAAATATAACAAACACAAATCAACAAAAATGAATGAAATAAATTTGAGCTGTGTTGATTGCAATTCAAATTGGACTGAAGGACCTATTTGTATAATTAAGCATATTAAAGCCTGCTTAGCAGTAAATTAAAAATAAATAGAGATTTTGTTGTCTTCATTCAAGCATGGTGAACATAACAGGTGTCGCGGCAATATCACGTAGATAAGAGTCAAAGTGACCCGACTGATAGCAAAATCGTTCAACTGATGTCCGATCGCAAATGGACTGGAATGTCAAAATTTCCTTAAGAGAACACCCTTATTGACGAGGCTTTTGTGCAGAAGTCAGTGACGCATAAGTAGAGACATAAAATTAAAGAAATTTGCACGAAAAACAAAAATTTACAAAAAAAAAACTATTTATGCCAAGAAATGCATTATATATATATATATATATATATA
>NW_018164947.1:343293-358674 GCF_001263595.1 Phalaenopsis equestris | reverse complement strand
ATATATATATAATTACTATTATTATTAATAAATTTTATGAGAATTCACATATATGCACCCAATTCTTATGTATTTACTTATCTCATGCCTAAACTTGGATTTTTACATCCAAAGCACCCTACATATGGAAAAGTGTAATCTACTTTTTCATACATCTTTTCAAACATAGAAAAAAGGTGTTTAACTTGTAAAAATTAAAGTTTGGGTGTGAGATAAGTAAATGTATAAGAATTGGGTGCTATGCATGTAATTTCCGTAAGTTTTATTCTATAGTTGTAGCAACCCAAAATTCGCTTCTCACCCATACCAGACATGAAATCGTTTCCTTGCGACTCATCCCACTTTGTTGAAAGACAATATAAAAAAAAATATTCTGGCCTCACCTCTCATAGCCAACTCCGCCTTCATAATGCACCCTCCGTTCCTCTATTTGAGCTTGCATCCCCTCTCACTCACATCTCTTATTCGTCCTAAAAATCACAACTCATTCTCGTCTCTCCCTCTTATAACAAAGATAACCCTCAAAGTATGAAGTAGTCAACTATGAAGTTAATTCCTTTACTAGAATATATTTCAATTTTTATTTAATTTCCTTTCTTAGATATTTTCTATTTTTGTGGGATTTTGTTTCCCTATTTTATGGATTGGAATGTCACTTACTCTATTACATATACTAAGGCGTAACTCATTATTGTGTGGAATAGAAAACCTTTCCACATATCTCTTTAAGGTATCAGAGACAACGTCCTCTAGCACCTTAGAAGATTGTGGAGCCTCCTTCATTCGCTTTCTCGGTTTCTCTTGAGCGCAACCTTCGTCGCTCTCCAACTGAAGTCTTTGTTTTTGCAAGAAACATTCGAGCTCGCCACATCCACTCAAGGCGCACAAAACATCATTGATTGTGTCTCTCAGCCCACATGACACAAGGTTCCTCCTCTCTTGGTATTGGCCAAGACATCTCCCATAGTCCTCGTGTTCCCATCATCGAAAAATCACCTCTTTCCACACGTGAAACTCTCTCGAATTGGGTGCACCTCTCGAGCACTTACTCCTTCAACATTCAACCCAACACAACTTAAATTGTGCTTGGTTTATTGGATCAACACCATTACTCGTCACCCGCAAGCGGTCGCAACCTCCTTCAATTGGGATAGATCATTTGCCTTCTATTTGAATGCAATCAGTTTGGCTTAACCTCCTCTCCTATTCGCTAAAGTTGTGGAGGAAGCATCTTCCTCCATTTTTGTTCGAGTAACAAGTCCTTTCTCTTTATTCGGGTTCCCCAGAAACAAAAAACCAAATTTTGTTCGACTTCATGCTCGTATCATGACCGGATATGACATAGCCTCGCAATTTTATTCCTCTGAAGTCACTTATAGATCTGAGCTTATATCATCAATCACTATCGTAATTGATAGCCCTTGACAGCGTATCACGAATAATAGATTTCAAGATCCTAAATTTTTTCAATGATCACAGCTCGTCTTCATGTACGTTTGTAGTAAAAGAAAGAATGGACATCTCACAAGAGAAATCTCAGCTCCAAAAGTGATAGATTCCAAAAACCGGCCCAAGAAAAATCATGAGCTTGTGATTATGCCATGGTTAAAAAATACCATCACAATAAAGGTTGGAGAAAACTTTGTGCTCTATAGGATAGCTAAAAAGACATAGGAGGTTTTTGCTCTATCGTCCCTTAGAGTAACGTAAAATATGAATATCGTGTTCTTGCACTAGGAATGTGAGGGAATGTACTTGAAAGGCTATTAAGAGAACTTAAAGTTGAGACAAAGGACAATTAAGATGTTTGGTGATAATCAAGATGCTATTAGAATAGCCAAAAAAACTTTTGCACCAAGATGGAGTAAATTACATCGAGATTGGCAAACAATTCATCTTAAAGAAAACTATAAACGAAATTATCCAACCAATTTATGTTCCAACAAAACTTCAAATTGTTGATATTCTCATCAAAGCATTACTGAGCACAGAGGGTAGGCCATGATACTTAATTTGTTTTTTGATCAGGTAGAGTGAACAATGATAAGATTATGCCAGATGCAACGATGCCATCCAACAAAGCAAGTACCAGGGTATTATCTCTTAGTCATATAGTGATTCCCACTTCCACTCATAAGCGCAGTCTTTCATACCTTGTGGAGCCTCCTCAGGGACAGAATTGTTAGTGAGGACAACTTCATTGTAGGTTCTGACACTTGATGGTGTCATCTGAGTCAAAATTAATTTTTAGTGTCAGACAAACTTTTCCTGAGGACCTTAAAATTATTCAATCATTTTGTGGACCCCATTTTTTACTTTTGAGCTTGAGGAGATAGCAGGAGTTAGAAAGTCAACGCATAATGAAATTTTTACCATTACGTGTGGCTATGTAATCTTTGATATAATGATTGTGTCAAGGATATATATCTTATTTAAAGGTTCCTTCGAACTAAATTGAGAAACCAACTCAAGTATCTATTATTTTTGTCACGACCCGACATGGGGCTTAGAGTTAATCAAGATGGGAACAGAAAGTAGTAGGTAGAAATCAGATATCTGCTATTCTATTTTTATCACAAGCAGTTTAATATTCGAATAATACATGAAAAAGCCACTAAATTCTCTATCAACCCCTCCCTTGCTATCCCATATCCATCTTAAAATTCTCTTCTTGGTCAAGCTCAACTTACATTTCAATAATTATCTTAGCCAATATTCAAAAACATACAATGAGTAACCTAATTGCAATTTTACAAACTCCATACAATTTTTAACAATACTACTAAGACAGTTTGTCATTTTATTTTCACAGCTTGCACTTAATTCTATAAGTCATATATTCATTTATATTCATATCTTCTATACTATAAGACCATGATACAAAAATTCACACCTATGAATTACTTAGTATTCAACAATTCTCATTGATAACTAGAAATATCACACAAATTACAATTACATATTATATATTGCTTCTTAATTTATAGATCCTAATCTCTTTATCTTCTGTATAATTTCTCCATTATTCAAAAGTTTCATTAATTTCAATAGATGTCTCACCAATTAAAACCTTCAAAAATAAAAAATATATATTGAGGCATCTCACTTTAAAAATTATTTATAAGCATCAATATAACCAATACAAAAAGATGAGATATCAATTTAATGTTGATATATGATGTAAAATCGTAACCTCATTGGTCACTGATACACTTCTATTAATACTATTAATACTAATAAACGCACAATCATATATAATTAATTATAAATTTTCTCAAAATAATAAATGCTAGCTAACAATCAATTTCTTGCTCTAATATATATTTCATCTAATTTTCTTAACACAATTATGTTATGTTGAATCTTCTTAGCAAGAAAAACATGATTTTTCAACATAAATATGATTATTCTAAATAAATTTAGAATAATTAGAGAGAGACATCGTAGATAGTTTGCTCACATTAAACGTCGGTCATCTGATGATCCGATTAGAAGAGTAGATGTTTTAGATTCGACTTATGTTAATAAAGGCAGAGGTAAACCAAGGAAGGTTTGGCATATCGTATAAAAATTATCTTAATTCATTAGATTTAAATGAAAATATGACACTAAAAAGGACGCAATAGAGAAAAAGGATTCATGTAGCCGACCCCACTTAGTGGGATAAAGGTTTTGTTGTTGTTGTAGTATTCTATCTTGCAACTTTATTATACAAAAACAAGCTTTTGTCCCATTAAGTGGAGTCAGCTACATGAATCCTTTTTCTAATTGTTTTATATTAAATTAAATTTTTCTATATTATCACCATCATGAAAAACTCCATTGTTTTAAAATACTAATAACAAAATGTTTTTCTACATTTATTTGGTATCCTTCTGTCTTCAAAGAAGCATCCAGCATCCTCTTAATCTTCCAAATCTCATTAAAATATTATTAACTAAACAAATCGAGTATTATTCATAACTGAGTATCCCATGTATATCCAAATTTTAATTTCTATGCATCTTTTTCATAGCTAATTTCACTTTTTTATTATCAAATTATATTAAACCATCTTAATTTTGTTCATATACCTTTTGGAATAAAAAATACTTAGAACTCTCATTCAAAAATTTCTAAGTACTTTTTATAGTGATTCATTAAATTATCCAAATATGGATGTCACAACCCCCAAAATAAACCTTTACAACATTTATAAATATTCAAACAAAAAGCCAAATTCCAACACCATGGTCCAAAGCTTTCATGGGAAGCATAAATAATCAGATCAATTACCAATAGTGCTTAAATATTACATCCTTGGGGTTATGTATTGCTAAAACAGTTTTTAAAAGCTATTCTCCCTTCTAAATGAAGTATTTCTCAAAAAATGGAAGCTTCTAGATGGTTTCTAATGCAAAATGTCCACAAGCACTCCTCAGCAATAAACTAGTATAAATTCCAACAGAAAAAAAGGGGTAATTCACTTTGATACCACATAATTATGAGATATTTACATATGTAACACCTAAATATTTAATCTTGCATCAAAAATACTACTATTGCTAACTTTTAGAAATTATGACACTCAAGTGCTATAAAAGTAAATATTAAACATTAGGTGTTAGTCATGTGAATACATAAGAATTGTGTGGCACGTATGTAAATTTCCAACAGAAAAAAAACAACAGCTTGAAACAAAAGATCAAAGTAGAATAACAGAATAATAATTTAAGAACCTTCAAAACAGAATAATCCATGGAGCAAAAATGGTTGCCACAAAGCAGTAAGATCCAAAAAGATTTGGTCAGAAAGAATGAAAACCGACCTTAAACAATGTTGAGTAAATTTTGGCAAATGTAATGTACTTCCTGGACTAGCATAACTCAGAAGTTCGGGCATGCAGCAGATATGCTCATCTACCATTTAAAGATCAGGCAAAAAATTAACAAATGAATGCATCTTGACAGCAAAAAAGCTGCAGATTTTTTTCATGATTCCATATCAGAAATTTCAGTTTAAAGAGGCGCATAAGACATTATCGTTAACAATATAAAAGTTGGCTACATTACTTGCTGCAGTTATTCCTAGAGTTAACTTGCAGCACAACCATGGTTGCGATATCATCAATTCAGGGCAATGGAAAACAATTGCTCGCGTAGTTTACAAGTTTGAAACAATTGACTAGTCGAATGACGTTTCAACAATATCAGTCCTAATACTTATAAAATTGGTTCTCTGATTAATTTTTTCTGAATTTTTTCATCGTTTTCTCTTTCTATTTCCACAAGCATGGAAACAAACAAAAAAAATTAAAGCTTCCAAAAGCTGAACTTGAAGAGGATCAAGTGTTAATTAATTACCAACCCAGCAGAAGACTTTGATTGCAACCATTTTGAAAGCTTCTTATGAGAAGATCTTTTAATGTCCAAAGTGATGCCTGCTGGCCTGCAAGCCAATACATGGTTTGACCTAGAAACAAAAAACATAGAAAAGCACTTCAACAATTAATAGATAAATGTTATTAAAGACAAACGCATAGTTCAACCACAAGAAGGGTGCAAGTAGGACTGTATCATGTCAAACAAAATTTCTTTTGCATTCTTCTCATTATGATTAAAATAATTGCATAAATTGAGAAGTAAATCCCCAATTACTTGTGCTTAATGATACTTTATCAGCACATATTGCTGATTTAGTAAAAGCTTATGCATTAAAATACCTCAAAACTTCATGAAAATGCCATGGTTAACAGGCACGAAGAACATTTAAATTATGCCTGAAAATAATGATAAGGATACCACAAGTAGAAAGGTCACTATCTCCATCTCACGGAAGCAAAACCACAAAAACATAAAAGCCAAAGAAAAACTAACTCAAAGCGCTGATGCTGCTTATTGGCAGTAAGATAAAGGATGCTTACTTTTATCCAAAAAAAGATAACAAAGTCAACAAAATAATAGTAATACTACAAAATTAAAAGATAGTTTATTCCTAAAGAAACTTTATGAACAAAATAACATTTACTGAAAGAGAGTATTTAGCCAATCACCGCCAAAAGAACTCAGAACTTGTTCGCCGAACTTGTTCGCCGGAACAATGTCAAAAAAAAAAAAAAGAAAAAGATTTACTATGCTCAGTTTTCATTTTTTTTCTGGATGTAATATCAACCATTAACAAAAAAGATATGGAAAAGTCCATCATGGTTAAGCAGGTCATCTATATTAGACATCCTAATCACTAATTAGCAAAAAAATGTTTGATTATCAAGTTAAGTTACCAAGAAAACTAGAAAAACCTTGGATGTTGCATATCGTTTGGTATGTTGAAATTTCTTATATTATGTTACTATGGTAGTTGATACAATCCGGAATCAAAACCGGCGAGCAAACAAGGACGAAATTGCAATAGGTAGGTGGGGATACTCAAACGGGGGCTGCTCATATGAAAATTAAAGGAAAAGTAGCCAGATATAATGATGATCTACTGTTCGAGAGGCAAATCGTCTCTCCCACAGCCCTAAACTTTGTTAAAAAATACCATAGGAAAAAAAGAAAACAATAGCCAACAAAACATTCATAAAAGAAATAAACCTTATCCCTTCGACGCTAATGCATACTCCCCAATAGTCCTTCCAAAATTCGCCCCAAAAGCCACCCCTCCCCCCTCTCTTAATTCCCTTCTCTTCAATACGTTATCATCAATCTGGAGGGGCCTAACCAGGCACTGCGATCGCCCAGACCAGATATGAGTTGGGCCAGCTGGTTTGGCTCCTTCTGGCCGGTCCAAACCTTGATCGGTTCACGCAACACGGGAGGAGTCCCGTGCATATCTGGGGCAACGGGAGGAGTCCTGTGCGTATCAGTATGTTGTTTGGTTTACTAAAAGCCTATTTGGGATCACGTTCTGTTTTCTTTTTGTTTTCTTTTCTATTTTTAGTATGTTTTGTTTTTGTTTTGCTTTATGTTTTATGTTTTATGTTTAGTGTTTTTTTGTTTTTTATTTTCTGATTCTAGAAAATGTGTTTGTAATTGTTATGATTTATATTTTTTAAAACAAAAATATAAAAGATATTTTGTTGGGCATATTTTAATTTTTTTTTAAGAAAAAACTATACTTTTTATAGAACGGTTGGGCCCGCATGCACTCCAATATTAACCTCTGCCTGTGGGCGAGTAGAAGGTTCTACGTGTGCTACAATGTTTAGATTGTAAATTCTTAAATGATGACTGAGAGATGTTTATTTGTTAAATCTAAATATCAAGATATCAAAGGGCAAAGAAATCACAAAAGCAAAAAATTATACTAGTTGATTTTTTGAAGGGCATTGCACTCTTTATGCAAGATATCATGGAAACATGCCCAGCACATTGTCACCTCAAATTTTAAAGGCTGTTACACCCTTTATGCAAGATAGCAAAGAACCAAATATAGTACATCTAATAAATTACCTAGTACCTGAATAATGTTGCTCTTGAGCATATAAGAAAACATGATAAATTAAAAGAGTGTATGCGCTGGAGTACCAGATAGAACACACCCCTACACAGAAACCAAAAAAAATAAAGAAGAAAAACTTTATGCCAAGATCAGCATTGAGACAGGTTGGTTGGGTATAAAAGCGAGTGTAAACTCAAAGGCCATAAGAATGTCAAACCATAAACAAACAAATAAACATCTCCAAAGGCATGGCTTGAGCATAGAATTCGCGTGTATGCATAAACAAATCTCTGGCAGGCACTCATGCAAGTATTATCTCAACCAATTTAGCTAAAAATGTACATAAAGAATAGAAGCAGAAAATTTTAATCAATGAAGAGAAATCAAGCATTTCATCCCATATTATGACAAAAAATTAATTAATAATTACTGCACCAGGCTATCTATAACAAGCAAGCAGATACATCATTAGTTAAAAAGCTCAGATTACAGTATGAAACAATCTAAATTAAAAGCTCTACAGGAACTACGATTAAATAGAGTGGGGGCCAGCAGGGTAGCCAACACTCAATTTTCTTTATTCTCTCTTTTAACCGTTCAGCATTTAAGAGACTAAAAGAAAGTTTGCACAGTACATGTAAGTTTATCTATTACTTTAGTTCCTATGTTCCAAATACAGCACTTTAAAAGGCTATATAATGGGAATAATAAGGAAAGGGGAAGCCAACTACCAAAGTATGCTTCCAGACAATGGAAGATCTTTATCTTTGACAGTCATATGAAATGCCTGCAGAAGGCATTTATCCAGTAGAGAATCTATTTCATTTGATTGTGCCAAATGATCCTTTACTTCATTTTGTACTTCAGCTGAAACACTTTCTGACACATTTAATCTGATTATATCAGCTGCCATTTCTCCAAAGTCATCACGCCTAGAATCACCATGTAGAGAATCGTTGTCCTCTTCAGGATGGACGGACGGAATATTAAGGTGCTGCATATTATTATCTGAGACAGTATCAAGTGCATCATTTAAAATATTTCCTAAAGCATCTGATGTGTGAGAAGTTGCATTTAGAGCAGGATCTTCAATAACAATATCCTCCAGGAATCCCCCATTTGGAACATAGCAACCTTCAGCCAATTCCCTAACATTGAAGATATAAGTGCTTAGACCAAATAAAATTGCTTAACAATCAACTAAATGCCCTCTACTTAATTTGATAGCACTTACCACAAAGAGTCACGATAATAATGCAAGACTCGCAATGCTTTGCCACGTAAACCAGCTTTTAGGGCCTCCGTGCTGCTCATCATGGTAGTCCCCACCTGCCCAAATCATGAATTCCACAAGCAAAACAACCGTTAGAGCCTAATGAATGGAATAAGAAAACTATCATTTTTAAATAAGTTTATGTTCCAACTTGAATGTTGAGAGGCAAAAATCACTTACTGCAATAGGTGCTGCATTACCAGGAACTTTCACCGCCCATGGTTGGGCCGCTAGGAATGATGGAAAACCCTCTGAAGGTATGCTAATGCCAGGAAACATCAAATCAGCACCTCCAATAACAAAACGTGAAACTTCACCTCCTTTGAGCACAAAAGCAGGTAATAGCTCGGGGACCATCCAGAGTGCATATACTGAAATAATGTAAAAAAAAAAAATCCAATAAAATCATAGAAGAATTGGCTCTTAAGATTAATATTGTGAACAAGACTCAAGAAACTTGATTGAGATGATATTAAAAATTGTAGTTTTTGGGAAAGAAAAAATAATTATTCCACTTTAATTTCCTGAAACTCGGTTACAAGATAAATCACAAGGAAAGGCACCATATTATGAAAGGCATAAAATCCTCATGCTAGAAAAAAGAAATTGAAATTACCAACAATAGCTAATTCCAAAAGTAGAAACTACCAAAAATAAAAAATAAAAAATAAAAAATAGAAGATCACAAATAAAAGTAAATCCCTAATATTATGATACCCCAGCCCTCAATATGTAGCATAGATATTTATCATGCCCATCTTGCGTACAAGAAACTCAAAACTAGGCCTGAAAAGTCTTTTGGAGAATATGTTTAATATTTGTTGAGTTGCCATTGTCACGACCCAGCCAAGGAACTTGGATTTACCGAGGCAGGAATTGACAGTCGGACAGAAGAAACCTATCTAACAGTTTCATTTTATAATCAAATAAAATCCACCAAAGTACGAAACGAAAGAGTCATTTTAATTCATAAAACTTAATTTTACAATATTTGATTCATATTTAAACTTTTGCCTTTAACATAAAAAAGCAAAACTATAATACCTATCATCCCGCGCACTTCAGCGACTGTACACAGAATCTTTAGGGTTCATATAGTCTATAACTTGCTTTCCTGAAAAAAATGTAAACAACTTTTGGGTTGAGTTAAATTACCCAATGGGTAAATGGTTTTAAATTACACAAATTCACAATTTAAAATATTTTGCAAAAATTACAGTAAAAAGTAAAAATGATCGTGCAATAAAAGAAAACAACAAAAAAAACTTTTCATTTTATTTCATTCATTTATGTTACACTTTTCATCATTAGAAGTCACCGTCTAAACGTATACTTTAAATAAAATGTGTTTCACTATTTTCATTTTCATTTCCAGTTTCGTGCATGAGTACATTGCATTCCCCTGTCAGTATCATCCAGATGTGACTCTCATATGCATGCAAATATCACATTTTATTCAATTTTCTTGCATTTAACATTTAAAAAATATATTTTTTTTTTGCATTAAAAGCTGGGAAACAATAAATAAACAGAACTATTGTAAAATAAATCACATTTACCCACTTTAACAACGTCGATTGAAGTTTTTTGTTTCTTTCCTCAAATAGTCTAGGCTTTTGGGTGCACTTATAATAAAAATTTACATGTAATAAGCTTTCGTTCAGCCTAATCTTCTTACATATTAATTCTAGATTTTCTACCATTATTTTCATAATTTATTTATTCAATTAGCTATTTATCTCTCTCTCTCTCTCTCTCTCTCTCTCTCACACACACAGATATATATATATATATATATATATATATGTATCTAAATATGTATATGTATATATGTAGCAATATCCAAATTATTTTTTATATTAAAGCTTCTAAAATTTTAATTTGGCATATTTCAAGTTAATAATAGTTTAATTCTAACTATGTTTTAAATTTAAGGTGATTTAGCTCATTTTAACATTAATTAATTAGAGCAATAACAATTAATTGAAATCGATCTTTATACCTGAAATTTCCTTTTTTTTCTGATTTCAATAGTCTTCACATCAATTTACCTTAAACAATTATTAATTATAAATTTTGTTGAATTTTCATTAAAATTATTAAATAAAATAACTTAATTCCACTTACCTTATTAACTTTTTCCCAACCCTGATGCTTTCAAACCGAACATATGGGGGTTCAATTGATCTCTTCACGCACATCGAAGGCTCCCACAACTTCTTCTTCCTCAATCTCTCGATTGAAGCCTACATGCAGAACAAGAGGTAGGTAACAACTCGCACTTCTCCTCTCCATCAAAGATATAGAGCATGAATGCTTCTCCCTCCTCTTCTCTAGCTCGGGTAAGGCCGATCAAGCCTCCATCAACTTCTCCTTCCTTCCTCTACTGCTTCTCCTTCTTCTTCATCGGTTTGTTCTTTCTTCTTTTTCCATTCCTTCACTATTGTTACAATTTCTTTACTAAATTGGCTAAGGGACGACGAATTCTCCTCCTCTCCCACTATCTCTCTTTCTCCATCTCTATCGCTCCTTTCTTGTATGGTGGGTTTCTAATGTGACGATACAAGAACATCCTCATATTAACTTCGCTTAAGCGGCGCTATTATTCATAGAACGACGCCACGCTTCGTAGGTGTTGCGAGCAGGCAAAAAATAATAATAATAATAATAATAATAATAATAATATTATTATTATTATTATTATTATTATTATTATTTTACTGCCTATTACAGTCATAGTGAAAGGCAAGAAAATAGCTCCAAAATTAATCTTCTCTTTTATAAAGTGTATATCAATCTCCACATATTTTGCGCAATTATGTTGCACTGAATTTTTTTTATGCTTATAACAGCTTTATTGTAACAGTACAACTTCATCGGCATGTTTATCAAAATCCGTAACTCTTCAAGAATTCTCTTCAACCATAACATCTCACATACTCCATTAGTCATAGCTCGATATTCTACCTCAGCACTACTCCTTGCCACCACATCTGAAAGAGAAAACCCTTACTCGGTATACCATTTAGGTTTCTGATTGGCATCAATTGAAGTTTCTGCAGATCTACAACCACTCAATCATACTTCCTACAATCCCTTCTTTCGATCTAACAACCTCGATACCAATGATGGATGGATGGGATTCTCATTAAATAAATTAATTAAAGGTATAATATAAACTCAAACTTAACCTTATCAAAGTTTGCTCGGATCAATTAACCTCTCCATTAGTTTGTGCACTTCTACTTTTTATAATTTTATCGTTAAATTAATAAATTAAAATTATTAAAACTTACCTTTAAAGCTCACTCGAGCACTAATCCACATGAAAAAAAAACTACTATTCCCCTTCCACACAAGAGATTTGACTCTTACCCGCATGCACAAGACCCGCTTGGCGCCTCCTTCGACTTCGTCGTCCTCGTTGAGCCTCCTCTACTCGACTACGTCTTCGTCAGTCTACAGAGCCCTCAATGTTTCAATTGCCTCTGCCTCCCTTCATTTGCGTTGCTTTATAAGACAAAAGTATCCTTTCGTTTCTCGACCTGTTCACTTCCTCTCCATCTCTTCAGAACCCTCGAATATATGAAACGATGTGTCACACTAGCTACTTCTAATAAATGTTTGTTTTTTTTCTTTCAACCATACTATTTTGTTGTGAGATGTCAACATATGAGCTTTGATAAACTTTTCTTTTTTAGAAAAAAATTGACCCGAAATATTTTTGAAATTCTCATATTCATTATCACTCCATAATATTTGAATAATTTTTTGAATTTGTGTTTGTAGCATGGCGTTAAATTTTTAAAAATTATTTTCACTTAATATTTTCTTTTATTAAATACACCTAGCTTAACCTTGTGTGATCATCAGCATAGGCAAAAAAGTGTCTTTTTTAGAGTGTGTAAGATGTTTACAAAGACCGCAACTATCACTATGAATAAGAGCAAATTATATAGTTGGTTTGTAAATTGGGGGAGTAAAAGACGAACCATGATGTTTGGCAAATGGATAGACTTCACATTGTAAAGTGACAAATTTTTATTTTGAAATAAACTAAGAAAAAAAGATTTTTAAATAATGGAAACTAAAATGACATAACCTATAATGTCATAGAATAATGTCATTATCTTTGGAAACAAAACTAGAATTTAAAATATGTACTTTGACATTATCTATTCACATCAAATCCATCATCAAAATAATAACGTCCATCATTTTCCTTAGCACAGCCAATCATCCTGAAGTGGCCAATTCATGTAACTCATAACAAGAATAGTAGAAATTAGCTTGGCAAAGATAATCAAAAGTAATGTTGTAGATTAAAAGAAAAATTGGGAACATAAAGCACGCCACAAATGGTTAACAATGGTATTACTTAAACAGTTACTATCTCGACAATTACTGAGAATAAACCATCGACAATTTTAATATTGTTATTGTTTGTTATTGTCTGCACAAGATCTATAAATGAGAATAATTTAGAAGAATTGATCATATAATCAATTGCTCAATAATCAAGTATCCAAGAATAAATAAAATTAGGGTTAACACCTAATAGAACAGTGGCTAGAGAGTTACCTTTTGTACTTAAGAGCAAGACAGAGACAGTGACAATTTTGGAGAATGAAATAAGTTATGCAGGTGCTCTAATTGTTCATTAGCGAAATGTATTGCATTCGAGTTGTGTCGACCTCATTTTTAGTGAGGTCTTAATCTCCTACTCCCATAATCCATATCTTAGCCTTAGGAGTTCTTTGTTGACCATCCTAGCGGACTAGTAATGAAGCCCCCCTCCCGTAGAACTTCAAACCACTTCTTGACTCATTTTTGTGAGGAACACGCATGAGTGGTTCCAAGCACTCAACTTCTAGTTGCAAGGGCTAAGGACTAGCATGTAGAGGGCTCGAAAATAAGTTCCTACAGGATCGTACGACCTTAGGTGAACCCTCGACGACTCAGCAACGCACTCACTGCACCACACATGACTTTGACTTGATTTGACTCGCCCATCGGCGAACTCTTCTGGACGATCCAGGATGACGAAACGGACCACGCCGACGCGTCCGGAACGTCAACTTTAGCTAGGAAGGACACCTATATCATTATGATTTCGCACGCAAGCAACTAACACGAAAATCGATGCACGTTAGCGGGACGCGGGTCAGGGATCAACCCAGGTTCAACTCGGATTTGATTCGGGTCGGACTCGGGCTGACCGAGGATATTAAACATTTTGAATTTTAAATTTTTGAACTTCAAATTTGACATTTAATCTCACTTTAATTAAGAATTTGGATTTTCCAATTGAGGTGGCTGCCTACAAGGAAATAATTCAATTCCCCGCCAATGCTTCAAGTAACGGCTCTCTGACCTCGCTCCTTTCATTAATTCTCCCCCGCGCTCGCCCTCTTCCCCCCCCTCTCGGCACGATTTGAGAGGTTATCCATCGAAAGCTCCGGATTCGCTCCTCCCCTCTGCACGGAGAACCTTCCTTCGCTCGAGGCAAAATTCGACTCCCTCTTCCTCCTCACGCTCAATCCCGGTTCCCTCTTCTCTCGGCTTCCTCGCATTCAATCCCACACGACAGGAAGAACCGAGCGCTCGACTCCTTGCTGCGCCGAACAACTCCGCTCGGTCCCGTCTTCCGCACCGAAGCTCCTTTCCCGCTCGTGCTAAAACTCCTCTCTCGCTAGCGACCGAACTTCTCCTCCTTCCTCGCTCGACGCGACGAAGGAACCCACTCTCCCGCACTCGCCTGCTTGATCCCGTCTCCCGTACTCGCCTGACCTGCTCGATCCCGCCACCCACGCCGAATCTCCCTCGCTTCTTCCGCGAACGTCGAAGCCCCGCTCGACTCCTCCTCACGCCGAATAGCTGCTTGACACTGTGTCCCTCCTCTGCGAACCGAAGCCCTCTCCTTCACTGCGCCGGACCCGCTCATTTACTTCGTTGTCCCCTGCACCGGAGTTTTCACTCGTTCGCATCTTCTCTGCGCCGAGCTTGCTAACCTCTGTTCCACACCGAAGCTCCCTCACACATAACAACAAGCCTCCCATCCCACCGCCTCTCTTCTTCCCTCTCTTCTTCACGACCAGACCGATCTCTTTTCGTAGATCGAAAGCAGTCAAAGCCTTCACTCTCTACCCCTTTACATAGGTATAATTCTTCTCATTTGCCAAATTTGATTCATGCATTCATTTTTTTTTATGCATTTGTGACTTTTGTTGAGAGAAATCTGCATAATAAATTCATTTATGATTGAGCTTTATTCATATGAAGTGCTTATCATCATTGAATCCATGTGTTTAATTTCCTTTACAAATAAAGATATTTGCTTTCTGAATTAATATGCTTTGAAGGAGTTATATCCAAATGAATCGACAGAGCGTATTCACACGGTTTAATCCTGATAGTTTGAATGAATTGTTGAGTTTTCGTTTGCACTAAGTTGATCTCCCTGAACATATCAGTTATTTAAAAGGGCATGCTGAAATTTTTTTTTGTGTCCAAGGCATTTATGAAAGTATTTGCAATTATTTTTTTTTTAAAAGAAAAAAAAAAGAATATGCTTCCTTTATGAATTGGTGCATGAGTTTTTCTTTCCCCAAAATAAGTAGAATAAGTTGAAAGGAAGAAATACCTGCAAGTGTATGCAAGGAAATGATTTAATATTTTGCGATACATTG
>NW_018164947.1:329223-341181 GCF_001263595.1 Phalaenopsis equestris | reverse complement strand
ATGTGGTTATATGTTTCTTTTGCTTGTGATTTTTACTACTTGTTTTTATGACTTTCATGCTGTGTTTTCTTGCTTTATTTAATTTTCTTGCAAGTTTATTAAGATCTGTTGCAAATCATATTATGCTCGCAATATTAATCACGCAATAGTAGCAGATGCCCAGGTACGCTTTTACAGTTTATCTACAGCATTTTACCTACTGCATTTTACATTTCAAGTACCTTTCATTTACCTGCGATTTGTTTATTCTCCATGCAAAACCAAAATCGAAACAAAACAAAACCAAACATTGACACCAAACCGTGAAGCACAAATCACCAATCTCAAACACTTAAACCTTGGAGTCATCGCAACGACAGGAGCTTGAAACCAACTTTGTGGGCAGCAGGACGAGGAACTTGGAGCGAGCAGCAAGATCTTCTTCAGCATTATTTTTGCCTAGTATAATAATAACACATAGGATTTCGAGGTAGCTCGCCTAGCGTGGCGTAAATCCTCATACTCCCTTTTTAGGCTCTCGTACAACTATGTTGTGCGACATGAGTTCTAACTCGATTTAGGTTCCGAGGTTATCGTACGGTACGATGTAAACCCTCATTTCTCTGTGGGCTATTTGCATAATCGGGTATTATACAAATGTAAGTCCTAAGTAATTAAATTGGCAGGATTGAACTATAGAATAACATCTTTTCCAAAACATAACCATACATTAGGATAGTCCGGGATGTCACTGAGGTTTCTCCTCAGGCTCTATGATATCCCCTACCTGTTCCTTCCTTTGGACTCCTGAAAATAAGTGTTCCGCATTGAGTCATTCCCACTTGGTTTTCCTCATCCTACCTTGAAAACCTGAACCTTGAATTCTTGAAAACTAGATCTATTGATCATTATCGAGAGTTTTCTCAAGTGACTCCCGTCATTTGGGATGTAATTAACTATAGGGGCTTGCCTCTATAGGGAACTTGGAACCCAGGTAAAATAAACCCTATTTAATTTTTATATTAAATAGGGGAATTTATCGGTCATATATAAAAGGTTCGCAGACCAAATGAATGTCACAAATCTCTTAGTTTGCAGAATTGGGCTTATTATCGGGGTCTACACTTTTCTCTTGGAATGCGTAGTATTCAGGGTGTCAGACACGATTATGCAAACTATTGGACGAATGAGATCTATTTGGTCTCATTTTAAAACATACTACTTTCAAAACCTAAACTATATATCTTTTAAATTTAAATTAAATCTCAAAAATTATTTTCATATACCATATTTTCAAAATCTATCAAAAAAAGTTGACCGACAATTTCTGGCGACTCCGCTGGGGACTAGTTCCTCACTCCATTTTGATCAAGAGGTTTTGTCTTCATACATCGACAGTGTGTCCATGTCCCTCGTGGGCCAAACTGTTGTTCTTCCGTTGACATGTTGTGCTCATTTCTTTCTTAAGACAGTATGGTCAACTCTTCTTGGATTTCAGGACCATCTGCTTAACCATCCTTAAGCAGAGGGGTCCAGGAATCCCTAGGGTTTAGTGGGATGAACCCCCAATAGGTGTGGTAGGTTAGGGTCGAAGTGAGTCTGATGTGGAATGGGTCTTTTCCAATTCTTGACCGGGTTTTGTACCTCATGATCGCTTCATCTCTCTTCCGAGTTCAGCTTGTTCTTTTCACAAGTCACCTCAAATTTTACCTTGGAAGCTTTCCTCGATAATATTAAAACTTCACAACCCAATGCCCAAAACAAACATTCACAGTTAAAGAATCAGACAAAATTTTGAACAAAAGACACAACATGACAACAACAAAATGAATTCAAGTCAAAATCACTTGGATAAGTTTCGAAAGAAACGCCCAGTTCATAAGACAATTTCGTCAACTTTTGTACTTTTAGCAAAGTTATTTTACCTGGAAAAGGAGCACAGTACTCTGACATTCAACAATTTTTGAACTGACAGGAAAGATGTCGTCTCCAACGTTGACCTTCTCGTGCAACTTGCCTACTAGTAGGGATGCCCGCCAGGTGGGATCCAAGATTAAGTTTGGGTCTGGATTTGACGAGTTTGATGTAGTACTCGGTAAGACCCCGTTCGTCATAATGAAAGTCGTTGCCCCGGATGTCCAAGAGCCGTCCACTAAATTCAACTTGAATTGTGGCCAAGACTTCCCTTCCCTCAAGAGGGCAAAGGTCACTTCTGCTCCCATTAAGTCAGCTGCCCCTGTTACTACCAGAGCTGCTCCCGTTTCTACAAAGACTTTCACTTTCACTCCCGCTAGGATTACTGTGACTGCACCTACTTCCCCACCAGTGTCTAAAGGAAAAGAAATTTTGTACGAAGAAAATTCAATTCTTGCCACTGGCCCACCGCCGTCTGTGTTTGAAATTGGTTCTAGTTCGAAGTCCGGTCGACTTACCAGGACTCAACGGAGGAACCCCAACCGTAAAATTTTGAAGGCTAAAAGGGCAGAAGCTTTGAAAACTGTTCCGTCCAAAGAAATTCCTCAACAGGAGGAAATTGGGTTGTCTGAGACCGCACCTCTTCTCGGAGGAAGCAGGTTTCACCCATTGTCTGCCGCTCTCGAGGAGGAGAGTGCTCATAGGATCGCCACCGCAATGCCGTCACTGCCTCACCGCCAGAGCGAGAAGAGAAAGAGACATGAGCCTTTTGCACAAACCCGCTTAGTTTTTGAAAGATTAGCCCGAAACGAGCGTTGCTCCGTTGCCGAGATAATAAGAAGGATGGGGTGCGCAATATCGCCCCGAGTCCGAGCAGAGATTCTGAGAAAAGATAGCAGTGAGACAATGGCACAACGACCTCGCATTCCTGTTAAGCTTCGCTGGGGAGAACGTTCTGATACCGCTGCTACACATGTTGTTACTGTTGCCGCCTCACGGAAGCCCACAGAGCACCGACCGATCCAGTTTCGCTTGGGTCCAAGGCAATCGTATCTGAACCGCGTGTTAGGGATTTCGACTTATCCCGGAGAGCCGAGGCCACCAACGAGACGTCTAGTCTCCGGACTTTGGTTCCAAAGGAGAAGTTCCGGAAACCTAATCTCGTTGGATTGGTGCAGCAACATGGATCAAAAGGATGTCTCCCTGCAAAGGATTCTAAGTCTGATGCCCCAGATTCTAGTTTTCCGGTAGTGTCAAAGTCGGTGTTAATAGAAGATGTACAACAACAGTCCCCAGTCGATCTCAAAATCATTAAGGGGAAATCGATTCAAGACACATTGGAGAAGCTTAGGGCTGAAATCACTAAACTGTCAAAAGAACAAGGAAACATAAGTAATGAAGAATGTGATTTGTCGGATCATATGGATGAAGATTTCGCAGAAATCCTAGTGGTTGAGACTGCATCATCGCGCGATGCTCCTTCGCCCACCGAGGAGAACGTCGTTGATGAGCTGCGGAGAGACATCCGACAAAGAGATGAACATATTATGCAGATGCAGAAAAGTATGGAGGAGATGATGGCCGTTATAGCTGCATTTCAGAATCAATCCCAAGCTCCGAGAGTAGCTTTTCCAGAAGCAAACCAACCAGAAATCATTCATATTGCAGATGAAAATAGAGAGTCAGCTCAGAACACAATACCGGAAAAGGACATCAAACAGATGGTTGAACAACAAATAAGGGAAGTCTTAGCCCAATCCAAAGGAGGAGCATTGATTCCAAAGGGTAGACCATATCCAGAGGAATTCGATGCGGTGCCCTACCCAAAAGGCTTCGTACCACCTACTTTCAAAACATTTGATGGAACAGAGAACCCTCGTCAGCATGTTGCACACTTCCGAGCAAGCTGCTGCAACGCGGACAACTTTGATTGTGAGTAGCGACTACAAAGAAGAAATAGCTGAGTAACGGCTACGACAACTTCAAAGACGAAAACCATGGCTTAGAAGGAGAGGCACGTACAGTTGATTTGATTGTGAGTTCCTTCGCGATGGAAAACTGGATGATTCTTCCAATGAAGATGCACGATCGGAGGAAAGATAAGGGATACCTCATGTCACTGAATGGTGTGGTTCAGTCATTGCCTTCCCAGCTGAATCTAATAGCAATTGCATCATGAGCTAATGTCGCAATCTGGTCATTACCTTCCAACGAGCTATAATTGTGGCTATCTCGCAAGAAGTTTCCAAAAGCCACAATCTAGTCGTTGTCTTCCCAGCCACGATCCAGTTGTTGCATTCCAAACAAGCTATAATCAAGGTTGGGCCGTAAGGGGTCGCGAAGAAAATGGTATAGGGCAAACCCGATAGGGGCAAGAGTCGCCCAATAGACTCGAAATGGACGATCTCTAAGGGATCAAGTTGACGTTTCAAAGATGAAGATGAGCTCTGATACCATAAAGCTTTTGGGAGGGAAAGATAATTATTCCTCTTCAATTTACTGAGACTCAATTACATGATAAATAGTAGGGGAAGGCCACCACATTAGAAAAGCCATAAAATCCTCATGCTAGAAAAAGAAGTAGAAATTGCCAACAATAACTAATCCTAAAAGTAGAAACAACTAAACTAGAAAGTAAAAAAATAGAAGATACGAAAAGAAGAAAAATCCCTAAAATTCTGACAAAAAGTATAGGATTGACTATATGAAACAGTAGTAAGCTAATAGAACTTATGTTAAATAATTATAATCGAAGATAGCTAAGAAAAAACTTAAATGTATAGGCGACATAGTCGAGTTCTATGAAGACCCATATGTCTAATTTTTTTCTTTTGTTCGAGGGTGTTTATTGTTTTATGTGTTGTAGGGCAGTTTTGTAATTGTTGCTATGCTGGTTTTGGGGCTTGGGGTCCATATAAAGCGCCTACCTCTTAAAGCTTTCTCAATGATAAATAAGAATATCAAAATTAAGTTTTTAGATTCCCTTATTCCTCAAGTGATGATGGAAGGAGGTCATAGTGGGGTCTTAGACTCGGACACAATTGAATGGTCAAAACTCCAGAGCTCTCAGCGAATAATCAGCATATTGATTACGGTGGTTGTAGCAAAGGTTGGAACATCTGAAGTGCATGTGCAGGAGAATCCATCTACCGCCAGGGACATCCTGATGTTAATAATCTGCAATGCAGGCACTAGCAAGTTCTTCGCATGTCAATTGAAGTTTAGGAAGGATTTGTGTCTGTCACAGTTCAAATGCAAAAAACTTTCTAGCCACTTTTAAGGGTAAGGGGTACATGAAACTATAATCAACTATCCAATTTTGAACAATGTCATTGTTAACCTCTGTATCAATCTCATAATTGATCTGAAAACAACCAAAATAGCAAAAAATAGAAGTGACATCACACAAATTAAATTTGAGTTGATCGAGATTAGAAGATATTCAAACATCGTCATTTTGCATAATAAACTACGCCGGGAAGCCTAGAATGTTCAAATTGCCTAAAAGAGGCATTCATATTGTCCATGAGGTTAGACAACGAAATGACAAAAATATCTACCAAAAAGTGTGCAAGCGTTGCTCGAATCATAAGGCTAACAGAACCAAATCACTGCATGATAAAGATGGTAGACAACGGATGTAAATTTGTTCAAATTTGTTATAAAACACAATTGACTAGATCAAATTTACCCAATGCATCTAAAGCGTTCAAATTACGATAAAAGACGTCGATTATTTCAATCAAATAACATGAAAGAAGATATTACATGCTACATTGTCCAAAATTGGCTTTGAAATACTTTAAAAACAACCAAAATAACTCAAATGTCATCATTTATGAAATGAATGCGCCCATGAATCTAGAATTTAAAAATTACATAAGGATGACACTCTTCCCATCTCCACTAGACGAAAATGAAAACAAAAGTTAATCATCTGTGTGATGACAAAAAACTACAAGTCACACAAGTAATAAGAACTTGTGAGAGCATTCAAACTTTACATTAATTCTTATTTTATTATTTCCTTATTTCATCAAATTAATTTTTTTATTAAAAAAATTCAATTAAAGTCCATATCCTCGAGCCTAGTGCCATTTAATCCCATCGATCCACACTGCTCAAAGAAAATGAAATAAATATAATAAACTATCATAAGTTCATAAACTTGTATCAAGTTCTTCTCCTCCTATCCTCTCTCTCACTTCCTCTCTCTCTCTCTCTCCTTTACACAATATTTCTTAAATCCCTCTATAGCCAGCTGCCTCCTCAAAACTCCAATGACACCAAGGACTCTTTCAACCACCAAGTGATGGCCCTTCTAACAGCCATTTCCCATGCACCTTCAAACACACCTCGCTCAAGTTCTTTCTTCCTCTTGCTTTCTCCATCTCTCATCTAGTTCCTCTCTCTTACATTTTCTCTTTCCCATTCTCTCAAACTAACTCTCTTCAAAGCACATTACCTCATTGGCATGGTGAGATAGAGGACCCTTCACCCGTGACACAATTCTACCCACACATGACTTTATTAGCATGGTTCGTAGGCCCAACATTCTCATAAATGCTCCTTACACTAGGGAAATGCTAAAAGTCTACCAAAATCGATATTAAATGGATTCAAAAGCAAAATTTAAAATAAACTCTATAAATATAAATGCAATTAAAATGAAGTGTAACGATGAAAATTGCAAAACAAATTAAGCAAAAATTTAAAGCCAAAAACCATGCTGCAAGCATTGAGCATGAACTACTCATAGAGGACTTGAAAAAGCTCACCTACAAGAAAGAGCAAAACTTACCTGCTTTGATAGAAAATTTTGCATGTGAATATGAAAATAACTCATCTATTGCTCAAAACTTCCATATTACGAATTAAAAGAATTCAAATAAGTTTTCTAAAAAATATAACACTGCCTATTTATAACATGAAAAACTAGTTTTTCTGGGCTCCACCTAAAGTAAAGAAATAAGACATCTTAAGACCAGAAATACAATCTCATTTATCAATAAATGATCTGGCTAGGAACATGGAATTTTCAAACAGTCAAATAATAAAATTATGCTATTCTAACATTTATAACAATCAACAACAATAATCCAAACAGTAGTAATGAGCTGCTAAATCACAAGCTTTTTAAAAAATCATTTAAACATATACCAATATCTAATTTGCAACAACAAAAGAAATTAAAATATATCCCCAGTTTTTTCTAATACCTATTTTCATTTTATCATCTTCTTTTGTAAATAAATTATCTTATGCCAACCATTTAATTCAAAAAAATTTTTCTTGTAAAAACATTTAAATAAGTTATATAGCAACTTAGTGAATAATTACAATTATACTTTATACAAAATTTTTCATACATATGCTCTAACTACATGTTATTTAAAAAAAACTTCATAATAATATTTCCTTTTATTAAAACCCTTTATAATTGTCATTTCATTTTAACAGGTCATTTAAGGACACCTTCTAAAATCTTATACCAATCAAGGCATATTCCTTCTCCATAATCATTTTTTTATCTTTTTTTTATTTTTCATGCACGAATACCGTAACGTCCCCAGTCAGCACAATAAGGAGAAAATCCTTTGTTTCACTTATATATAGCAATTTAACTTAATTTTTATATGATTTCTTTCAATCATTTGAAACATGCAATAAATTTTCAGTGTGAAAGCAATATATTGAATCTCTTCAAAACATATTAAAGAATTAAATGTTCAATTAATTTTACCTATAACTTGTAGGATTTAAACATTCTAAACATGAATGACTTTACATTATAAAAAACTAAAATAAGTAAAAGTAGAAAAATAATTACTCACAACAATCTTTCGAAGCTTTATGTTATCGCTTAATTCTCCGCTTTCACCTACTTAATTTTTAATGCCTATAATATATAATTATATAGTGAATAATTAAATTGATGAACTTTTAAATTTCTTACTTAATTATGTCCCTCGCTTATTGCTTTTAAACTTTAATAGCATATCCTTGTTATTTACTAACATGTGAAACATTCTTTACTAACTTGATTATTTATCTAACAAATTTACCTCATCTCCATCCACATAAAATGAAATAATAATGTTATTATAAAATTTATATTCCACTAGTTTATTAAATATATACATTAATTATATAAGCATATAGTTATAAATTTTCATCCACATGACTTCTAAAGTTTTCATATTTATACCTCAAAAGACTTCTTTTTGCCAAATAAAAAATCTCTTTCAAACTCCCGATTCATATAGCTTGCAATTATAGAATTCTGACATTATTCGATAAAAATCTAATATTAACAATTAGTAAAATTTAAATAAAAAAATTTATTTATGAGATTAATAAACCCTAGCCTTATATCATTCTTTTCCTACTTTAATAGTCATCACCTTCATTGCCTCAAGTACTTGCTCATTTTTGGCACATAGCCCTCATATGCTCTAATTGTGTGATTGTAACTCCTATTGCATATTTTCCCCCTTCCCAGCTCATCACTTGCATGCGAGTGGGCAACATCATCACCTATATGCGATTCGTAATATGCACAAGGGGGAAAATATGCACATCGGATGCTTGTATGTGTCGCTAACTAACGCTTAGCCCACATGTAGCTTTGATTCTTGCGTTAGACACTGCTAGCAAAAGTAATTTTCCCCCCTTCTCGTACAAGAGACAAGTTGTTTGATGTTTGCATCGTTCACTCGCTTTGATCATCTACAGCAAAAGGAATTTGAATTCCTCCTTCTGTCTTCTCCTATTAGTGAAATCGTTGTGTTTGTTCCATTGAACATACGCAACCTAATTAGAATAAAAAAAAAGTAGTAATTACATCCAATCGATCCGCAATGAGTGTGTGCAAGCATACAAAAACAAGTCTTCAAATATTTCTAAATAGAGATGAATGAGAATTTAAATCTTGCACTTGTTTTACTGGACAATATATAACATAAATACATCACCTTGAAAGGACGCAAGTGTTTTGAAAGTGCGCAAGTAAATTGTATGAATGCACCAAAAACCATGCAAATGCGTGGTATAAATAAATTGAAAGATATTACATCATTAAAATTGAACATTCGTATGTGCTCTAGCAAACATGTTAAATGCTTAAAATCATAGAGTGTTGTGTGAGGTAGAAATAAGATGAACTCATATTCTACTCAATCTTGAGTGGCATGAAATTATTTGAACTTCAAAATACTTTCCTTCAAAACTCAGACCTATAAATATATTCTACGCAAATCCTCAGGTGGATTATCTTGCTTATACTTGCTTATAAGAAATGGTCACTATGCCACACTTTTCAAGTTCAATCCTCCACAACCCAAATATTAAAGCTAATAAAATTTATCCCCGTGACAATTTTCTAAGCAATAAATTTGAAATAATTGTGGTAAAAAAATGGCTATAAACGTCCTCTCCCATCATAGTCTAGGAAAGTTAATAATTCGGCTAGGAGTCTAATACTCAACTACAAAATCCATAAATAGATTTCATCATCCATTTGCATATGATATTTACACCTTTAATAAAAAAAAAATTATCTTAAAATGAACTCTCAATACATTCTACACTTGCAAAATATAATAATTAGTTAATTTTTCCATGTATTCAAATCCTTACATATGAGGGTAGAACCGATAAAATCTGTAATGTCACAAATATTCAAAAAAATTAAAACCATATTTAAATGATAAACCAAACCAATTTCAAACAAACAAGCAAAGTCGATAAGGTCTAAAGTAACAAAATATAATCATTCAGAACCCGATGATGGTGTTTTGAAAGAAGATTTAAACTAGAAGGGATATTATCATCAAAATGCCCCTGATTCTGAAAAAAATTCATTTGGCCTTAAATTTTTATAAATATTAAATTTAAAAAAAATGTAAAAATCTAAAAGCATTATAGTGAAATCAACCACTTTAAGCTAAGAGCTCTAATACATTCATCCATCATAGAAAATTCCCTAATAACCAACAACATATTGAGCATAGCTCTATGATAATTCTCAAAGATCTCATGACGGTAAAGACATGATGCCTGTCCTCTAAATGAGTCATTTCATCGTCAAATAGCACCACAAAAAGTATAGTTAAGAACGAATGACACTGACCATGTGATTTCCCGTTAAATAGCACAATTAAATTCCAGTTATAGCCAAAGCTCCTAATTTTCCAATGGCCTAAATCTCCTAAGTAATGAATAATAGAATGCATTTGATAGGATTATAGGGCACATAGCCCTATTTTAGATAACTCAAAACTGCCCTTAAATAAACATTCACCCCAAGCTTACATATTCACTTTAAATGATGCAGCACGTGTTGAATTAATTATCTCCTCTAACTAATTAAACTAAGACCCATATCAAGATGACAAAGTCATAGGATCTTGATAAAAATTGTTACATTACCTCAACATCCGCTCAGAGCCAAAAAAGGTTTTTTTTTTTTTCATTTTAAAACCAAATTCATGCTAATATAAGCTAATCATTGAGCATTTAACGACTTGTCTTAATTGAGAGTTATCTCTCATCATCAAAAGTAAACAATCATAAGGGCTTGTACCTATAGAAATCCTAAAACTAGATATTAAGTCCTTAAAAAATGAGTGAAATCTCTAGATAAGGACATCTAAAATCTAACTTGACTTCGACATTTTGACATAGAAGCACACAAAATCTCTCAGAAGACCAATACATAAACTTCCAAAGCCCGATCTACTGCAATCCAAGAGATAAACAATTTTAGGCATGTGCCAGTGGCCACAAGAAATAATCTTCGAATAGTGAGTTTCTACAGTTGAGCTTCGTCTCATACTCAAATAATTTCTAAAGTTTGTCTCTCTATTTTCTCAATATCACTAGGAATTAGATATTTGGAATTGTTCAAAAGGATTATTCTGAGAAAAACTTAATGCTGCACTCAAGAAGAAAAAGGATGAAGTCGCATTCATACCAGCTGATTGAAAATAAAAAAGGTTGAAGATGATGATGAATATTCTTCTGATTTCAAATTTTACCAAAAAAGATGAGAGCAAAATGGTAAACAAGTAAAGAAAAATTGAATCCCCTGGCTGACAAGCAAATACGCAATAGAATCAAGTACAAACATATTGAACTAACTCTAAAAATGAAAATTCATCATAACTAGTTGTTGGCCTCATTTTTAGTGAGGTCTTAGCCTCCTAATCTTAGAACCTAGGATCTAGCTTCAGGAGTTCTTATTGACTATCCTAGCGGACTAGCAATGGAACCCACCTCCCGTAGAACTTCAAACCACTTCTTGACTCATTTTTGTGAAGAACTCGCATGAGTGTTTCCAAGCACTCAACTTCTAGTTGCAAGGGCTAAGGATCAACATGCAGAGGGCCCGAAAATGAGTTCCTATAGGATCAAACAGCCTTAGGTGAACCCTTTGTGACTCGATTACTCGCTAACGACGCACTTCACGCACTCACTGCATCACACATTCTTTGCCTTGAATTGCCTCGCCCGCCGGCAAACTCGTCTGGACGATCCCGGATGACGAAGCGGACCTCGCCGACGCGTCTGGAACGTCGATTTTAGCTAGGAGGGACACCCATATTGCTGTGGTTCCACACTTGCGCGAACTGCACGAAAATCGATGCACGTTTCTTCTAAATCAGCGGGGCAAGGGTTTGGGTTCAGCCCGGGCTCAATTCGAGCTCGACACAGGCTGAACGCAAGCCAGGACTTTCAAATTTCAAATTTTTAAAATTTAAATTTTACCTCCAAATTTCATCTTAATTAGATTTAATTAGGAGTTAATATTGAACCTGACTTGGCAGTCATTAAGTTTGGCTAAGGATTCGACGATATTGAAGTCAAATTCGGGAATGTCGTTGCCACAATGATGAAGTCGGAAATGGACAAGTCCACCGAGCCTATTGTGGAGTTCAACCTGAAGTCTGCTAAGGAACTCCCCCCTTTGAAAAGAGTATTGATTGAAAAGAACCCTGTTGTTGCTATAAAGTCTGCCGCTAGGAGCGTCGGGACCGCTCCCAGGACTGTTTCTGCTTCTGCAAC
>NW_018164947.1:328466-329059 GCF_001263595.1 Phalaenopsis equestris | reverse complement strand
CTAAGGACTGAGAAGGCAAAAGCCACAGAGTTGGCTACTACTGACACCGACCTCCGACTGGATGAGACAGGATTACGTGAGACTTTACCTCTACTCATGGGGAGTAAGTTTCACCAGTTGCCTGCTACCTACGGAGAGGATGGAGTCTATGGGGTTGCTACCACAGTACCGTCGTCATCTCTCCATAATAGTCCAAAGCCAGTGATGACATTCAAAGAGAAATATGAGAAAGTAACAACGGTGCAAAAAGACAAGCAGTCAGTACAGATTCATGTCGAACAGCCTCAACAAATCAACCAACAATATCTGCAGCGGTACGATCTACATCATAGTCAACAATACAACCAACATCACGGTCAACACTCATCCCAGCATAGCCCATGCCAGATGGATGAAATACAGGGTCCATTTGTGGCTAAGCAATTGAACAAAGTATATTCTTTCAGAAAAGAAGTTGTTGCAAAGATGTTTCAAGACTTGATTAAAAATCCTAAATTCAGATTACGAGAGCCAAAGAGACCGGAGGAAGTCGACAAGAAAGACCATCCCAACTATTGTCCCTACCACAGACTGCTCGGACATACCATAGAGAA
>NW_018164947.1:327579-328114 GCF_001263595.1 Phalaenopsis equestris | reverse complement strand
AAATCAACGTTGTTGAGGCTAGAGCCACCTTACCCTCGCGCGATGCTCTTTTGCCCACTGAGGAGAACGTCGTGGATGAGTTGCAAAGAGTCATTCAACAACGTGATGAGCATATCAACCAGATGAAGAAACAACTAGAAGGAATGATGACCGCGAAGACCCCAATTCAAGAACAGTCACAGTCACCACAAATGACAGCTCCAGAAGCAAGTCAGCCAGAAATTGTTCATATTACAGACGAAAGACTCCAGAGCATGATACAGGAAAAAGACATTAAACAAATGGTGGAACAACAGGTGAAAGAAGCCCTGACTCAATCAAAAGGAGGGACATTGATTCTAAAGGGTAGACCCTATCCTGAAGAATTTGATGATGTCCAATACCCCAAGGGTTTCGTACCACCGTCGTTCAAGACATTTGATGGAACGGGAAACCCCCGACAGCATGTTGCACACTTTCGAGCAAAATGATGCAACGTGGGGGGTAGTGATGTTTTGTTATGTCGTCAATTTGTGAGCAGTCTTTCAAGAATCGC
>NW_018164947.1:318942-327479 GCF_001263595.1 Phalaenopsis equestris | reverse complement strand
ATAAATCTAATCGAGAAAAAGTTGACCGACAGTAAGGCGATTATGAGAAGTTTTAGATGAAAAATTTGAATACATTTGGACATAGAAATGTCCAGAAAAGCAAAATTTTTGATGTGGACGCTTCATTTTTCCCATTTTTGTTGTAATCTTCGCTGCCACCTCAAAAACATTGCTCTGGAGTTTATCTCTTGTATATATCGGGGAGGTTTGAGGGAAGGGGTTAGCTTTTAGCACACCCATGACTGTCCCTTTCTGTCAAGCATAAGCTACTACGGAGGTAGTTATGACATCATTGATTGAATCTATTTCTAACATTCATATTGTATCTCAATCAACTGCAAGAGCGAGTGATAAAGTCAAATATTTAAATGACCCTCTAACTCAAATGAATCTAATGATTTATATGAGCGTATTGATATAGAGAAACTCGAAATTTAATGTTCATTCAACTACAGAGGTTATAATAAACTTAGATTATGTGTAATACATACCTTATCATGCTTTATTTGACCTCATTACTCAACATTAAAGCATTGATTAGTTGCTTCAAAATTTGAGCATATTGAGGATTGAACTTACATTTTTCTCTACTTAAATTAATAGCCGAGTAATATCTAATGAGCTTAAAGTTTGACAAGACAGATAATTCTAAAATAGAATTTAAATATTCATGAAATTAAATCAAAATAATATTCTAATTATGAATCGGAATAAGAAGATAAATAAAATATTCATTAATGTATTGTAATGCACGTAATCATCATAAAGTGATTTTTTCCTTAATATTAATTGGCATCATAAGGTAATTGTTTTTAAGAAAACTTTAAAAGAGAAATTCAACATAATACACATTATAATATTTTGTTCAACACAACATAAGCGGTTATTTATATTTTAATATTCATTTGGTCATTTTTTTTTTAAGCATGAAATATTTTACTTTAGCTTCACAATATGTTGTTTATGTAATTGTAGGTTTATTGGCCATTATAGGATAGTAAACTGTGTTATACCCACGCTGAATATTATGTTAAAAAATTTGGCCAAACATTACATATTGAGAATCTTTAGCTTCACAATATTATTGTTGGGTCCCAAGCCCTGGATATGAAAAATGAAGGATTCCTTTAGGTAGTCGACTGCCAACGTAAAATTTTTATCGAAAAATTATGACATGAATTCTTTAATTATTGTGTCAATACTAGGACATCCCTTGAAAGCGGCATGTAGTATGATCTTAATGCAGTAACGAATGTGCAAGGGCACCTTTTTATTGCTCTTTTTATGTAGGTTATCATAACTTTATCAACTTAAGGACTCTTTTTGGCTCTATATTGCTCACTATTGTTATTATACACACTTAACTATACGTGTTTTCATAAATATATCAATTTCAGGTTTCTTTTATTTTCATACAAGCTTACCTTTTATTGCACCATTTATTTAGGTCAAGAAGAGAGATGAGCATATTATTACATATAAGAATGGATCTAATAGAACACAAATTGATTATTTTTTTATGAGAACAAGAGATCTTAGAGAATATAAAGATTGTAAAGTCATTCCAATTGTGGATTTAAGTAGTTATCATTGTTTATTGGTTTGAAATTTTAAGATGAAGATTGTAAAATAAAAAATACTATGAATTATCGTCATAGAATTAGATGGGGGTACCTACAGATAAATTTTTTTTATGAGTAAAATTCAAGATTTCAAATTTTGGGATGTTCATGAAGAAGCAAATTCTATGTGGGATAAATAACAAAAATTATTAAACAAGTGTCAAAAGTTGTATTTAGAGAATCAAAAGAAAAAGTTTTTATAATTAAAAATAGTTGTTTGTGGAATAATAATATGCAATAAAAGATAAAATATAAAACAAAAATTATTAAACAAGTGTCAAAAGTTGTATTTAGAGAATCAAAAGAAAAAGTTTTTATAATTAAAAATAGTTGTTTGTGGAATAATAATATGCAATAAAAGATAAAATATAAGAAGGTATGTTATAATAGATGGTTTGAATGTAAAAGCTTAGAGAACTGAGAAAAATATCAAACGGTCCGTAGGAAGTCTAATAGAACAATCTGTGACGCTAAAAATTTTGTTGTTAGTGATATTTATAATAGATTAGATACTAAGGAGAGTGAAAAATATATGTATAAACTATCTAAACAAAGAAAAAATAACTCAATTAAAGTGTATTAAATATGAAAAATCAAAAAGTGTTTATCTTAGAAAGATATTCAAAATAGCTGGGTGAGTTATTTTAATAAAGTTTTTAATGAAGTTTCGGAAAAAAACGATCAATCTTAGTGATCTTAATATTGTTAATAATAATAAAATGTTTCATTTTTACCGTCGCAATAGTAAAAAGGAAATTGAATAGACTTTAAAGAGAATCAAAGGTGGAAAGTATGTAGGATATGATATTATCCCAATTGAAGTGTGGAAATATTTAGGAGATTTGAGAGTTTCTTTGCTTAGTAAACTTTTTAATATTATTTTAAAAACTAAAATGATACCTGAGGAGTGGAGGAAGAGTATGTTGATCCACATTTTTAAGAATAAAGGGGATACACAAGAGTGTGTCAATTATAGAGGAATTTGGTTGATGTGTCATAATTTAAAATTATGGGAGAGGGTAATTGAACATAGGTTAAGACGTATTACAAAGATTTCTCATAATCAATTTGGATTTATGTCGGGCAGGTCTACAATGGAAGCTATACATTTATTGAGAAGTTTGATGAAGAAGTTCAGAGATAATAAGGAGAATCTACATATGAGTTTTATTGATTTAGAAAATGTTTACGATTAAGCTCTAAGAGATATCCTTTGGAGAGTTCTTGAGGAGAAAGGAGTTGATAAAACTTATATTCAAGTCATTAAAGATATGTATGTAAGAACTGTTACTTGTGTTCGAGCAGAAGGAGAATTGACCAAATATTTTCCTATTTATATTGTTTTATATTAGGGATTGACTTTAAGCCTATATCTTTTTGCTTTAGTTGTGGATGGTCTTACTGGACACTTACAGGAGGATGACAGGAGGATGTAGATGTACCTTGGTGTATGCTTTTTGCTGATGATATCTTTCTCGTGGATAAGACGAGAGAAAATGCTCAGGAAAAAACTTGAATTATGGAGGTCACCTTGGAGTCTAAAGGCCTTAGTTTGAGTAGAACTAAAACTAAATACATGGAATGTAATTTAGTAGTAGTAGCTATAGTGACATAAATGTAACTATGTGTGATCAAATTATTAAAAGGTGTGAACGCTTTGGATATCTCAGGTCTATTGTTCAAAGTGATGGTGATATTGACGGGATTGTTATTATTAGAATTCTAGTTGGTTGATTGAAGTGATAGAGAAGTACGACTTAAACTGAAAGGAAAATTTTATAAGTTGGTGGTGAAATTAATATTTGTAATTAATAGATATTGTTAGAATATATCTTTATAATTAGAATTTATAATAGGTACAAATATGAAATTGAGGTACCCATTCTATGACAGATTTTAACTTTCCCTCTATTTTTGTTCCTTTGGTGGGCCTAGTTTTTCCGACAATCACAATGACTTCTTTACCTCTTTTTGTCCAAAGAAATAAGATTGTCTAAATACGATGAAATCTCATTAGTTTATTTCAACACTGGATCATCATACAGATACTTTTAGACCCGCAATACTCTATGGAGCTGAATGTTGGCCTTTGAAAGAGAAGCATAAATCTAAGTTAAGTGTTGTCGAGATTAGAACGATTTGGTGGATGGGTGGCTTTACACTTAGAGATAAAATGCGAAATGAATATATCCGTGAAAGGGTTGGTGTAGCTCCAGTGACGGGCAAAATAGAGAGAGTCGTCTTAGATGATTTGGTCACATTAAACGGCGACCTTTAAACGTCGACTATCTGATGATCTGATTAGAAGACTAGGTGTCTTAGATTCGACTTTTGTTAAGAAAGGCAGAGGTAGATTTAGGATGACTTGGGCATATTGTATAAAAAATGATATTAATTTATTAGAATGAAATGAAAATATGACACTAAATAGGATGCAATGAAGAAAAAAGATTCATGTAGCCGACCCTACTTAGTGGGATAAAGGTTTTGTTGTTGTTGTTTTTATTTAGGTCATCATAAATATATCGATGTCTACCTATTCACATAAACAGCCTTTTTCAAGCTCATTTTATTTTTATTATCGAACTTTTAATTGCATATACAGTTTATTTATAATGTAGTTTTAACCATATGCATCAAACTGTTGCTTACATGTGCAAATTGCTCTATTTAAAAATAAAATATTTTAATAAATGCTAACTTCTTCTAATGTTGTAAGTGTACGCTTTTGATGTTTTAAAATGATACACATTTTTATTTTAATTTATGGGACATAATGGCACACTTTGTTGTAGAAAATTTTTTTTAATTGTATAATTAGAAAATTTGTTTGCATATGACAATTAATTTGCTTAGTGAGTTTTAACTTTAGCATTTTACCCTACCGATGATCGACCATATGATAGATTTCATCTCAACGGGTACATTGAAACCTTGTTCTTTTATAAACAATCTACAAAATGTAAATTTCTAAATTAGTAATTTTTTTTAACTTTCTAACTCAAATGTAATCATAAAATACCTGAAAATATTTATTTACTTCAAAATCAGCTACCTTCATTAAAATTTTGAAGTCCTTACCTTTAATTTGAAGCTGATATGCTGGAGAAAATGATCAAAATCCGAAATTTCCTCACAAGGCCAAGTTTTAACTCTTGATTTTATTCTCCCTTCAACTTCATCCCTTCTCTAGCTCTAGGATTGGCCGGCTGATGATTTTCATATGCTTACAACACAATACGATCATATAAATTAAAGCTCGGCCAAAAATCATTTCAGTTTGCTTCAATCAAATAATTAGATTGGTAATATAACCAATCATTCCTATTTTAAATGAACTCTTTTATATGATAGACACATCAATCATTCTAAACGTGATAACTCTATTAGGAGTATTACTCAAGGATAATATGTAAAAGCCAACAAAATATTGGAACCCAAAAGCCCTAGGGTAATTATAATTTTTACATTTGTCTTTGATTTCATTATAACTAATCACCAATCAATACATATTCTTACTATTAAGGCTTATAAAATAATTCGTGCTATTTAATGTCTTGTTAATAATTTAATATCCACTTCAAATTGAATTTATTATTTCTGCTCGTATGATAATCATCAAGTTCTCCAAAAGAAAATTAAGCATTTAAAAGTTATAATTTAATAGATTATATCAAAACTTATAAATTTCCAATTTATGGATGCTTAAATATGAATCTTTGAAAATATTATATCACTAATAGCATTCGTGTAGACATCTTAGTGCATGATTAATTATCTGAAAATAACATCCAAACCAAATTAAATGTTTTAACATCAACATTTGGAGCATGCTTACATAAAATCTATAATTTCTTGTTTGTTTTTATTTATACTTTAATAATAAAATTAATATAGGATGTCAAAATTATCCTGACAAAAAATCCTTACAAGACTAGCCTAGAAGGCCAAACCTAGGCTCTAATTCTACTATCACACTTCACTGTTAGGCTTAAAAGGAAATCATTGAGACACGATATAAGTGTTGATCCGCGACATCCTAGACTGATTAGATTTAGTGCTTGTGATGGTTGGCTGACCCCTCTTGCCTTGGGAATGCATCTCAATTGAGTGGGACCCACTCCCAATTATCTTAGGACTATTTATCTATTTTTGTTCATGTAAGGCTTAGTTTTTGCTATGTTTGTTTTGGGACAGTCGTCGACATATTTTTTTACCCTTTAGGGTTGTATCCAAGGCTTTCAAGTGTTGCTCCGATTATATCTCAGTTTTAAGTTTGTGTGTATTCTCCTCTACCCTTACCCCTGCTGTTTTCTACAGCTTTCCCTTTCATCTTCACCATTGTCTTCTGGGTGTTGCCCCCTAGAAAAGCAGCCAATTTGTTGTCTTTCCTTAGCCCGCTACCCTCAAACTCCGGGTACCGCATTCCCGTCCATTCTTCCCCTCGATACTAACTGCCGCTACCCTTAAATAGCAACCTTTGTTGTCTTCCCCTCCATCCTTGTTGCTACCATGTTCCAAATCCCTAGCCGACACCATCTCCACCCTAAATCCAACCCCAGTTCTTGTTGTTCTGTGTTGTTTGATTGCAGTTTCATATTTTCGCATTGTTTTGTTGTAATTTTCATTTTTAATTCATAAATATATTTGTTTTCCGTTGGATATTTGTTAAATGCTGGTAATATTTGGTATCAGAGCTAGCCCAATCCTAGTTCCTTCCTAGGGTGATCTAAACCCACCAAACCATAGCTAAATATTGACCTAACCCTAATTCTCCTTCTTGATTTTTCAAATCAACAACCCTAAAATTTTTTCACCCCGCCCTAAGTCTGCCCTAGACATCCTATTTCACCTTCTACACTTAAACTCTAGCCATGCTACCAAGGAGACAAGTTTCGGAAGTTGATCGGGAACTTATCATGGAAGAGATGTAGTAGGAAATTTGTCGACTTCAGCAAAAACTTGTGGATATTGATGAAGTGACCCATGAAGAGATCATCGTTGATTGGGAAAGCGAGATTTGAAGTGGAAAGAGGAAGAAAAATGTGAATTCCTTTCGTAGGGAGGATACTAATGATAGGTTCAGTGCTTTGTGATTCAGTATCAGAGGAGGCCAAGGGATGGAGTAACTTTTAGAGGACATGGAGATATGGCAGTAAAGACATACTGGATTTTGAGGGTAGAATGAATCCAAATGACTTCATTCAGTGGTTGTAGATTATCGAGAAGAATTTTGAGTATCGAGATGTGCCAGCTGATAGTAGATTGAAAATTATTGCCATAAAATTGGAGAATAGTACCTCTCTATGGTGTGAAAATCTGAAGAAGGTGAGCAGAGATAATTTAGGAGCAAGATCATCACATGGGAGAAGATGGAGTTGCAGAGGAAATCTCTAACCCCACACTACTAACAGGACATATTTTTTAAGCCACATCACTTACATCAGGGGGAGTTGTCAGTAGCGGAGGTCACAATGGAGTTTGAGCCGCTCATGCTTAAATGTGAGTTGAGGGAGCCAGATGAGAACGTTATATGCAGGTACTTGGGAGGCATGAAGTTGGCCATCGACCACGTCGTTCGACAATAATCTTACTGGTCATTGAGTGATGTTTAGATATTGGTCCTAAAGGTGGAGAAACAACAAAAACAGTTCATTACTCAGCCTTCATTCAATATGTCACCTACATATGAACTAGTATGAGTACACCAGAGGAAGATGTGAAAACTATCCAGAATGATGATAGAGCTGATCAGAGTGGCAATAAGCCCGAGAGAAGTACACCCAACATTGTGCTTGCAACAAAGTGTTTTAAATGTAACGAGTTTGGATATATCACCGGCCAGAGTTATCTCTTTCACGGAGCAGTAGAAATGGATAGTGGTACTGGGGACATAGATGATAGTGAGGATGTGCAGGAGTACTAGCTTCCAATTGATGAGGGTGAGATGCTTAAGATTTGGCGGGTCCTTCAAACCGAGGTTACAAGAGAGCAACAGTCACTTCATCACAATATTATTTATACTCGTTGCATTTTGCAGAGAAAGATGTGTAGGTTTATGATCGATGGAGGTAGTTGTGAGGATGTGGTATCTACACAGATGTCAGACAAGTTGAATCTCAGGGCTCAAAGGGATTCCCAACCTTTTTTCTTGACTTGGTTGAAGAAGGGGAACAAAGTTAGTATTGACAGGAGATGCCTGTCGGTCAACTTTTTCGATTGATTGATTTATTTGAAAATATGAAATATGAAAATAATTTTTTGAGATTTAATTTAAGTATAAAAGATATATAGTTTGGGTTTTAAAAGTAGTGTGTTTTAGTTTTTTTAAAAAAATGAGACCAAGTGGATCTCATTAGTCTGATAGTTTGCATAATCGTGTCTGATACCGCGAATACTACACCTTCCCGAGAGATAAGTGTAGACATCAGCGATAGACCCAATCCTGCAAACTAAGAGATTTGTGACATCCGTTTGGTCTGCGAACCTTTTATATATGACCGACAAATTCCCCTATTTAATACAAAGATTAAATAGGGTTTATTTTACCTGGGTTCCAAGTTCCCTATAGAGGCAAGCCCCTATAGTTAATTACATCCCAAATGACGGGAGTCACTTGAGAAAACTCTCGATAATGATCAATGGTTCTAGTCTTCAAGAATTCAAGGTTCAGGTTTTCAAGGTAGGACGTAGAATGGCAAATGGGAGTGGCTCAAACATGAACAGTTATTTCAGGAGTCCAAAGGAAAGAAAAGGTAGGGGATGTCACAGATCCTGAGGAGAACCCTCAGTGACTTCCCAAACTATCCTAATGTGTGGCTGCATTTTTAGAGATGATGTTATTTAAATGTTCAATCCTGCCAATTTTATTACTTAGGACTTACATTTGCATAATACCCGATTATACAAATAGCC
>NW_018164947.1:317586-318849 GCF_001263595.1 Phalaenopsis equestris | reverse complement strand
AGTTAGGACATATGCTGCACAACTTGGTTGGGCAGGGGCATAAAAGAGGGTGGGGATTTACGTCGCTCTAGGCGAGCTACCTCGAAGTCCTATGGGTTGTTATTATGCTAAGGAAGAGATGATACTGAAGAAGATCTTCTTGTTGCTCGCTCCAAGCTCCTCGTCCTGCTGCCCACAAAATTGGTTCCAAGCTCCTGTCGTCGCGATGGCTCCAGGGTTTAAGTGTTTGAAAATTGTAGTTTATGTTTCACAGTTTTGGTTTCAATGGGGGGTTCAAGTTGATTAGAGCGACACCGGTTAGGATCCCACGGTTCCCTCCTTCCGGCATCACTATTTTCTTTTGAACTTACTTAGTTTAAACGAGTTGTGAAACCCATTTAAACCGGGGAGATCTCGTTAGCAACCGTGGGTTACCTCCTCCGAGGGACTCCCGTAAGTTCGAAAGAACGTGTTATGTTTGTTTCGTTTTTAATTTTGAAAAAGTTGTTTAATTAATTAAAAAAAATGTTTTGTTTTGAAAGTGATATCGTATTCAGTACCTGCATAATGTGTTAGAGCAAGAGTAATTGCAATAAAATAAAGGAACAACAAATAAAATGTACCTGCATACGTGACGTATCTGCTGTTGTTATTCCTGTTGCATGTTTAACTCACAAAACACAATATAATTTGCAGGGATTTTAAATAAATTGCAGAGAAAGTAAAAAAAATAGTAAACAGTAGAACAAATTGTAGTAACAGCTAGGAACTCAAAAGAGGTGATCCTAAGACCTCCTACAGCTCACTACACCTAGCAAGCTAGTATGGTGATCCTACGACCTCATGCGGCTCAGGTAAACAACTAGCAAGTGTGTACGGTGACCCTACGACTCCGGACAGCAGCTAGGAATTTCGAATAATGCCTGTATGAGTTCCTATGAACCCAAACAACAATGGGCAGCAACTAAATGACTCCCAAACGAACCCAAATCGTGGTAGACATCTCCTACGTGGCTTCCTACGAACCCAAATCGTGGTGGACAGCTCCTAGGTGACTTCCTATGACATCCAAATGCAACTAACACTCCAAGTAATTAGTTTCAGCACATCGCAACACTCTAAATAATTAATTTCAGCACATCGCAACACTCCAAATAATTAATTTCAGCACATCGCAACACTCCAAATAATTAATTTCAGCACATCGCAACACTCCAAATAATTAATTTCAGCACATCGCAACACTCCAAATAATTAATTTCAGCACATCGCAACACTCCTACA
>NW_018164947.1:316356-317018 GCF_001263595.1 Phalaenopsis equestris | reverse complement strand
AAAAATCAAGCATCTCCCGCATACACATTTTGTTTTATTTTAGAAGTATCGAACACTTGCATAATTTCATAAGTAAAAGAAAATGATATAGAGATTTGTTTTGGGAGCGGATATACCTTTAGGAGAGCTTTTTCGATCAAGAGGAAATAAAGGGACACCTTGATTCTGTGTTTGTTGCAATCTCGTCACTGCCTCCTTTCTAATGTCAATCGTTGAAAATTCAGTTGGGACGGCAGTGGCAAAATCAGAAACAGAGGTTGAGAGAGGCCAGCAAGGGTTTTGGTCTTCGCAGAGAGGAGCGAGGGCTTCGACGTCCGCAGAAGAGGTAGAGGCGAAGCGGGCTGAGCGGGGTCTACGGCTCCTTCGGTGCGGGAGACAAGGTCGAGCAGAGGGAGCGCGAGAGAGTGGGTTGGGACTGAGAGAGGAAGATGGAGTCGAATGTAGGGAGAGTTTCGGCGTGTGGAAGGAGGAGGCAGGGCGAACGAACGAAAAGAAGAATCAGGGAGGAGCAGCTTTCGGGTCGCAGAGGAGGAGCGGCTTCGTCGTGTGGAGGAAAGGGCGTGCGGGATCGCGCGGGCAGTGCGGCGGCTTCGATACGGGGAGCTGGCGAGTGGGATTAATGCAGATGGGCGAGGGCTTCGTGGTCGAGAGAAAAGGGAGGC
>NW_018164947.1:296262-315977 GCF_001263595.1 Phalaenopsis equestris | reverse complement strand
GTGTTCAGCCCATATCCAGCCCAAGACAAACTCGAAATGAACCTGGGTTGAGCCCGGGCCCACGTCCTGCTAATTAAAAGGAATGTGCATCGATTTTCGTGCAGTTCGCACGAGTGTGGAACCACAGCAATATGAGTGTCTTTTCTAGCTAAAATCGACGTTCCGGACGCGTCGGCGCGGTCTGTTTCATCATCTGGGGTCGTCCGGACGAGTTCGCCGTTGGGCGAGTCGATTTAAGCCAAAATCGTGTGTAGTGTTGTAAATGTGTGAAAAGCGGCGTTCACGAATAATCGAGTCACAAAGGGTTCACCTAAGACTATTTGATCCTATAGGAACTCAATTTCGGGCCCTCTACATGTTGGTCCTGAGCCCTTGCAACTAAAAGTTGAGTGCTTGGAACCACTCATGCGAGTTCTTCACAAAAATGAGTCAAGAAGTGGCTTGAAGTTCTACGGGAGGTGGGCTCCATTGCTAGTCCGCTAGGATGATCAACAAGAAACTCCTAAGGCTAGATTCTAGGTTCTAAGAGTAGAAGACTAAGACCTCACTAAAAATGAGGTCAACAATGCCTCATAGATTTTCTTATTGGGGATCAATTGCTTGATCATGTGTGATATAATGTTGTACCCATGGACGTCTGTCACATTCTATTGGGGAGGTTGTGGCAGTGTGATCATAAGACTCAACATATGGGTGTAAGAACACTTACTCATTCATCAAGAATGTAATACACATAGTTCTCTTACCTTATGCGGAGTTCGAGATTATAAGTGCCCTTTCCATGAGAGAGGAGCAATTGGTATTAGTTTTGGTGATGTTAGAGAATGATTAGACATAGAACTGATATCAGACAAAAGGCTGCTACTCCGAGAGAGTTTCAGGATATTCTGACTGACAGCTTACTGCCTGGGTTGTCATCGTTAGGGGAGGTTCAGTCTTCACTTTAGAGAGGAATGAACTAATCTTGTGCTACTTTTGAAAGACTCTATGGAATATGCTTGGCACGAAATTCCAGTTTAGTTTAATAATATACCTGAAAATGGTGGGATAGATAGAGATGGTTACTCGCAATTCTGGAAATCTTCTTAATTATTTTCTTGGACAATGTAACCAACAATGAGATTCAGGTGCTTCTAGAGACTTAGTTGAAGGATTTTCAATCCCAGGAAGGTACAACAACTTTTCCATCTTGAATGTGGACGACCTGAAGCTATATCATTGTGTGGGCCTGCTAGTCATATTGTTGCAGGGTGCCCTAGATTGGTTCGACGAATGAGGTCAAAACTCCCCCAACCCCAGGAGATTGATGCAGGGTGCCCTAGATTGGTTCAGTTGAATCCTTGTGTGGGCCTGCTAGTCCCTCTTGCCTTAGGAATGCCGATCAATTTGAATGGGACCCACTCGCAGTTATTTTAAGACTTTATTTGTTTTCATTGGTGTCTAAGGTTTTGGAAGGTAGTAGCATGGTGGACGATTGGTTTTGGTTGGTGGGAACAACAGCTAGATTGTGGGGAGGCAATTCAAGGCAGTGGAACAATAGCTTGGTGGTCGGGAGGTGATTCTGGCGGCTGAAACAACAACAAGGCGGCAAGGGGGATGGTTAGTGGTTGCAAGAAGTAACAATGGAAGCTGCATTTTGGGCGGCTGCAACAGGGAAGGTAATGACAATAGCGAATGAAGGGATTCTTAGGAATGAGAGATAAGGATAATCACCACTGTCGGAGTGAGATACAACAGGAGAACCACTCGGCTCATAGATACATCCCTAGAAGGGAAAATCTGTGATGTCAGTGGTTGTTCCGGATAAACAGAGTCAAAACAAAGAATCCAAACCTAATAGAACACTTATATAGGAAGCTGCATTTTGGGCGGCTGCAACAGGGAAGGTAATGACAATAGCGAATGAAGGGATTCTTAGGAATGAGAGATAAGGATAATCACCACTGTCGGAGTGAGATACAACAGGAGAACCACTCGGCTCATAGATACATCCCTAGAAGGGAAAATCTGTGATGTCAGTGGTTGTTCCGGATAAACAGAGTCAAAATAAAGAATCCAAACCTAATAGAACACTTATATAGGAAGCTGCATTTTGGGCGGCTGCAACAGGGAAGGTAATGACAATAGCGAATGAAGGGATTCTTAGGAATGAGAGATAAGGATAATCACCACTGTCGGAGTGAGATACAACAGGAGAACCACTCGGTTCATAGATACATCCCTAGAAGGGAAAATCTGTGATGTCAGTGGTTGTTCCGGATAAACAGAGTCAAAATAAAGAATCCAAACCTAATAGAACACTTATATAGGAAGCTGCATTTTGGGCGGCTGCAACAGGGAAGGTAATGACAATAGCGAATGAAGGGATTCTTAGGAATGAGAGATAAGGATAATCACCACTGTCGGAGTGAGATACAACAGGAGAACCACTCGGCTCATAGATACATCCCTAGAAGGGAAAATCTGTGATGTCAGTGGTTGTTCCGGATAAACAGAGTCAAAACAAAGAATCCAAACCTAATAGAACACTTATATAGGAAATGAATAGAAAGGAAAGAAAGAAAAGGGAAAAAACTTGCTAAAGCGGAGAGCAATAATAATAATAATAAAAAGGAAACGACAATTGCTCTTGCTTGGGCTGGATTTAGATGTCAGACTACTGGAGAAAGCAGGAACTTGCTCTCGCGTTACCTTTTCGAGTTTGGGGGAGCTTCAACTTAATTCATCGAAGCTTCTGTATCCTCTTTGTATGACGACGGGTTAGCCACATTGAAGGTGGTAGAAATGTTGCAATCTCTCAGTAAGTCAATCATGTAAGTGTTGTCATTCTAAAGGACATCCTGATAGAATAAGTATACATTCTTTTTTGGCACAACCTGAGTTGGAATTGCATATAGACGTAGATGTGCCCAAAGTAACTCCCGAGCCATTAAATTTGTAATTCGCTCCTTCCATTCTTGGAACTCGACTGGGTACGTTCTATAAAAAAATGTCTAGAAGAACCGACTCTAAATGATATTTGTGCGATGCTTCATTTTCAATGACAACCATCTCATAGGTAAATTGTTTGTCATGATGTATGGCAATTTCTTTCACAAGGTTTGTCTAGTTTATTATATCGACTCCTCATATGCACTATTTTCTAGAACAACCATGGCTAATCCAACTGGTGTCCCTCTCATGGGCCAGTTGGAATCACTAGCGTCTCTTCCTCGTCGACTTTAAGTTGAAACTTATCTCTGACGTCTTCATTCTCTCTTGTATCACTATCTATCTCTTCAACTATTCTTTGCTTGATAAAATCATTTATACTCTTGATTGGACAAACTGATGCTCTGTGTCCAAAACTATGACACTTGACACACTGACTGAGATGGATTTAGGAAGGTTGGTTGGCCCCTCTTGTTCTTCATTTTGAACTAATTTCTTCTCAGGTGGAGTCTGCTTGGATGCTCCGTTCGGCGTACTCTTGCTGCTTGATCCTGGGGTTGAGCTATGCAAGTCATATGCGGTGATCACCCGGTGATATTGTTTTGTGAATATGTCTTGTTTTTAATGAACTTGTGGGTATTTGTGCTACATCTCTTGTTTCATTTTGGACAAGGGAGTGATTTTGTTTTTTCTTTCCGCTGTCTTGGGTTCTTCAAATTTCATAGCAACACACTTTTCTTTAACTTGATGATGACTAGTTATATCATTCTATAGGGTGGGACGGCCTGGAGCCACTCGGTGAACTCATCCGAATATGTGATCTTCAAAATATGGCAGGCAAGTCAACTTGTACTAAAAAAATTTGGCTTATTCTGTGATATTTCTTGTCAAATCTTTGGAGTATTTGTTTTCCATCACTGAAAACTGCATGTGGAAATGATTCAATTCGTCATTTTGATCCGACAAATCACCGTTGTGATTACGGGTGACCCTTTCGGTTTGTCTTCTTTCGAAGGCAGCAAGCTTCTGTCTCTGTTAAAGGATTTCTCGCTGCATATTTTCCATAGAAGGTTTATGGACATCTCTTTCTGGATTTCTTATAGAAGGCATTGTGTCATTTCTTCCGCCGACAATTGTTTGGCGTGGCTAGGGTCTAGGATTGTGGTTGTGGAAGAGAGTGTATGGGGGTGATTTCGGGTGGGAAAGAAAAACATTTCGTGACTGATTTGAAAAATCAGGAAGGAGAAGAATTTTTGGGTGGAGTTTTGGTTAGGTGGTGGTGGATTTTAGTAACTTTAAGATAGGATTAGGGTTATGCTAGCTCTGAGACCACCAAATGATACCGGATTTAACAAAACAATGATAGGAAAACATATATTATTGCTAAATTGAAATAGGGAATTACAACCACACTAGTGGAGATAGGAAATAACAACAACAAGACACACAAATCCACACTAGGGGGTTAATCCAGGTGGTGGTGGTGGTGGTGGTCGGTTATGGGTGTTAGAAGGAAGGTGATGGCTGGAATGACGGTACAGCCGTTGGTGGGCGGCAGCAGTAACAGCAAGAGTGTTTTGGGGCTGCAGTTTAGTAGTGGCAGCATGTGCAAAGCGGCTGGACTGCAGGTAGGCAGGTCAAAACAGCAGACGTTTGCTGTTTGGGGCGACATCTTGGTGGAACACAGGTTCTGGAAGATAGCAGCAGGGTGGACAGCTGGTTCTGGAAGGTGGGAACAGCAGCTAGGCTACGTGGAGGCGGTTCAGGGTGGCTGAAACAGTAGCTTGGTGGTAGTTTAAGCGAGTCCAGCGGCTGAAACAGCAGCAAGGCGGCAAGGGGGATGGTTGACGGCTGTAGGAAACATTAAAGGAAGCTGTTTTCTGGGGCTCCTGCAGTAGGGAAGGTAACGGTGGAAGTATAGATGAGGATAATCACCACTACGGGAGCGAGATACAACTCGAGCATCACTCGACTTTTGTATACAACCCTTGATGGGAAAGCCTGAGATGTCTGCTGCTCTCCCGAACAAACACTCAATCAAAACTAAGAATTCAAATCCTAATACAACCCATATATAGGAATGGACTAGAAAGGAAGAAAAATATGGGAGAAACTTGCAAAAAACCGAAAGTAACAATAACTAAATAAAGGAAACCACAGTTGCTTCTTCTGCTTGCACGGGATTTGGATGCCACGCTACCCTTGGACCTGGGACTGCGAGATCCCTCTCCTGCGCCAATGTTATTGATAATTGAAGTATACCAAAAAGTGGCAAAAAATACACTTCTAAGAAAGAAGGGTCTATTTATCCCTTAATAGAGTAACTTGCCTACAAAAACTGCAAGCAGCCTGGCATTTACATCATAATGCTAATCTTCTTGCTTTAATGCACGGTGCTTGTCAGCCATAGATTCATTAGAATCTAAATTAGTCACACATTTGTGGAATTACCCTTCAAAGCATTAAACAATCACGATCATTGATTCAATGCATATTAGTGATCCATGAATGTACAATTTGCTCTAATTTTTAGTCAGCATTTAACTCAATATAATCATAATTAATCAATCTATTTGTCATAGAATAACGCCAAGTTTATATGCTATTTGTTGTATCCCTATGATCAAACCATTTATTATTTAAAAATTATGAACATCTATATAACATCTGGTAAGTTCCCTCCACTTAAACTAACATTATCTGCTAGCTAATGAATTTACTTAAATGTATATGTGTAATCTTTACTTTATTCTTAATCCCTTTTTATATTGCAGATGGCCAGCCAAAGAAAATATTGGGGTTTGGTTTTTTTTCTAAAAGCATTTCTAGCAGCTAGACAGGATGTTTCAGAAGTAGAGCTCTGGAAAATTGTTTTCTCTTCCTTCATTTTATATTTTGATGGAAGAGAATATTATCAAAAGACAACAAGATGCATTGTTTTCGATTGAGTCACACAAACATTAAATTTGAGAAGCTTTGTGTGCCAGTTTACGAGATAAAATGTGTACAGCAATATTCATTTAAGAAGTCAATTCAATTATAAAAGCATTGCTTACTCAGGAGTAACTTCGGGTTTCTTTGGGATAAATTTTTTATTTTATTTTTATTTTTAAAAACATATTTATTTAATATGTTTTTTAATATTCTTATTTTTTATTTCTAAAACTAATTTTACATGTTTTTGAGAATACTCGAAGACAATTTTTATGTGTTTTATGTGTTTTTAGAAGTACTCATACCCTAATTAAATTGTCAAATATGTTTTGTTTCCCGTAAAAACATAATTAAGATAAAATAAAAATAAAAAATAAAAATGATCCCAAACAGTTTGGTACAAAGTGACACAAAAGGACTTGATTAGACTATAAACCTTTTCATTTCTTTGAGATGCCATGCAAATTGAAGAAAGAGTCAGCTCTCCAACAGGCTCTCAAGTGATTTTGCTTTTGAAGGACTGCAGAGAGACGGACATTTAAGAGGTTTGCAAAATTCTTTCTGATTCTCTTTTAAATATATTATTTTTCTTCTCACCAATGCCTTGCGCTACCCATGTTTTTAATGGCCTTTTTTGTATTTTTATTTTCACTTCATAAATCATATGGGCATCTTTTGTGAGAGTTAAATTGTTCTTATTTGAGAAGAATATGAGGATCATATTTTCGTCTGAAGCCCCGAGTTTTAATAATTTTTTTTTATTTGATTTATGTGGAAAACTGACGTTTGTTTTGTGTACCGTATGGGATCACATTTATTTTTTGTTTTCTTTTTCCTGTTTTTATTTTGTTTTGTTTATGTTTGGATTTGAATCAAAACATGTTTGCTATATTTGATTAAGATATAGTTGTTTTTGTAAACAATCAAAACACTCAAACATTATTTTGAGTGTTTTTAAAAACATGTTTATTGGTTTTTGGAAACAAAAACTAAAAACATATCAAAATCACATTAAAAAACACATTTTTAAAAACAAAAATAAAAATAAAAAACATAATTGATCCCAAATAGGCCCTTAATTTTTTAGTTGATTTTTCAATCAATATCTCAATAGTCAATTTCATTTACTTGCACAACTTCTTATTAAGGTCATAATCAGACTCACTACCAAGTTATACATTGGAATTTTAGAGATGTTGTGGGATAGGGACATTTACATACATACCACCTCTTGTGTATTAACACATCGAACGCCTGAACTTTGATTTTTTACATTTATTCCACCCAGACCTTTTATATCACATAAAAAATATCACTATTTTAACTTTCAGAAAGTGAAATACACTTTTTGGTTCATAGATATGATGACCTATATATATATATATATATATATGTGTGTGTGTGTGTGTGTGTGCGTGTGCGCGCGCACGCAGGAAGTTTTTATTATTTTTGTGATTACAATTTTGTTTCACAAATTTTATTTTGTATGAATTACGTTCCAATTAATCATCGAATTGCACTTCGGTGTTGAAGATTGTGATATGAAGGATTTGGGTGGTATAAATGTAAAAAGTAAAGTTTAGGTGTTAGATATGTAAATACATAATAACTGGATGGTTTGCCTTTGGACCTAAACTTTTGATTTCTTACAAAGTAAAAATATAAAAAAATGTGCACATATTAAACTCAAAACCGACCATAATGGCTGAAATTGGTTGCCAACATGGCGGGCAAATTGCTTTCTATTAGGACCTGAAATGGAATGTGTTTTTGCCATTCTATGAGCAGATTCCATACCTTTATAGGAACTAATTATTAGAAGTTTGAGGTCTGCTATTCTGTCCTAATTGCACAGGCTTAAAATTTTGTTTGGACATTTACATAGATGCCATTCAATTCCTATGTATTTACATATCTAACCTCTAAATTTAGTGTTTTATATTTATACCACCCAAATCTTTTATGTCACATCAAAAGTGCCAACTTTTTAACTCTCAAGTGAAATGCACATTTTCATGCATAGGTAAGGTCCTATGTACGTAAAAATTGAAGTTTGGGTGTTCAATATGTATATACATTATGATTTGAGTGGTGTGTATGCATATCTTCCAATTTGTTAATGTTTTACTGTAAATGGTCACCTTGTAATTTTGATGAAATTGAGGGCTAATTTGTAGATTACACTGTTCATTCAATTTCTCTTCTTCCCGCTTATGTGGCCTAGTAAAGAACGTTTGTTTTGATATATTTGAACAGTTCTGAAGTAGAACATTTGAAGGGGTTATTATGTGAAGAAGCCTTTTAATTTTAAGTTGATTTAGCCTAGTTCTGACTGGGATGGAATGTTGATATTTCTTGTAATTGTTCCATAAAGAAATATTAGAAATTAAATTTTTAGAAGACCTACTAATGATTGAATATTCTTGCAAATGTATATTTCTGAAGGTCAATCTTCTTAATACATATGTTTATTTTGAACCTTGTATTAAAATCTTTTGGTTTAGTTAAAGCTCACAAGTAGAAAGGTCAAGTGGTGTACAAATATGGGAAAAAGTATAACCGTCCGGACAATGGCTGCGATCTATTAGAGACGGTTTTTTTTTCCCCTCCTCTCCTTCTGTTGGATTGTTGCAACCGTTATTCAGACAGTTTACGTCCGGACTCCGAACGTAATATTTTTTTTTTCCAAATATGGAGCATTAAAATCATATGAAGCACAATTAAATGTGACTAATAATTGCTTGTTTTTGTCTGCACAATACCCTTTTATTTTCATAGATAGTTTTTTTTGAGGAAAGGTGCTACTTTTATTGTTGGATTTATTATTATTATTATTATTATTATTATTATTATTATTATTATTATTATTATTATTATTATTATTATTATTGATTTGTTTTCTAAGCTATTTATGGATATGCAATGTTTTTTGTAATTGTAGCCTGATGACTTGTGCCTGATTGCGATGTCTCAAGGTGCTCAACAATTTTGATCTAATGCTCTATACCATGCACAAAACTTGTGTCATTTATCTATTGGCGTATTTTATTTGTTTTCATTAAAATATTTGTTTGAATTTTTTTAATATCTTTATGTGATAATATATAATTTATATAAATTATCTTGATGTAATGTAAGATTGCTACAAGTAGAATGAAGTTTGACTTGTGCATTAATCTTCCCAATTGAAATGGATGGATTATCTACTTCACATGGCAAGAGTAACATAAGATCAACTTAGCGTTGCACTATGTTATATAGCTTCTGTAATTATTTAATCTTTTTTAAGTTTGAAATATGGTTGAAACTTGGTTGGAAGTTGATTGGGATAACATTGATTCATCATCCTCATTTAAGTTTCATTTGGCAAACTTGATTTAAAATTGATAGCATTTGATTTTATTTTTTATTTTTGGATCAATTCAAGGTTTCAAATGCATCTACATGTTTTGGTATATTTGTATTTAATATTTATTTGCTAAAATACCTTGAATTTATTTTATTTGGTTTTTAGCTTGTTATTGGCCCTTAATTTGGAAAAATTATTACGTCCGTCGTTCGGACGTTGCCGTGATACAGCGGAGGTCGGAGCTCCGTTATATCACGGCCGTTACCTGGACGCAGCTCGGCGTCTAGACGACGGACATATTAAATCTCTCCTTAATTCGAAGGGTGCATGTGTTTGTTCTACCCTTATAAGTCAATATGCAAAATAAAATATAAATTTTTATGCCTATGTTAATTTTAATGTAATTTATATATTAAGTTGTCATACAAGGGAATATAATGACTCCAGTACATGATATATGAATATATAAAAATTTCAAAGTATATAAAGCTAATTTTGTTATATTTTTATTTCAAATACATTATGAATTGAGCATGATGTTTTTAAAATATCTGGAATTATTTTATTGGTTACATAAAAAAATGTAATTAATTTATTTGTGCTTTTTTTAAGAGATAATTACATACATAACACCCGAAATTTATAAAATTTAGCACCATGTGATATTTTTTTGAACTGTTGAATCACATTCGTTAACAATTGCATAAAAATAAAAAATGTGGGTTTGGGAATTTTAGCATGAATTTTGATATTTGAGTGAGAATGTACGTAGCAAAGTTTATGGTGGTATGTATGTAATTGCCCCTTTTTAAAATGAAATAAATTTATCTTTTCGCCATGCATTTAGTATTGATATATTTATTTATTCACATATAATATCATACATACAAGATGATTTTTTTAATAATAAAATGAAATCACTAGCCCGAATTTTGATGCATCATTGACCTAACCATTGACATTGGTTTGGTAGCTTAGATGCAAACAACAACAGCAACACAAAAACAAACACTAAACAAAAGTTAAGTAAACTCCTCCTAAAGTCTCCCTCCCTTTTTGGGATTCAAAATCATTGCAAGGCCTTTTAGTAAAATAAGGCATTGGAGAACCCTTCTCATTGCCATGGTGCTCATTATTTCACGTGGAACACCCGCAAAATATGGAGAAGGTATGAGATCTCAATGTCCCCAATATCCTATTGCCTTTTATTATTATTATTTTATATTATTTTTTGTGTTGCTTTCTTCTTGGAAGCTCGTGCCCTTAGGAATATTGCCCTGCTTGGTAATTTCCACCTTCATTATAATACTTGCTAGTAAAGAAAAGCCCAATGATTAGTTTAAATTCAAAATATATATATGAATTGCTGGATGCTATGATACGAGTCTCGATCATCCCTCATGCGTCTATAATTTGAGAACCATACAATACACTCAGGGGAAATCAAACCCAAGACCAGAGATGACTTACAAATGACAAACTGATGCTTAACCAACTGATCTGAATATATATATATATATATATAGGGCGGGGATGGCTAATTAAGACAAAGGAAGGGACAAAATTTGGCAACTTGTCCTTTTGCTGCCTATGGATTTCCTAATTGAAAGACCAAATGGAAGAAGATGTATAGGACCAACTCATCACATGCGAACCTACACCTCAATTTCTCTATTAATTTCAGTAAAAAAAAAATATGTGCTTAATTATTAGATTTTATGCAGTTTACTTACTTTTTATTTATTAAAAAAATAAAAAAATTATAATTTCATTTTCTAATGAGAGGGAGAGAGAGGGAGAGAGCAAAGGGTGAACTTTGGCTGAGGAGTTTGTATTGCCCATCAACTACTTTGTTTGATTATATGTTTGCTTATGATTTGTTAATTTTATTAGTAATTTTATTAGTACTCCTTCCACTTCGTTTGACATTCAGTTTTATAATTAGATGAGGGCGTACGGTGAGCTTAAATAAAATCAATTTATAAAATATACATGTTTATAAAATTAACTTTTTATATACCATCTATAATATATATAAATATCAATATTTGTGTGTGTGCTCGCACAACCGTGGTCTATTGAAAGACAACTTCGGCGTAAGTCCCATCTACCTCGAGTTCGAATCCCAGCTGGGCCGAATTAACACATATGGATGATCGGTATTTATGGAGCAGGACGATACTTCTGCTCCAATATATATATATATATATATATATATATATAGAATAAACTAGAAAGTGATGAGCTATATTTGAATTCACAACTGTATAATATACTATAGATATGATGGTCGATCGAGATTCAAATAGCTCCTTACTATTAAATTATAAACTATTATTATTTTGTTCAAAGTAGAAAGTACGGTACTGTGTATGGCTGGAAAGTTCTTGAAATCCAATATAAAAACGAAAGGGAAGGGGCATTTACATACAGACCACCTAAATCTTTTGTATTTGCATATCAGCAATTAATTTTTTATTTTTTATTTATATTTAAACCATGTAAGTATTTCATATGACACTAAGATACCACAAATTTAAGTTTAGAAAAGTGAAATGTACCTTCTTCTTATGCAAAAATAAAGTGATGTCTATATTAAAAAATTGTAGTTCATCGGATTGATAAGTAAATATGTATCAATTGTGCTCTATGTATGTGAATTTTCCAAAGAAGAAAATAGTAGAATAGGAACTTTAATTTACATGTGTTCATAAGTTTTTTAAAGTCTATTTGAAACAAAGATATTCTTCGTGCCATTCAAATTAATATATTTTAATATAATTAATTGTTGTAAAATGGAATTATATATATATATATATATATATATATATACGTAAATAGATGAATAAGTAAAAGATAATAGTTACAATTAATATATATATATATATATATATATATATAGTTAAAAGAATGAATAGAGGCTATGATATGAGCTCCCAGCCACCCTCAAATGTCTAATCACTCGATTCTGCGATGCAAGGCAGATGCACTCAGGCGGACTCAAACACAAGACCCGAAGAGGCTTAGAACTGACTTCGCAGATGTCAACCAATGAGTCACGGCGATATAAGGAAATTGGATTTAATATATAATTATATGAGATTGTTAAATTTTGCAGCACATCCAATTTTTTCAAATAAATATCCTAATACAAATCATATATTGTTTTTAATAAGAATGCCTAAATTTTATACTCATCTCCATCCCATTAAAATTTCTAATTTAATTAAATTATAAAAAGAAAATTTAGAAAGCAACCTGACTTTTAGGGCTGCAAAGTTCATATTATGTTTAAACTTGAGCTTGTTTATTAACTTCTTGTTCGGACTGACCTTGAGCTCAAAAAGTGCTTTTTGGGCTATATTCAAGCTTGAGTTTTTATGTAAAATGGGAGTTTTGCTTCAAGAAGCTTTTGTTTTTATGTTCAAATTTTGTTCATTTGTCATTCTGATTGTTCGTGTTTGGTTCTTGTTCGACGAGACGTATTATCGAGAAACTTAATTCTATTTAAATTATTAAATGATGCAAATTAAAATTAGCGTGACCTTTATATTTATTTTCTAGCCAAATGAGACTTATTAAATAAACTAATGAGTACTATAATTGAGCTATCTATTTTCTAATCAAGTCAAATGGATTTTATCAAACTTACAAATAAATTACTTGTTGAACTTATAAAAATAAATAAGATATTAAATAAAAATGCTATTAAATGAATAACTGAACATATAAATACTTAAAATAAAGGTACAACTAAGCAAGGCACCATTATTCTTATTTTATGCACTATGAACTAAAATTTATATTTAACTTGACATAAATGAATTTTAAATTGCACTTTAATTGAAATTAAGCTTTAGCCCATATTATTCAAAGACATTAAATTTAGTTTTAACTGAGTTCAATCGTGAAGATATCTTTAAATTTCAAATGAAATTGTCAACAAGCTTGTTCGCTGACTTTAAGTGATATTATTCACGAACAAAAGCAAATCGAACAAGATGTTGTTCGAGTTTGTATATTTAATGATTGAGCATTTATAAAACTATTCAAATATGTTCAATTAGTTAATCAAACGAATGTAAACGAGTTCTTATCTAGCCGAGTTACAAGTAGCTTATCAAAATGCTTGTTTTGTTTGGAGCTTTATAAACTTTAATCTTCATGCATGCTAGAAAATTTGGAGCTATAGATTAATAGATTATGGTCTTGGGATTGCACGAGAATTCAACATATACTCATGTAAAAGAAAACAAATAGTCATGACACCATAAGTTTTTTATGTTGGAAATCCGTAAAAGGGAAAAAACCATGGGGTATGATTCAGTTATAAAAATCCACTATATATTGATGATGATAGGGACCTCTTATCCCACATATGGGAAAGGGTTAGATTTTTCAAGTTACAACATCGACTGACGACATTTGGTTTGTGGTGGTTGACGACGATTGATGGTGATCGACGATGGTCAGTGGTGGTCGACGATGATCAGTGGTGGTTAATGATGACAGTATGTTTAACAGAGGTTGGTGGTTTACGGCGGCGGTCGACAGTGATCGACTGCAGTCTGTTGATACCGACGACAGTCGACGATGTTCGACGGAGTTCTGCGGTGATCAACGGTCAACGATAGTCGGCAGTGGTCGATCTAGGTCGGCATTGGTCAACCGTGATCGGTGGTGGTCGATGGCGGTCAGCAGGTATCGACGAAGGTCGACCGTGGTCGAGGACGGACTGCGGTGTCGATGATAGTCTGCGGGTGTCGACGACATTCAAGTGTTGCCCACGACGGTCGACGATGGTTGACGACGATCGGTAATGGTCCAAGACGCTTGGCGGTGGTGAACAGTGAACGTCGATCAGCAGTGGCCGGTAGGAATGATGCTAGACTTCAGCTCCTTCTCAAAGCTTCAAATTCTCTCTCAAGGCTTAGACTCTCCCCTCATGTGAAGGGTGGGTACTATTTATAGTGTTCTGGATGCAATTAATGCATGTATATTAACCATTTTAATTGAAGGGTTTGGAGAGTTTCCTTCAATCTGACAAAATTTGATGGACATTCAGGTGTCTTATTGATGTCGGAATTGAGCAATCTTGAGCTTGTTGGATTCGTCTTGTTGAGACACTCGATTCAACTATAAACTCTTCAAATTTAACATTTGTTTGACCTTACTAATGTGTCCGAAAATTTTTCAATGGTGGTTTAATGACTTGATCACTTTTTAGAAAGATTTACATACATACCACTCAATTTTTATGCATTTAAAAATCCAACACTCAATTTCACATTTAAAAAAAAGTGATTTTTTTGTGATATTAAGGATTTGAGTGGCTTGATTTGACTTGGATTTGGCTAATTTTGATATCATTGGGGTCGTCTCATTGAGCCGTTTAGTCTGACTATTTTGCTGAAATAAAAGCTCTGGATGACTCTTTACTCAAAAGATCATCTCGAGATTTATGCCATGCCTCAAGATTCGTGTCGGACGATGAAACTCTATTGAGGGCGCATCAAATCTAAATAGATCTCAAATCTTCAATTTATTTTTAAAGTAATATAATATAATTTTAACTTATGATTATATATTATAATTATCTCAAACTTAATTCAATTACTTTGGTAATCATTCTGATAAATTTTCAATGAATATACCATCGTCGAATTATATTCCTAAAACTATTCCAAGCTAAAAATTTAATTTCGTGTGACTTATAATTCTTAAATATCTACATATTTTGGTACAAATTCCGCATTAAATATAAGTTCGTTGAGCATTAATTGCTTATGTATTGAATTTCTTATTTTAATATAAGTATTTTTTTTAAATTAAATTAACACTTAAATGGATTAAAATTTAATCTATAATAATTATTTATTTATTTTCAGTGAAGCTGGCAGATATTTAAATTCAAATTAATCTTATTTTAATAATTTTGAATTTAATTTGATTTGAGCTCATCACTACTATTCAATCCCATTAAATCTTAAGAGGTGGATCTCTTTGTTTTTAAAACCCTAAAAATATCAATAAATTTGAATTTAAACGCTTATAATATATCGAATATCTTATCCTCTCAAATATTAAATTATTCGGGCTTTTGCATATATACCACTTATTTTTTATGTATTTATGTATCTACCATGTAAGTTTTATTTTTTACATCTAAGCCACTCAAATCTTTAATATCACAAAAATATCACTTTTTTTTACATGTAAAATTGAGTGTGAGATTTGTAAATACATAAAAGTTGAGTGGTATGTATGTAAATCTTTCTATTTCCTCTGCATGCCACGTGTCAAATTAATTTCAAATCGCGTTCTGATTTCGGCGACAACAATAACAGTTCTAGGCCTGTAGTAATCTCTGCTTTTACAGTTTTTATTGTTTTATTTATTTATTATTTATTTTATTTTTTGCTTTCTCTTTCTTCGAATAACTATTTACTAACGTTAAAAAAAAAAAAAAAAAAAAAACTCTTATACTGAAGCACTCTGCTAGATTAAGAGAAAAATTACGCAGTATTGCGTATGTAAATGAGGTTATTCAGAGAGTATTGAGGGATTATATCCGCATTATACCATTTATAACCTCTTTGTAACCTACATGTACCTTCTAATAAGCTTTCCGCTTCTGTTTCATATATTTGTAGATTATATGTAAATTACAGGAAAGTTACGGGGGGCATAGTGTGGATATAACCCTCCAATACCCTTTGAATAATCTCTCTGACGTACGCAGCACTGCACACGTCTTACGTAGGTAAATTTTTCTCTTAAATTAAGTAGATCATCATGGTGTTTAAAATGTTCAAAAGATTATGAGAGATTTACATACATACCCCTAAATTTCTATTATTTATGTATATGCCTACTTTCTTAAAATTTAAATTATGACATGCTTAGCAAGATATAAAAGATTTGAATGCCATATATTATATGTGATAAATTTATTAATGAAAAAAAGGTCAAATTTTAATATAATTTTCTTTTTTTTTTATTTCTATTATGAAAAACTATTCCAATAAAGATTTTAATTTATAAAAAAAAGGAGACATTTGAAATTATTAAATCAGGAATATATGGATTAATAGAATGAGCCACAATTTTGTTTAAGGAATTTCTTATTTTTGTTATTATGCCCCCTCACATGCAAATATGAGAAATTAAATATTGTTTTACCATTGACACCAAATTATTGTTTAATATGTTATATATGGTTATTGTGTTTTAGTACTCATAATTTTATAAAAAAATAAAAATAAAAATATTAATTTATTTGGAAATTTATATATGTATGTCATACAATACCGCTGTATTTACACAACTCATATCGAAAATTTAATATTTATATTTATAATATTTTAATATCATAAATTTGTGGTTTTAAAAGATAAACCAAACTGGTCAGTTTAACAGTGAACCGGCCGGTTCAACCATGAACCGGTCATTCAATTGATTTGGTCTAAACTAAGAACAAATTCTGCATAGAACCGAGAGTGAATTGGTCAGAACTAGGATTAGATGGGATAACTGACAAACGAATGTAGTTTTTAAGAACTGGCTGGTTTAAATATTATTTGATTTTAGTATTTTAATTTTGATCTTGATTGGATGACTAGAAATAGGATATTTAAATTTTAAAAAAAAAGATAAAATATTATGTATTTAATTTTTTTTTTATTTTGAATATTGTTCAAAATTTTTATAGTTAATGTCTTATATTAAAATATTTTTCATTGAGTCGATAAAAAAATTATTTATATATCATATTTTATTATTTAAATTATATTAAAATAATTAAAATATTTAATATATCATTCAGTTCGGTGTTCTGTTAAATTCTGGTTGAATCATCGAACCTTAAATATTTACTTCTTTCAATTTGATGTCCTATACAATTTTTTCACAACCTTCGTACATCTAACACTCACTTTTAAAAAATTGGGGTCCGTTTGAGGCATCCTATTTGGTGCGGTGATGTTTTGAAAATGCACTTGACATGTTTGGGTAAACTGCGTTTTGGCAGCTTGTGCTTTTTGAAAATGCTAAAAACAGCGTTTTCACACCGCAACTAGATAGGTGCGGTGACGGTTTTCTAGCAGCGGTCTGACTTTTCCAAAAAAAAAAAAAATTATAATAGTCACCGCACCTAGCTTATCACCAAATTATTTTTAATCAACTTATCAGCAGATTATTCAATAAGCTGCAACTGCCCCAAACAGATCCTTAGTAGGTAGTATATAGACACACACACATGTTTGTATATAGGTATGTAAGTATGTATGTAAATATAAAACTTTAGGTGTTGAATGCCTAAATACACAAGAATTGTGTTTATTTATTTATATTCAACCTATGGCACATCAACTATAATGAGTACATGACATTGACATCAATTTACATATAGCAAAGCTACTGAATGTGAATATAATCATTTCATTTTCATATGAATATCCTCTCATTAGCAAATTAAACTTATTTTTCCTAATACATATAACTACTATTTATAAAACAATCTATTTAGAGAATACATCGTTTTTATGATTACATTTTAGCACCAAATCAATAAATAACATTCAGATACAATAACGTCTCTTAAAACACCTCAATTTTATTCATGCATAAATTAAACTAATAAAAACAAAAACTGAACATTATATTTTTTAGAGAAAAATAAATAAATAATTAATTAAAGTAATAATTTATTAACTTATTTATAGGTATAATAAATCCTTTTAATTATTAAATTAAAGAAAATACAACATTTTTAAGACACTTCATGAGCTAACAATAACATATCCAAATAATGTTATGACAATTTATATAATTAGATATTTCATCCAATAATTTAGCATTAGTTGAAAAAGAGTCACTTCCAAGTAGGGCTGTCAAAAAAGCTCGTTGTTCGGGAACAGTTTGTGTTCGGTTCGTCAGTGAGTTCGTGTTCGACTCGCTCGATAAGTAAACGAGACGAACATGAACAAATTTTTTTCGTTCAGTTAGTTAAACGAACTAAACACAAACAATGATGCGTTTGTTCGTTTTCAAATCGTTATTATTCGAAATATAAAATAATTATATTTAAAAAAATTATTATATTTTAAAAAAATTAAATATAATAAAATAATAATAATAATAATATATTAATATACTATATTAGTAATATAGTAATATAGATATTATATATTTTAATATAAGTTATATAATTAATATAATATATTATTTATACATATTAATATTAGGGATGTCAACTGGCTCGTCGTTCGCGAACAGCTCGTGTTCGGCTCATTCATTAATAAACTAATATGAACAGTGACTTCACGAACAATTTCGAACACGAGCTTATTTCAAACAAACTAAATTTCAAACGAACCGAACAAGAACCCATGTTATGTCCGTTTACACCCCTACTTCCAAGGTTCTATTTATAAATACTTAAAACTCCACGGATGGCAGTGAATTGCTCGGCCTCCTATCATTGTAAACAAACCATTCTTGGCTGTTACTCTTCTCCCAAGATGAAAGAGAAGCAAAGAGAATTTATGAAAATTTTGAGAGTAAAAAAAGAATTAATTGCTTTAGTTATTACTCCACTTGTCCCTTGTAAATTACTCAGATAATGACTGCTGAAATTAAAAAATAAATAAATAAATAATTAATTAATTAATTAAAAATAAAAAGAGAAAATTTTGCATGTTTTTTGAAATATGAGTAAGGTTAAAGATGTCAATATTAGTTTGCAAAAGATTTCAACTTTATGTAGCAAGGAAACAGACAGGAACGAATTAAATTTGTTTTGTCTCTGTTGAGGGTATAAATGCAAATCTCGTCCATAAGGAGCTATAAGCAGGCAAAATATTGTACTGTTTTGTTTACCATGGATTTGTTGCTTTCAATTGTCTATAAGGAGGGGGCCTAAGTGTAGATAGGTTGTTTCAAGAAGCTTGCTTGGTCCCATGTGGTTGCATTTATTGAACATTGAGGAATGTATGCTTTGTTTTATGATTGATGATTATTGAAATTTTGTAAATGAATTATTTATTTATTTATTTTAAAATATGTTAACAATTTGAGTATTTTTTTTTATCTAATATTAATATAATTTAAATTGAGACCTTGACTTAAATTGGTGTTTTAGCCTAATATGTAATAAATATGGTTGATCGGTTTATATAATGATCACTAGAAAAAAAAAAGAATAAATTTTTTTTTTAAATAGATATTTTTTAAGAGGATGAAAATAATTTAGAGAACTTTTAATTTTTAAGGATGATTTTATTCTAAATTATGCTTTTTTAGAAATATTTTATTTTTATTTCTACTTAATTTCCAAGGTTTGCATTTTTTTTTGCATTAAATTTGTGTTTTTGAATCATTATATCGAGTATTATATTACTCTGACATATAATTTTGAATTTGTTGATTCGACTTTCAATCCTAACGATGCTAAATTTTCAAAAATTATGAATATATATATATATATTGTTTGACCTTACTA
>NW_018164947.1:293846-296224 GCF_001263595.1 Phalaenopsis equestris | reverse complement strand
ATATCTCCCAAAGTTTGAATTTTGAATTGAGTTGGAGACAAACTTCAACTCACTTATATAATCTCAATCAAATCTAATATCATTTTATAATATAATCATTATAAAAAAAAAGTACATTTATTTTACACTATAAATTATATCATACATTATTCTATCATTTTGCCCCCAATAAGTATGCAATGAGTAATCGAAATTAAATTCTCTGTCATTCGTATATCCTCTTTGTGTATGTTGCTGAGAAACCTCTTCCTTCTCCTATAAAAACCCTTCCTTTTTCAAGCAAAGGAAACGGCTTTTCAGAATCATCATCCAGAGAGAGGGAGAGAGACCTCAATGGATCACAAACCCCGTCTTAAAGACCGCCTCGCTCGCCTTCTCTGGCGACCAGCGCTCCTCCGTTCCTCCACCGCCGCCGCCGCTGCTTTACGTAGCGGGCGCCTTTCCGCCGGCGAAAGCACCCGTAGCTTCTCCGCCGCGGCAGATATTGCTCACGAACCAATCTTCATCTCCCGCAGCCGCGCCGGCGAAGCTGACGAGCTTCACTTCGCTCTACTCCGCCGCTCCTTATCTCTCGACCACCGTTCTCATCGAAATCTCTGCGGCGGGGGGCCGGGCCGGCAGCAGCTTCCACGCCGGCGGTGCAGGGGAAGGAGAAAAAGGAGAGCAGAAAGTACGAAAGGAACGATTTTTATGAGACTGGGGAACTCGAAGAAGTAGATGGGAAAACCTGCACGTTAGTTTCGCCTTCCTTTGAATCTCCTGGGAGTTCCCATTTGTATTACCATTGGATCAAAGAAACAGAGTCGAAGAAAAAGAGGAAGAAGAAGAAGATGATGAAACAGAGGCAGAGAAGTCGATCAAATCGGTATCAAGTTAGCAGCATCTCTTCTTCTTTCGGTGATGAAGGTTTCGGGCTCTTCAGCAGTGAGGAAACTGATACTTTCTTTTCGTCCCGGAGCTTCTCCTCGGATTCTTCAGAGTTCTACCGCCGCCCCTCGCCTAAAAGCAGGAAGAACTCTAGCAAAACAGAGATGAGAAAGAAGAAGAAACACGACGAAAGCTTTAATTTTTCTTCCCGCCGGCGAAGACCGGCGGCCGGGAGAAGAGATGGTGAAACGAATGGCTTCCAGCCTTTGGTTTCTGGTCCTTTCTCTGAACAAACTGAAGCAGAGAAGAACCGCAGAGAAGGTTTCCCTGTTCTGAAAAAATCTAGTGATCCTTACAGCGACTTTCGGAGCTCAATGGTGGAGATGATAGTCGAAAGACAAATCTTTGGTGCTCGAGAGCTCGAGCGTCTTCTTCACTCTTACCTTTCACTCAACGCTCCTGAAATCCACTCTGCCATTTTTCGAGCTTTTGCAGATATAGCTCAAGTTTTGTTTAGTTACTAACAATTGTATCGCCTTGTTTGTGTGTTTATGGCTAGTGGATCTTAAAGATGGGTCTTTTCTTCAGCTTCGATCTCTTTTCATGTCTTTCTTTGGAGTGTAGAAGGAGAGCATGGTTGAAGAATGTATGTAGAAAGTTTGATTTTCTCGAATTGTTAGGTTCTGGAGTTAAAAATGTGATTTTTATGCTGCTGAAGTGAAAAGCAGGATTAGGTTTTATGCTGTTTGTCTTGTTTTAGGTGAGGCATTTTTGATGAAGAGATGTTCCTTGTTTTGCTCCTTTGTCCTAAAAGAAAACAAAAACGCGCGAGAGAGAGAGAGTGAGGGATGGAGACTCTATTTCTCTCTCTTTCGCTTCTTAGGGCTCTTCTTCCACGTCAAGCTTTCGCTTGCTTAGCTAAGCTAGATTCTCTTCTTCTACACGACAAAGGCTATCTGTGGATCTTTTTTGACAGTAGCCTTATTTTTAAATCAAAACTTATTTAAATCGATATGTTAATGTTTTTTATTCATGTAATATTCGATATGACTAAAATCTAATTTCTTTTCCTAGCTATTTCGGCCTAATAGATTAGAGATTTGGCTCTACCACCAAATCACTAAAATCTCTGCCATTTTGGCCTCTTTACAACCTAACATTTCTTTTTTTATGAATCCCGTAGAAAATTTTATTCCAATAAAGAAATGATTATATGATTTGTGACTGATAGTCTCACAAAAAAAAGAAATCGTCAGTCACTAAGTATAACTCACACAAAAAAAAATAATAAATAAAAAATATTATCATATCGAATATAAGGAGTTTCTAAACAATCTCCATGAATAAGAATACAAAGCTTATGAGGTACTCGTGTTGGATTAATTTTGGGACTACAATGTAATTAATAAATGTGTTGGGTCATCATTAAATAAGTCAAAATTATTGTGGTCTAATTTAGAATTAAGTTCATGAAGTTGGGCACATTTGTCATGATATTATAGTGTGGATAC
>NW_018164947.1:291731-293130 GCF_001263595.1 Phalaenopsis equestris | reverse complement strand
TAAGCAAACGACATGTAGTTTTCTGTATTAAAAAAAAAAAAAAAAAAAATTATTAAATGTTCAATTAAATTCGAATTATTGGTACTTTATTAATTTGTCCATCATTTTTTAATGAGCTTATTGAAACATGATGTTGTCAAAGTGACCTCTCTTGTGTAGATAGTTCGTGAAGAATGTTGGATGTTGTGTGTGTGTGAGTTCATGCGTTGTATTGATCGCCCAAAGGAAAATTAATACTTGGCCGAACTGCATACACACTTGTGATGGTAAACATGTAACAATTATAAGGAATTATATGTGAGTAATAAATCGATCCAAAGATAGATTTATTATTTGACATGCATTATTGCTAATGTTTGATCATTACAACAAGATTACCACTTGCAGTTAATATTACTGTCCAAAGACTTGATATTAATGTTGCATTAGGTGTCTTGAGATGGGAATTATCATTATTTGAATTTTTATTTTTTTTTTTTATTATTATTTTATGAACATGTTATTTATGTAATCATTTTGTTCATTTTTCAGTTGTTGCTACTGTATCTGCTAATCTCAATTCAGTTCCAATCCTTAAGGGTGACAGCTTTAAGGATTGGAAAGAGAACATTCACATTGTTCTTGGCTGCATGGATTTAGACCTTGCATTAAGAATGGAAAAACCCGCTCCTCTTACGGATGCTAGTTCCTCCGAGGATAGGAGGATCTATGAGAAGTGGGATCGTTCTAATCGCTTGAGTCTTATGATCATCAAGCGCGGCATACCTGAGGCTTTTAGAGGTGCGGTGTCTAGTGAGATCACTGATGCTGCAAGTTTCCTTGCTGAAATAGAGAAACGCTTTGCAAAAAGCGATAAGGCTGAAACTGGTATTCTTTTAAAGAAACTGATTTCAATGAGGTTTAGTGGCAAGGAAAGTATAAGAGAGTACATCATTGAGATGTCTAACATTGCTTCAAAGCTGAAGTTGCTAAAACTCGAGTTGCCGGATGATTTACTCGTGCATTTAGTTCTTATTTCTCTTCCTCCACAGTTTGACCAATTCTTGGTCAGCTATAATATGCAAAAGGAGAAATGGACTCTTAATGAGCTTATTTCACATTGTGTGCAAGAGGAAGAAAGGTTGAAGCATGGAAAGACTGATAGTGCTCATTTGGTAAACACCTCTAAAGAAAGGGGCACTAAAAGAAAGAATGAGGCTGCTAAAAATAAGGGTCCTTCTCAAAAGAAACAAAATAAAGTTCAATCTCAAAATCCTGAAAATGGAGGTTGTTTCTTTTGCAATAAGGAAGGACATCAGAAGAAGGAATGTCCAAAATATCACACTTGGCGTGCGAAGAAAGGTACATTTCTATCTTTGGTCTGTTCTGAGGTAAATTTGGCTTCAGTACCAAGAAACAC
>NW_018164947.1:285304-289408 GCF_001263595.1 Phalaenopsis equestris | reverse complement strand
GTGCAACGTTAAGATGATAATCTATTACTCTGCCACCGCGATTTTTCTAGCAGCATCAAGGTACATAAGAGCGCGCATAAGAAGTTTGAAGCAAGGGCAAATCAACCCAGCGAATCCACATTTTCATATTTTATAAACACCCAAAGCATTAAGAACACTTCAATAAACTGTACCCATCGAAGATGATATCCACATTAATGAATTCGGAAACCAGAAAAACAGCTTCAAAAAAAAAATCAGAAGCTAAGCAGAAAACCTAGCAATGTGCAAGAACAAAACGTTAAACCAAGAACAGAAAGAAGGATATAAAATCATAAATTTCAAGAAACGGAGCAAGGAATAGTGATCGATACCTCGCCGGAACTTTCCGCGAGAGAAATAGAAACACAGAAACAAGACCGCCAGATTACGGAGATCTCTCGGAGTCAGATACGCAGCTCTTCATCTTCGTAAGAACGAGAAGAAACAATGAAGCATCGGCCGCCGTTCCGGCGACACAGCCAACCGTCGCAGCCAAATAGTTAACTTCGCTGAAGCCTGGAGCCTAGAGAGCAAGATGGCGCGGGTAAGACCGAGCGGAAGGAGGAGGAGGTTCGGAAGAGAGCGACGAAGGATGTGTAGGAGGGGGAGCCTGGCTTTCGGCGACGGAGACCAACGAACTTCGAATGGCTTTCAACAAAGGTGAGCAAAGGTTCGCGAGAGAGGGGTAGAGGCGTAAAACGAGGGACGAAAACGCGGATCGCGGGTATAACCCCGCGATTTGCGTGTAATAGAAAAAATTAAACGCAGTTTTTAAATAATTTGTAGAAATGTGCTAAACAAACACGTAAGCGGCGTTTTCAAAACGTTGCCGCACTTATAAGTTGCCCCAAACGGGCCCTTAATGGTCTCAATATGGAGAAGAAGAGTGTAGCTGCTGACCACCATCAAGCACCACTCATTGGCCACTATCGACCATCGTCGATCCCGTCATGCTCGTCATTATTATTGAATTGTGAAGAGTAACAAAGCACCCTACGGAGTAATGATTCACTTTTCTTGCAGAGTAACAACACACATTGTAGTGAAACGCCGTACACTACAGAGTAACGAAATATTATATTCAGTGATGTACTTGTTGGATTAATTTTGGGACTACAATGTAATTAATAAATGTGTTGGGTCATCATTAAATAAGTCAAAATTATTGTGGTCTAATTTAGAATTAAGTTCATGACTTTGGGCACATTTGTCATGATATTATAGTGTGGATACCATAAGTGCAAATTCTAATTTGATGAGGGGCAGAATTAGAATTAAGCAAAACTTTTTTGTAACCGCCTGGTAGTTATTGTAACCGCCTGGTAGTTACTTCAAAGGGTGATGGTCCCCAATTTGCAGAGAGACACATCCCTTTCTTGCACCCCATCAACAAGAAAACTAAGGAATATTTGGATAATCTGCAGATTGGAAGATCATATCTTGCGCAATCGATCTAATGGATTCCAGTACGCTTCCGCTAATCTATGGTTTATTTCTCTCGAAATTGAATGTGAATTTTTTTTTAAGTTCCAACAACTCGAACTAAGAATATGAAGTCTTGTTTCTTCAATCAACGCTTGACAGCCCAATTTGCACATTGATTTCCTTCGCGGTATGTAAATAGCCAATTAACCTGCACAATTTTAATGACAGCAAATATTTTTTTCATTTGAATAATAAGACTCCAAGGATATGTTTTTTTCTTAGTAAAATAGTTCCAAAGTTCCAAAGAATCCATCTCAATGTCAGTCAAATGTCAAACGCAATTAACAACTAAAGTTAATGTAACTATAACAGCTTCAGCTTCAGAATAAATAGGAGATACAATGATAGTAGGAGCAGAAAATCAGAAAATACATTTTTCTTCAAAATTACAACACACTCCACCAATTCCAGCAAAAAATTTATTCCAACTTCCATCAATATTAATTTTAAGAAGGTAGCACAAAGGTTTATTCTAACCAATTAAATTAGTAACATACTTACAATAATAAGAAATATTTATATTATTTTAGCAAAGATGTTTCTTAATTTCAAGCCGAATGGTTTTTTAAAATTACCAAAACGAAGTATATTATAAATAAAATTAGTAATGAAGATAAAACATGAATGAGTAGTAATCAAATTGTCATTATGTTTAGATTTATTCCTAGCAAACCAAATGTACCAATAAACAATAATAAGAATAGAGATAAAAAAAATATTCTCACCAACGTATCTCCAAAAGTTAAAGAAAACATTGATGGAAAAATTAGTGACATCATTTATCGACATATCACAAAAAGTGAGAACATTACTATAAACCTCCTTAGCATAGATACAAGAAATAAAAATATGATCCAAATTATCTTCCGCTTATTTATAAAGAAAACATCGAGAAGGAAGACGTAAACCTTTTAATTTAAGAATATCATAAGGAATATCATCAGATAAGTAGGTAAGATGCGATGAAAAAGCCTCCAAATGAAAAATGCCTGAGAAGGCTTAAGTAGAAAAATGACTGAAAAAGCCTCTTTACAACCTAACATGTATGAATGTGTGCGCATAAATTTGAGATTAAATTTACTCAATATTTCAAAGATAAATGTAACTTATTGCATCTAATTTTGATTATGTTTATTCAAATTTTAGATTTTGAAGACAAATAAAAAAGTTCATATTCAAGAATCAAAGGCCTTTTATGCCTCTCATATATCATCAATAAATTTTTATCATTCCACATGAATCTTGAGATGATATGGCTGTGGAGACATTTTTTCAAACAAGAAATGTTCAAACTTAGATTTAAAGCCATCTAGAACTTTGATTTCAACAAACTTGCATCAAACTGACTAATAAGACCAAACAAATCCAACGATACCAAAATCAATACAATACGAGTTAAATCAAATATGGATCAAGCTGTTAAATTACTTTTTTAAGTTTTTCAGACATAATTGAAAAGTCAAATGATATTCGAATATGACATATTTTTAGTCAAATTGAGCGTCTCGGGAAGACAAGTATAACAAGTCCAAGAGCGCTCTGACATTATTAAAATACAAAAATGTCCATGAAATGCCATTCAATGAGGAAATCTTTCTGGCCCGTCTGAACAAGTGTGATATGATGGATTCCTTTTTTATTTGCAACACAGACTCTAGAAATAGTGCACTAATTTTCTTTTGAGAGGAAACCTTGATCTTGAGTAAGAGGAAGACCAAAGCCTACAAAAGAGAGAGTTGCATCCTGGCATCCTGCAGCGCAGATCCGGCTGTCGCCTTAGAAAACCTTTGTCGTCTGCCGCTCGACCTGTTTCCACCTCCTCCAACCAACTCTGGCCGCCACAGTCTCTGACCAACTCCAGCCTCTGCTGCCTCGGGTTGCCTCCACCTCCGACCAATTTTGATTGTCACCGCCTCAAGCCAAATCCAGTCACCGTTGCCTTTGACCAGTTATGGCAGCCACCGGTGCCTTAGGTTGTCGCCGCCTCCAAATCCAGCAAACTATGGTCGCCTTACCTCTGTCCAACCCTTGACAGCTAGCTACCAGCCACCATTGACACCATCAATTGTTGCCTGCTCCCTACTGCTGTGCAATAAGTTCTTCTGCTCACAGACGTTGTAATCCGAGAAATTGTGCAGCTCTTCTCGTTTGTGGGACGAGAGTTTGTACTTGTAATCACCAACTCATAGTGAAATATTTCAACAGAGCAAAACCCTTTGGTTTTTTTTTTTTTTTTGATTTTTCACGTAAAAACTTTAGTGTCTATATTATATTTCTTTCATTTGAGTATGTGATGAATTCTGGTATCATGCAAAGACCGTAATTCACTACTTCATCATGAATTTTATATCACCCCTCAATCTCAAAGATTGTTTAATAGATACTTGAAGTTGCTTAAAAATTTTACATTTGTTAAAGAATTTAACGCTTTGAAGAAAATTAAAAAACAAAGCATTTATTGAGTCCATAGCATTTTTGGTACAATGACAAAAATAGCACTTGAAAATTAATATTTGTAAAAATAGCATGTTCTTTCATCAATTTCAAATTCTCACTCAAATATAAAAATTCAAAATAAATTTCCAAATCATATATATA
>NW_018164947.1:274135-285294 GCF_001263595.1 Phalaenopsis equestris | reverse complement strand
TGATATGCAAAAAAAATATATATATTATATATATATATATATATATATATATATATATATATATATTGCATTTTTATCAAAATTCCAATGGTTTGATCGTCGTACATGTAATCAAAAAATCTCTTGGGAGCTAATTCTACAAATAACAATGTTTCAAGTGCTATATATATGAAAAAAAAAAGAAAGAGATCATACATTCTGTAAACATATTTTTAATAATGATATTTAATGATTAGAGATAAGGATTTATTTTAAATATGAAGTTATGTAGGTAGTATCAGCATTATTTCTTTTATAATACATAGCTAAAGGGCTTATCAACCCTTCTCTGGCCTCAATTATAAGATACATGATAAAAAGGATTATTTAAAATAGCTATTTTATTTAATAATATTAATTTATTTACTTAATAAATTTATATGGCATTAACATAGAAGTTCATTCCACCCTCAACTATAGTTTGGCATCCCAATGGCTTGATTTCTATATTGAATTAATAAGAATGTTGGCACCAAACAAACCAATATCAAAGCTTTGTAAATTAATGGCAATGGATGTTCATGATAAATTTTCTTTGTAAATAAAAAAAAGGTTTTTTTTTTAAATTTAAAATGTTTTTTTTTTCTCTTGTAAGATAATATTTGTCATTTTATAGAAAATATTCAGCCAAATAAATACTTTGATGTTTATATTGAAATATGGGAAATGGCAATGTAAACTTCGAGGACAATGACTAATGTTTGATAAATGGTTAAATTGTAGTTTATATTAAATTTTAACTCTTCCAAATAGTTGAGCTTTTTCATGAAACACAACCATTTTTTTTTCTAAAAATGTTTATCTATAATTAATTTATTTTAGTAAATACACGATAACATAATTAATGTTTATTGAATCCACACTTGTTTTGTGAGGCCTGCCCAAGGTTCGAAGCGGTATCAACTTTGAGGGATAAGTATAGAGAGATGGAGAAAGAAATAGAAAAGCACACGTCAACTTGTCCTGGAAGGGCGAGTTAGATTTTTCTTTCGAGTTTTGTGACTCATTTTATATATTGTAATTCGGGTGTTATAAGAGAAAAAAAGGGAGAGAAATCTCCTTACAGAGTATGGGTTTAGAGACAAGTGCCAAAAAGCCCCCTCAAATATTATATGGGCCCGTTATTTATAAGAGATAAATGGGCAAATGTAGAAAATTACATGTCTGCCCCTATTTTAATAAGGGTTTATAGAACATTATTGTCCTTTTTTGCGGTTTTTTTTGCATTTGTAATTGATTTTAGCATGTTTTTGTGTACGTGGATCTTTTGGTCGACATGTGCTGTGTTAGTCGGCTATCTTGTTTGAGCATCAGTCAGTCATCGCTCTAGGAAGCTGGTCAGCTTTGAGAGCAGCAGTCGGTCAGCCTTAGGGTGGCCAAATGTCTTGTGAGCCTCATGTTGATACATGTGAGATTATTGGGGGTACTAGACCTTTGTCCAGTTATTGGCGTGGATGCCCATTTCTTGTCAGCTTGGATGGCCTTTTGGTCGTCTGGTCGTCTGGTAGCCCTTCGGTCATCAGATAGACCTTCATTTTTTAAGAGCCCTTCAGTCGTCTGGTAGCCCTTCGGTCATCAGGAAAACCTTCCGTCCTTTGGCAGCCCTTCAGTCTTTTGACAGATTTTTGATCATCTAGCAGACTTTCAATCGTCCGAAAGACTTTCGATCATCTGGTAGGCTTTCAATATCATTAGATCTCTTTAGAATTAGCACGAGCACATTTTTAATGTATAATTTTAAATTAAACAAAGATAAAATATTTGTATGCTATAAAATAAATACACTCTAATTATTGTATATATATTTATATTTTATTCGAAGAGTAAAATATCAAAGAAATATTATGACTATTTATATCAGGACATTTCAGTGTCATAATTTATATGTCAAACTAGACTACCAATTTCTTTGAATTTGAGCTAAATAGAGAAAAAAATTATGTACGTAGTTTGAATTCGTGGACTACAATGTGGATTCGACCACGATCATTGTCTACAGTGGCATAGTAGAATCCATGCCAGCGTCTGCATTCTCAGTTGTTCGAATGTAATATTTTTTGAATAATAAGACTTATCTTGTTATTATATACAAAAAAAAAAAAAGCTTGAGAATAAATTAACATTTTTATAAATTCTCATATTAAAATAGCTTTCCATGAAAATTTATGAGGTTATTTTGACATTTTTGTCTTTATTCAAATATCAATGTATTTATAATCTAAGCTTTACATAAATTTCTTATTAATAACTTTTTTTTTTTTTCTAAATTCGAATTCAAGTCTAATGTAGGAAGTCAAATCAACGGCGGTTTAGTACAGCTTAATAAATTTATAGCTACGCCTTTTAGCTCTTAATTCTATATTGAGTAATTTCGGATTCAGCCGGCATTACTTCCGTAACCGTTTACAAAAGTGCTAAAAACCGAGAGAATTTTTTTAGAGCTATGGCCTTAAACGAGTCGAGTTTGAGCGAGTTCAGTTTGGCTCGTGTTCGGCTTGTTCGAAATAGCTCGTGTTTGAAATCGGCTCAAGAGCAGTGTGTTCGTGTTCGGCTCGATTAAAATAATATTCGGGCTCGATTAAAATATTCGTGTTCGTGTTCGGCTCTAAATTGACTCGTTAAACTTAAATTGAGAAAAATAGACGTAAAGCGTGAGATTCGAACCTGGATCAAATGTATGCAAAAAAATACACTAACCACATTGCCACATGAGGTATTATGATTTAAATTTTGACATAAATATATATAATATATTATTATATAAATAATATATATAATATATTGTAGTATAAATAATTAAATATTTTTTTTTCGAGCTAAAACAAGCTGAATAGAGCTGTTCGTGTTCGGCTCGTTTATAATTCGAGGTTTAAAAACGAGCCGAATAGAGCTACTTAACGAGCCGAACACGAGCTATTCACGAAAAACAAGCTTTTTTGACAGCCCTATTTACAGAGCTTTCAGAGAAGGTACATTTGCAAAAGTCGAAAAACAGGGAAAAAAAACTGGTATTTTCAGAGCTGCTTGTAAAGTTCATAATAGCAGTGCAATTTTCTCCATCGATTGGGTTAAATTGCAATTTCATACCTGTCCAATTATAGGTAATTATGTGGTCAATTAATATTGAAAGACTTACATACATACCACTCAATTCCTTTGTATTTACATATTTAACAGCTAAATTAAAAAAAAAAATTTTGTTTACTTATATTTCATTTTTAATCGTGCATGAAAATATGTATTTCACTTTTAAAAATTAAGATTGTGATATTTTTAACTTGATTGTATAATTAAAAAGATTTACAACAGGTTAAGATAAATAGAGATTAATTTAATTGGGCTTCTATTCTTGGCCTAGGCCTACGAAAAGTACCAACCTAAAAAAACAGAAAGGGCAAACGCTATTCGGCCTAGTTGCACATGTTCAAGCATATGGTGCTCGAGTGTGAATGGTTGAGTACAAATGGCCTAGTCAAGTAAGTCAAATGCAAATAATATAGTGCAGAGCTTTGAGCATAAAGAAAGTAGATGATCATGAATAGCAGATGACTCTTAAGGTAGTGATCCACGCCTCCGCATATTCATGACTATTCAGCCTAGTTGCACGTGTTCAAACATATGGTGCTCGAGTGTGAATGGTTTTAAACTTTGGTATTCTGGTTAGAGTCACATTAGCAATGGTGTGGGTGCATTATAGATAAGAGTTTGAAATATAATGTTGTAAAAATTAATAGAGTTTGAAATAGAATTATAGCCCTTAAGATTATCAATGATATTAATATTTTTAATATTATAAGTGCTTATGCTCCTCAAGTAGGTTTAGATATAGGATCTAAAGATAAATTCTTGAATTACTTAGAAGACTTAATACAATTGATACCTATTGAAGAAAGAATTTTTATTGGAGGAGATTTAAATGGAAATGTTGGTAGAGTGGTAGAAAATTTTAGAAATATTCATGGTGGTTACGGTTTTGGAGTGACTAATGAAGAAGATAGAACTATTTTAAATTTTGTTTTAGCATATGATTTTGTTTTAACTAATACTTTTTTCATGAAAAGAGATGAGCATCTTATTACTTATAAGAATGGATCTAATAAAATACGAATTGATTATTTTCTTATGAGAAGAAGAGATTGTCGAGATTGTAAAGATTGTAAGGTCATTGCAAGTGAGAATTTAAGTACCAAACATCGTTTATTAGCTCTAACTTTGAAAATAGAGAGTTATAAAATAAAGAATATTGAGATTCATCATCGTAGAATTAGATATGGAACCTTAAAAGACATAAATAAAATTAATTTTATAAGTAAAATTTAAGATTTCAAATTTTGGAATGTTAATGATGAAACAAATGATATGTGGGATAAAGTAACACACACTATTAAACAAGTAACAAAAGATATACTCGGAAAAAAAATATACTTGGAGAATAAAAAAAAAAGTTTCTTTAAATAAAAATAGTTGGTGGTGGAATAATAATGTGCAAGAAAAAATAAAATATAAGAAGTTATATTATAAAAATTGGTTTAAATCTAAAAGCTTAGAGAACTGAGGAAAGTATCAAACGACCCGCAGGGAGTATAAAAGAACATTATGTGATGCTAAAAATTTTGCTTTTAATGATATTTATAATAGATTAAATACTAAAGATGGTGAAAAATATATGTAGATGGTGAAAAAATGGTGAAAAATATATGTATAAACTAGCCAAACAAAGAGAAAAGAAAAGTAAAGATTTAACTCAAGTAAGGTGTATTAAAAAAAGTGTTTTTTAGAGAAAGATATTCAACATAGGTGGGTGAGTTATTTTGATAAACTTTTTAATGAAGTTTCTGAAAATACAATTGACCTTAGTAATCTTAATATGGTTAATAATAATAAAAGTTTCATTTTCATTATCGCATTAGTAAAAAAAAAGTTGAGGAGGATTTAAAGTAATGATTTCCCATTTGATGTATGGAAATGTTTAGGAGATTTGGGAGTTTCTTGGCTTACTAAACTCTTTAATATTTTTTTTAAAACTAAAAAAATGCCTGAGGAGTGGAGGAAGAGTATTTTGGTCCCCATTTTTAAGAATAACAAGAGTGTGTAAATTATAGAGCAATTAAGTTGATGTGTCATACACTAAAATTATGGGAGATGGTAATTGAACATAGTTTAAGACGTATTATAAAGATTTCTCATAATCAATCTCATAATCAATTGGGCAGGTCTACTATGGAAGTTATACATTTATTGAGAAGTTTGATGGAGAAGTTCATAGATAATAAGGAGAATCTACATTTGATAAGGAGAATATAATAAGGAGAATCTACATTTGATTTTTATTGATTTAAAAAAAGTGTACGATAAGGTTCCAGAAATCCTTTGGAGAGTTCTTAAGAAGAAACGTGTTGATATGACTTATATTCAAGTCATGAAAGATATGTATACTATAAATGTTACTTGTGTTCGAACTGAAGGAGGATTAATCACATATTTTCCTATTTCTGTTGGATTACATCCGGGATCGACTTTAAGCCCACATAGTTTTGCTTTAGTTATGGATGGTCTTATTGGACATTTATAGGAGGTTGTACCTTGGTGTATGCTTTTTGATGATGATATCCTTCTCATGGATAAGACGAGAGAAAAAGCTCAGGAAAAACTTGAATTATGGAGGTCTACGTTGGACTCTAAAAGCCTTCATTTTAGTAGAACTAAAACTGAATATATGGAATGTAATTTTATTAGTAGTAGCTCTAGTGACTGAAGTGTAACTTTGGGTTATCAAATTATATCAAATTATTAAAAGGTTAAAAGGTGTGAATGATTTAGATATCTAGGGTCTTTTGTTCAAAACGATGGTGATATAGATGGGGATGTTAATAGTAGAATTCAAATTGGTTGGTTGAAGTGGAGGAATGTTTCAGACCTTTTGTACAATAGAAAGTACCGCTTAGACTGAAAGAAAAATTTTATAAGACGGTGGTGAGACCTGCAATGCTTTATAGCGCTAAATGTTGGCCTTTAAAAGAGAAGCATAATACTAAGTTAAGTGTTGCCGAGATGAGAATGATTAGGTGGACGAGTGGCTTACTTAAAGACAAAATGCGAAATGATTATATATGTGATAGGGTTGGTGTAGCTCCTGTGAAGGACAAAATTAGAGAAAGTAAGGACAAATGGTTTAGTCACATTAAGCGTCGACCATCTGATGATTTGATTAGGAGAGTAGATTTTTTAGATTCAACTTATGTTAAGAAAGGCATTTTTAGATTCAACTTATGGATTCAACTTATGTTAAGAAAGGCAGAGGTAGACTTAGGAAGACGTGGTCTTATTGTATAAAAATGATCTTAATTTATTAGAACTAAATGAAAATATGACACAAAATAGGACGCAATGGAGAAAAATGATTCATGTAGCTGACCCCACATAGTGAGATTAAGGCTTTGTTATTGTTGTGTTGTATGTATGTAATTTTGATTTTGAAAAATAATATTTTAATTTGAGAAATAGAACAAAAAAGATCTCATATATTTAATAGTTTAGGTAACCGAGCATAACATTATAAGTAATACATCACCTCAAAAAGGTAAGCATATCACTTGACAGTGGGCTTGATTATGTAAAATAAGGAGCTTATGACATTCGTTTGGTCTGCATAACTTTTTTTGTGTGACTGATAGTTCCCCTATCTAATATAAAGAATAGATAGAGTTTATTTTACATGAGTTCTTAATTCCTTTTAAAGTCAAGCCCTTATAGTTAATTAGATCATAAATGACTGAAGTCACTAAAAAACTCTCAATTAAAATCAGGAGTTTCATTTTCAAGAATTCAACGTTTAATATTCACGTTTGTTTATAGGAAAATCAAGTGAGAATCACTCAAATAAGAGTAATTATTTTGGAAATCCAAAGAAGTAAAAGATAAGGGATGTCACAGATTCTAAGAAGAACCTCAGTGACTTCCCGAACTATCCTATTATTTGGCTTTACAATTTGAAAATGATGTTATTTGATGTTTACTCATGTCATTTTATTTAAAGATTAGGACTTACATTTGCACGAGATATAATCTTACAAACTTCCCAGGAAGATGAGAAGATTTACGTCGTACTGAATGAACAACCTCAAAATCCTAAAAAGAGTTAGAAGTTATATCACATAACATACGATCATACGAATGCCTAAAAGATAGTGTGAAGACTTATGTCGTGCTAGAGGAATAACCTCAGAATCCTATGGGTTTATATTGTTTAAGATTACAGAAAGTTTAGTTGAAGATCATCATTCGCTTCAAGTTTAGTCTTGAACGTTTTTTGAAGTTGTCCCCCACCTGCTTGCATCCTCATCCTGCTTGATTAAGAGTTTGCTCCGGGCTCCTTACTGTAGTGTTATGATTTTGGCATGTGTATTTGAGTTGATGTTTGTTAATTATTATTGAGTCATAGAGTCTCCTGTTGTAGTGTTCCTCATAAACATGTGGTCTATTGTCAACTACCATGGGGGTCTTTTACAGGTATTATAAATAACAAAATAATAACATTGCATATATAAACAAAATAAGTACAACAAGGCGCAGTAAGAAAGAAAGTATAGTAAAAAAGGAAAGTTGTAGTACATACCTGCCGCCTGCGATGCTACTGCTGAAAGGGCTTAGAATTACAAGTAGAGCATGCAAATATTACGAAAGAGTAAACAAGCACAAAAGACATGTGTATATAAGAAAGTCAGGATACATATATATGGAAGATCGGAGCTGGGTATAAGAATTTTGGTAAAGAAGCTCAAAATAAGTATTTCTACTCAATTCTTATGTATATATGTACCTAACACCTAAACTTTAATTTTTACGTACATACCACATTACCTATGCAAAAATATATTCATACATACCACTCAGTACTTATGTATATACATAACTAACACCTAAGCTTCAATTTTTATGAGCATTATCATTCATACAATTCTTATGTATATGCATACCTAACTCCTAAACTTCAAATCTTACAAGCATGACACATTACAAAATGAAAAATAATGGTACAAATAAATTATGATAGGAGCAGAGCTGAAAGATGAAATATATGAGAGTTTTGGTGGTCCGCTCTTTCTCTTTCCAGCAAGCTATAGTGACATTATCACAAAAGTTCGGTCACGAAGTCCGATGGTGCTGAGCGAAATCAGAAGTGGGAAGAAGAAGAGAGGGCGAGGGTTTCAGAAGAGGGTTTCGACATAAAGGAGACTGCGGGGGTTTTGGGCGAAGATTTCAGGCTAGTGTAGGAGGAAGGAAGTGAGGCACAACGAGAAATTAAGGTTAGTGGTGCTAACTTACAATTTTAGGTCATTTGTGTCTCCTTACCGTCTACTTTTGCATCTCAAAATTCACCGCAATTAAGAAACTCAAAAGGTATGCTATTTGTGGCGGATGTAGAGTTTTATTTTGCGTTTGCATGGTTTGACGCTTTCAAGTGAATTCTTGCATCGATTAATTTGATACAAAATAGACATTACATCCGTCGCAAAGCATTTTTCCATCTCTGTAAGCCCTCTCCATCGATTTATTAAAGGCAAATCCGACATGAAATCCGTCGTAAATAATAAAAGCTATATTCCACAACTTCATAGCTAAATCCCGGATGCAAATATTAGTGTCCAAAAAATACAACACAAATTTCAGACGTTATTTTCTACTTCTGTAGTGTATGGAGAAGTCAACCTAAAAGGTAGTCCAAGATTTGTTATGACCCTATAAAAGGTGTGTGACTAAGAGGTTTATAGGAGAGGGATTTTGGGGAGGATGTAAAGTCATAGACAAAAGTTTCACAAGTTTTGTAAGGGACATGGCTCTATTTATACAAGAGTCATCATTTGACATTTTTAACTTTAATATTAATAATAATAGAATCAGATAATTCATATTTTGTCAATATTTGCACAGTAACCCTTGCAAAGGTAAGCTTGATGTTTTTTGTAGTGAGGATGTCAACTATGAGTGGGATTCCAATTATACAATCTATTTTAGAAATTCCCTTCTCAGTCCAGAAACGTAGAAGTTGATTAGGAGGTTTAATCAAAATTGGAACTTCCTTGAATTCTTCTTTGATATGCTAAAGAACTTAACTCTACTTGATTAGGAGGTTTAATCAAAATTGGAACTTCCTTGAATTCTTCTTTGATATGCTAAAGAACTTAACTCTACTTATTAAAAATAAAAAAATTTTCCAACAATAAACCAAGGTTCTCCCTCTAGAAATATGTCAAAATCTTCCATGCAAGACAATTTAATTAGAAAACACCCATCAACCAAAGATATTAAGTTGATGATACATTTAAGCTTTCACATTTTATGTATAACTTAGAATAGATTACTGCAGAAAGGTCTTTTACCATATGTGCAACCAACTGATGCTAAGCTCCACTGCTTTGAACCTTCATTTATCCCTTCATTAGAAAAAGTAGTTTTATCTTCAAAGTAAGGAATATGAGAGATTAAAGCAGGAGTTGTTATGATGGTGGGAATATAATAAGGTCTTCCAGTTTGCTAGAACAGGCCGTCTAAGAATGGAGCTAGAAGTAGGGCAGGTAGAGGGGGTAAAAAAGAGTGATCCATAGTGAGGACAAAAGGGAGGGTTGCAGGGCCAAAGCTCATTGAAGAGAAGCACACAGAATGTTAGAGCATGATGGCCAAGGCAAAACATCAAAAAAAGGGGAGTGAACCAAGGGAACCCTAACAAAAACAAAAACAATGAAAACAACAACAAGAAGCCTTTATCCCACTAAGTTGGGTTGGTTCTATGATTTCGTTTCTCCATTGTGTCCTATTGAATGTCATTTTTCCATTTAATTTTAATAAATTGAGATAGTTTTTATACAACATGCACTAGTCTTTTTATGTTAATATCTACCTTTTTTAACATAATTCAAATCTAGAACATCTACTCTTATAACTGGGTCGTTTGATGGTCGATATTTAATGTAACCAAATCATTAAAGATGTCTCTGTCTGATCTAGCCTGCCACTGAAGCTACACCAACCCTTTCAGGTATATGTTTGTTTCACATTTTGTCTCTAAGTAGAGCCACTAATTCACCTAAGCATTTCATCTCAACAACACTTAACTTAGCTTTTATAAGAACTCTAGTAGAGCGGAAAAAAAGAGGCATGCAAAAAAATATACGTGAAAAATTCCTTTCTTTCAGTGTTTCTTATTCAAATGTCACTATAATGATATATAAACTGATCTTTGTTAGAATTGAATTATTCATTAAACCCTATTTTTTTGAATTTTTACTTTGCTTGTTTTTTTATTTGTAATTGTTTAGTAGATGTTTTATCTACATTTATAATCGTGTTTTTTTTCATAATAATGATAATTTTGGGCTAAAATCTAAAATTCCATAAAAAAAAAGATTTAGAGTTACATCACATAAATTTCAAATTTATACACATAAACACCATCCTATTCATACATGAAAATATGCATTTCATTTTTAAGAAGTTAAAAAGATAATATTTTTTTATATAATATCAAAGATTTGGATGGTAAAAAATTTAAATAGTAGAGTTTATGTGCCACCCATGCATATTACACAGGAATTACAAGGTATATATATATATATATATATAATTTTGCAGGAATTAAATATGCTGGTAGGAAAAACAGACTATTTATCCATAAAACAAAAATGCATTTCCAACAAATAATAAAAAAAAAATCAGCCGATACGTACCCCGAAACGGCATTGGTGTATGGTTAAAGTTACTGCATATTCGAGACAAAAACCCTTGAAATCCGGATCTTCTGACCAGGCCTCAGTGCGTAAATATCATACAATTCAAAATCTTTCAAAAATGGAAAATGTTTCCTCAACTCTAAATAAGCCACGATTTTAGCCATCCTCAGCCAAGCACTGCATTTCAGTGTATACAGCATGCATGCTTGCCCTCCCCATATTCAGTCATCTGCATAAAATGAAGACATATATATATATATATATATAATAGAAACAAGAGATACATGTATATATATTATATATATCTATATATATATATATATATATATATACATGTATCTCTTGTTTCTTTCATCCTAGACTGTGTTATAGCCAAAATACATGTCCGTTCTT
>NW_018164947.1:233929-274026 GCF_001263595.1 Phalaenopsis equestris | reverse complement strand
AGACATATATATATATATATATATATATATATATATATATGTTTGTATCTATATGCTAATGAGGACAAAAAAACTCATAGATGATGTAATCTAAGAACGAGAGCTGAGATCAAGTCCCAATAAAGTAAATGAAAGATCACATCAATATCAAGCATGTAGTTTACATACATACAATCCAATTGTTTACATATTTAATACCTTAGTTTTATTTTTTATTTTTATATTGTCCTAATATTATTTTATTCTCTAAAATATTTTAATTTTTTAATTGTTTTTTAATACACTCGATATTTATATTTAATTTAGTAAATTAAGATTTATCAGATCCACGTACTATTAAATTCAGAATAAAATTATTAAGTATATTAGTCATTATATTTCATGTTCACATCGCCATGACTTTCTTCCCAAGTTAAGTCCATCAAATAGTTAGATTTAACAAATCCTGATTTACATCCAAGAAATGAACGAAAGGGTGAGAAAAATGAATTTAACGAGGCGCCAATCTAACACGTAAATCACGTTAAAATTAGGCTACAAAAAATAGTGTTAAAAAATAAGATACACCTTTTCATATGTAGTTAATGTGTCATAATGCAAAAAAAAAGTAAAAATTAGGGGTTAGATTTGTAAATTTATATAAATATTTCTAAAAAGAATTAGCAAAATTGGGCATTAAAGTCTCATCAAAAGTTTTTAATATAGTTAATAGAAGTGAACCAAAACTACTATAGCAAACTGCTTCATACACAGGCATCAAGTTTTTCAACAGTACTTCTTGTAGGAGAAGCCACCCAGACATATACATAGTGCATGTCACACAATTCTTACCTATTTATAACTTTAATGTCTAAACTCTTATGTATAACACCTAAATTTTAATTGATTTTTATCTTTATACCACACATATAATTCAGATCATATCGAAGGAACCAATATGTTAACTTCTAGTGGCATTTACATACATTCCACCAACTCTTATGCATTTACATATCTACATTCTAAAATTTGCTTTTTCCACCTTTGTACCTCCCAAATCTGTCATATCACATAAAAAAAATATCACTACTTTTACTTCTAAGAAGTGAAATACACATTTTCATATATCACTAAGTCGTCATACATGTAAAAATTGAAACTTAAGTGTTACATCCAATTCATTCATATAAGAATTGAGTGTTATGTATATAAACTAAAAAATTAAATACATGCATAACATATATGTAAAAATTGAAATTGCAGTGTTAGATATATAAATACACAATCAACATTATGTTATGCTTCATAAATATGCATGTAAATATGAACATTTAGGTAGAAGATATAAATACATAAGAATTGTGTGCTGTATATGTAAATGCCTTTAAGGTTGCATCACAAGGAGGAGACCAGAAGGCACATTGCTCTTCCACGCATTGAAGTCTACATGCATGCGCAGCGCACAGTGAATGACGACTGTGTTGGAAAGCCAAAAAAAAGCTGATAGGTAAAGGTTTGACAATGTCAGAAATTGCAGAGTAGCAGTATATTATAACAGGACTACTGTGTATGTATATAGGGTTTGGTGCGATAGGATCGCATAAATAAATTAATAAATTTGCACACTGTGCACACTTTTGCAATAATACCTCCCATGGCAGCATAAAAACTAACATATTTCCCAAAAATTCTCTTTCTCCCTCTCCACTTATATTTATATGTAACATAATTCTTTGGTATTTGCATATCTAATGCTCAAAATTTGATTTTTTTTATAATTATGACACCCTTATATCTTACATCTTTGCATTGAAGGGGGTGAGAGATGATAACATCATTAATATTTTGAGATATTTACATACATATGACCAAATTCTTATATGTCGCATGCATAAAGTTTGCTTTGTACATTTACACTACCAAAATGTCTCATATAACATAAGGAATATTATCATTTTAACTTTTGAAAAGTAGAATACATATTTTTCATGTACAAGGCACCATTTATGTAAAATTTAAAGTTTAGGTGTTAGATATGTAAGCAATCTGTATGTATATCTCCCTAATTTTTTTGTTAAAATGTTGCCAACACAAATAATTTTTTTATTCATCACATAGATTAGCAATATATCTTATTTTCTAAGGAAAATTATTACACACTATTATGGATTGCATAACGACCTATTAGAACCCTCATCTCGGAAAAAAATATTACATCAGATGTCCTTTTGTAAAACCGAATCAGAACTTCAATCACAATACTCCACGTTTATGACTCGATCCCACTGAATACAAAAAAACTAAATAATTTAATATGTTATGAGGCCAAACAGTATACGTGTTATATTGTGATTGAATTCCTGATATAATTTTATATTAGGACTTCTGATATAATATTTTCACCTCATCTTTACTGCAAAATTTTAGAAATTAAACATTGCTTTATTTAAATTTAAAATATGACACAAATTATATTAAAAAAACAGAGTGCTGTCTAGAAGCAAGAGCATTCTTTCTTCATGCCTGCGCCTGTATCTGAAATCCGGAGGGAAAGACTCGGAGGTAAAATACACCATTTTTTTCTCTATTTTCTGCACGAGAAAAAGCAGAAGCTGTTAAAAATTTATGGGAGAAAGAGGGTGAGAGGGAGTGTTCAGTTACGCATCCCACCATAACCAGATCAGCTCTTAATTCTGTCAGATGGGCTTGTAGCCGAAGCTATATACAGACAACTACTCTTACAGTACTTCATTTATTACATTCAGACTTTGGCTGTCGTTTCGTCTCCATCCAATCACTGTATCGCTGCTCCGAAGCAAATTCTTTGATTATTCTTCCATTTTTGCTTCATCTTCTATGTGGTACAAAGGAAAGTTTATTGTTCAAATGTAATTTTCGGAGATATGTAAATACATAAGAATTGTGTGTTGGGTCTGTAAATGCCACAATAATAAATGAGATAAATGATATCTTCATGATGATTCAAATCTTCTTTGGTTGGTTAGGATGTTGCGGATTTACATGTCATGTTGGTGTAATTATATTGCATGCTGAAATCTCTTGTGAAATATACATAAATGGTTATATGTGTGTGTCCATATATATATATATATCAAAATAATAGTTAGAGGTTATTATACAAGTCCCCAGTCACCCTCATGTGTCTAATTATTTGAGGATCACCTTAACTACCAGCAAATTGGCCAGAGGGAGATTCGAACCCGTGGAATGAGAAGACATACGACCTTCAGAAAGACTGCTCTACTAATAGATCACGGCTGACGGCATATATATATATATATATATATATATATACATAAAACGTAATTCTTATGTATTTATATATATATATAACATTTTATATTTACACCACAAATATTTTATATCACATAGAAAATGGCATCATTTAACTTTTAAAAAGTGATGTATGCCTTTTCAATTTATATGAAGTGGTAAGTTGGTCTGTATGTAAAAACTAAAGTTTAGATGGTAAAAACATAAAAATTGTGTGACATGTATGTAAATTTTTTTTAATTATGTTGCTTAAGGAGGAAGCAAAATGTCTCTTTGAGGTGGCTTCAACTATTTTTTTGTAAGGACGATTGTAAATCTGTGGCGAAGAAAAGAAATGTTTAAAAAGTTATTGTGAGATTTATAAATATATATATTTTAAAAAAAAATCAGACATTTGTTTTGTTACAATCAATGCAATTTAACCAGTCAGGTCGAAAAAAAAACAACTTCACATCACAAAATTTTTTGAAATTAGCTGAAAAAACAGTCTCTCAAACAGAACTGTGACATCAGTCGAAAATATAAAGCAGGAAGAAGCTATCTCATTGAATAATAGGATTGCTTTTCATTATCTAATTAAAACTGTTTTCTCTTTCAGCTTTTTTAGTTGCTATCTCACCATAACCTTCTTGCATAATCCAAATCTACACATGTTATAATTTTAGAGTATGTTTGGGAAGGGAGCTATTGACTCATAAATAGTAATGGAGGTGTCCTGGGAAAATAGTTATTTTTTTAATTTTCTTATGGTTGTTAATTTTCTTGTCCACTAAAAAATTTAAGTTATTTTTTTAATAACTATTGCACTATAATATGTCTAATTGTAGAAGTTCATTCTAATCATACAAAAATATGTGAAACATATAAAAATATTATAACTGATAAAAGAAGGTTCATTTGTGATGATTATATGTAAAATGACCTGTAAATATATTATAAGAAAGTAAATTTTTTTAAATAGTTTTATTGTATTATAAACTTTTTTTTCTTAAAAAATAAAATTTGGCAATGGCTTTCATCTTGCTATTACATTTTGACATCTTTTATTGTGTAAAAAACACATATGTTAAGTAGGGGACTAGCATACATACTACCTAATTTATCCTCGATTTTAAGCTCGTAGGTAAAACATTTGTCGATAATTTCAAAACTGTCTGATATTCTGACGACAAAAAATTATGAATGCATAAATCAACAAATTAATGTCGTTTTTTTTTATGAAAAAAATTCAAGTCGTCAGGTACCGTCGGTTCATGGAACCAACAATTACTCCATTGGTAATAACGACAGCTTACACGTTGAAAAAGTGTCTCACCCGTCGGTTTCTTGACGCGGGCAAACCGTCGGTTATGCATTGTTTATGCATTAATTTTTATAATCGATGAATTAACTATCAGAAAAGTATCATGCTCGTTGTTTTCGTACGACACACTTTGGTCGTCCGTTAGGTGTCAGTTAGGCATCGGTAAATAATTCTATCAGCTAGTCATTGGTTTTGCCCACGGATATGTTAAATGTTATTGTAAAATCGATAGTAAGCCGTTCGAAACTTTTAGCATCAAAAAAAAAAAATCTTTCTTTCGTATCTACATTACCACACTTATTATCATAATATTTAATATACCATTCCAAGCATTTAATGACATATAATAACAATTGAATAGTAAATTATTTAATCAAATAACGAAATTAAAAAAATGCATTTACTCTAAATTATATACAACACCATTCACTAAAAAAATATATGTTCAAATGTAAAACATAAACATAACTAGAGAAGATTATATGCCATGCTCTCTCCTCCGTTGCCGGAAGGAATTTAACTTGGTCTTCAACTTCACCTCTATATTGGTCTTCAAGATCGACCTCATATGAGTGAAACGGGCCTCCATCTTGGCAGATAATACGACAACATGACTGAAGATCTCCTCATCTTGTTTGGTAGAGGTAGAAGCTGCAGATGCATTGGAGGGGTGAGCGTCATAGGCAATCCCCTGTGACCCGAGCCCATAGATTCAACCCTTCATCTTCTCTCCAGCAGCCTCCCTCCAAAGGTTGTACTTGGAAGGATCATGCTTATAGATCATAATACCTCCCGATGTCAGGAATTGACTCTCCTTAAGCTGCTAGAATCTCTCCTTAAAAAAAAAGTAGTTACATTCATTTAGAACTAGCATGTATTAACATCAAACTAGTTTAACTCATGAATTATGTGAGTCGCACGAGATCTATCGTCGATCCAGGACTAGTCAGACCGCTTCATGTGGGTGAGCTCATGTACATAGACAATGAAAGACTCCTGTCCAATTTCCTCAGTTTGTCCATATAACGAAATAATTAGAATACATCTTAAAAATATAAAAAACTTTAAAGAAGAAAGAAAATTTTACCGGCTTCTGCTTGTATTTTATATGTGGGAGTGCCCCACATGTGTGCTTGGAGGGCTCCATGACTCCACAGTTCGACCATCTATTCTGCTTTGCCTGCTTCTTTTTATGATAGTCTGGAGAATCCCAGACCCTTAGCAGCGTGGCAAAGACACTCTCTCTGAGCCACAATTGAGTTGTGATTTTTCAATATCGTCAAACATGTCCTGGAGCCAATCGCTACCTTTGCGCTCGAAGTTGCGCCAGATATGTGTCTCGTGCTTAGGGCGTCAGGAGAATTGTTTCTGTTAAATTACAGGCATTACATCTGTTTGATAAATAAATAAATAAAACTTAAGATATTTGTGAATGATACATACCACAAACTCATAAAACCAAAGATCTTGAATGACCATCGAGATCTCCTTCCACGAAAGGTACACCAAGTCGTACTTGCTTTGAATGATATCTCAAAAGGCATGAATAGTCTAGGTCGGGGGTAGAACCTTAAAACAACAATTTTTTAGTTTTATATTACATTGAGAAAATAAAAAGATTATTGTCAATATCTTCAAAAATATTCACGACAAGCTCGATGTGATAATTGCTACTTTTTGACTCCTGCCTGCAAGAGGCAACGTGGGCCACTGATGCACTCAACCCCGCTACAGTCGGGGTGATAGTGGGTTGGGGGAAAGGATTGGGGTGGGTGTGGGAATGAGGGTCGGGGTAGCGGGAGAGAGGGTGTGGAGGTGGGGGTGGGGATGAGGGTTGGGGCAAGGGTAGGAGTGTGGGGAGTGGGTGTCAAAGTCCCCCATCCCCACACAAGTGTGGAAGGAGACCATCTCTGCCTCTAGTTGACATATGCAACAAACATAATAAATTTAATTAAATAGTGCACATAACAACATACTATGCAATAAACTAAAATCAAAACAATACGTAATAAACATAAAACACATAAGTATGCAGTGGACATGTAGACAAAGCTATAAAGTGCAAGATACAACTACTACAATCAAAAACACAAGTTCCCAATAAACTGAAATACTAAATTCAACGAAAAGTACAATATACAGACTCATGAGATCAAAGCTTTAAATATTTAAGCAATTAAGTGTACATTACGTGTCATTGCTTAAACTCAGGATATGAGCGATCAAAATATTTTCACGCCTCCCCATATGCTAGTTGACTCATTGTGTTGTTTTCTTCTGATCTGTTCTGATGTCGCGTCATATGTGGAGCAGTATATATAGAACTGTATATTCTTTGTAGATGTGGAATAAGTGGTAGATAAAAGAGCTGCTTGAACGGATATTCCTTCCGCCTCTTACTTTTTCTACTTTGAGGTATGTATCCAAGAGAATTACAAAATCTGCATTGAGTCTCCATCACACTACTCTTGTAATATATCATATATCCGTTTACATAATAATCAATCTTCTTTGCTTTAAAACTTAACTTGGAGACCAACTATTTCGTCATGTGTAAATCTTCAGGGACTAAATTTTTTAGTGGATTAATCTCTTTCAGCAAGATTTCAAACTGATTGAAGCACTCTCATGGGCTTGTTGCACTCTGCTTTAATTTTTAACATTCTGAGAACTACATATAACTCGCAATGAAACGTGCAACCCTTTCACAATAGCCTTTGAGCAGCATTTAATAAATCATAAAACATCTAAGCCTCAGAATTTGGTGTATCTTCTCGTTGCACTTGAATCACATAAATAGTGACTTGATTTATTAATGGTCATTTCTTCAAATCTGCTTGAGTCAAATCTAGATGGAGGATCATAACTCGTCGAAAGAGAGAAACTGAATGTTATAGGATCACCCTCCCCATGTAAAGTCCAAATCTAGTAATCTGGCTAAAATCCCCGACAATATAGATCATATCTCACCTTGTTAAGTGTTAGGTGTGCTCAATTTCAGTGTTTCAAACATGGACACTGAAACCTACCCTTAGATAGGTAAACTAACATTTGAGATGCAGCTGCCACAATTGCCTCGACACTGTTCAAGAACTTTTCAGTAATCTATTTTCTATCCATATAAAGTATATTATACATCCACGATCTTGATGTACGAATATCCATTTATACCTTCAAACCTAACAATAATCAATACATTATAAAGTGCATTCAAATAGAACCATTGTATTTAATTATTGTAGCTGATTTATTGGTGGAGTTGTACAAATGCCTCAACACCGTTCAATTGAATACCAGCTTTGAAGTCAGAACATTAACAACCTACCGAGGCTATTAGGGCTCTCGAAGATTGATAATCGACAAACATTTATCTATATTTTACATCTAATATTGTTTGTCAATATAGTTACACCAACTCTTTTGCAGGTGTATGTCTTTCACATTTCTCTACAAGTGTAAAACCACTGATCCATCTAAGTATTCACGCTTCAACAATGTCTCTTACTAAGATTACTTTTACACCTCAAAAAAAAATCTGAGAAAGAAGTATTTCATAAGATGTAAGAGATTTCATTTCTTTCTTAAATGAAAAATCTAATTTAGATTTTCCTTTATAAAAAAAGAAATGTAAACTCGTACATCGTACAAAATACTTCCTTATCAGAATTTATTTAGAAGTGTGTAAGTAATCTAGTTAATAGTGGCAGAGACAAAGATTCTTAGGTTTATGATTGACTTTTTACTTGGAGACAAAATATAAAACGAATATATCTGTGAGAGGGCTGGTGTAGCTACAATAATATACAATATTAGAGGGAGCCATCTTAATTGATTGTGAATTAGTGTTCGCTCGATTAATGATGTTTGACAATGCTAACACTACTAAAATGTTTACAATCTGACTTGCAACAAATCTAATAACGAAGTTGCAACAAAAGGTGATCAAATCTGATAATAATTAACACATTGTAAAAGGAGTGAACTTTTTAGATAGCTCGAACAATGACAATCGCTCAAAAATTCAATGATTTTAATTTTGGCTCATATAAAGAGTAGATCAAGATAGAAGACTCAAGTTTGAGCGAAATTTTGGATCAAATTTTTTTCAAGTCGACCACAATTAAGGTTGAAGTCAGAACTTTAACAACCTATTGAGGCTGTTATGGTTGTCGAAGTTCAATAACTTGTCTTAAATTTTTTCGACTTCCGAATTTAATATTGTCTATCACCATAGTTACTCCAAACATTGCAAAGGTTTATTTATTTTGCATTTTTTTTAAGTGGAAAGTCAATCATTAATCTAAACATTCTAATCCTTGTAAACCTGTATTTGTTTGGTCGTCTCTTGGATTTATGGTTTAGGGTTTCCTAAATCTAGAATTAATAAATTCACGTCCGGATCAGATTTAGGGTTTGTTTGAGGTAACCATTGATTATTTATAATCTGTTGATAAACTGATTATTCTGATAATTTGATAATCTGTAGATTATCATAATAAGCTGGTTTGTTGGTTGGGGGAGCTTATTCATAATAACTTATTGACAACTGTTGCTGGATAAATAACCATTCTGCCCATATTTGGTAAAGCAGTTTGCAACAGAACTGTATCAGAGAAGTAATACACAGACAAAAGCCTCAAACTGTTACAGATCAGTTCAAAAAAATAAAATACACTGCTCACTCTCTCTTAAGTATCAAAAGAAATAAAATTAAGAGAAATACAATTTCAAGTATAATTAAAAATATTAAAATGTTTAATTTAAAACTTTGATGCCGTCTGTCCTCAGCTCCACTGTCTTTCTGAGAAAACATCGTACAACGATCACAAAAAAATACGAGAACAAACATAATGAGAGTGTAGTTATTACCTCCAATCTCTCAAACTGACCATTCATTCAGAGCTTCAATTGTTTGCTTAACAGGATCCCAACCCAACTCGGTGGATCCAAGTTTTAGCTCCTTCCAAATTTTCCACTAATTCTTCAATTGATCCAATTTATTTTTGAATTTGAGCTAGTCATAATCCCTTCTCGTCAATTCTTTGAACATTTTCGCAATATTTTTCCAACCTTCCTTATTGAAATACGCGGTTGACCTATTTCTGAGTTCAATTGCTGTAATACATATATTGCAAAAAGTATTTATAACTTATTTATCCCACATAGCTGACATACCACATTCATTCTTCTTAGTCATGTTAAAACTAGATGAAGAATTTATGGTTAAACAGTGAAACTCAACATGTAATATCGTGTTAAACCATTGTTCAATAAAACCAAAGAAGGCTAAAAAAAAATTGCCTAAATGGGCATGCATAAGTGAGATGAGCAAACTGTAAGGCAAATTTGAACTTAATAAAGTAAACCATTTGAATATGTTACATAAGTGTTCATAGAAATACCTATTTGAAGAATATGAAGTAACAAGTAAAGATAAATGGGCATGCATATTATGGAAGTCTCATATATGCATAAGAAACTTTCATATATGCATATATCTATAAGCAAGTCAACCAGAAAACATGAAATATCATACGCATCATTTTGAAAAGTGTTCCAGCATCCGTTGAAAAAGTGTTCCAGCATCCGTTCAAAAAAACAGAAACTTTCATACATATATGCATCATACGCAGAAAATAGAAATCTTGTTTAAAAATTGTTCCAGCATCATTTCGATAGTTTTCGTCTCAATTGTTTCATTCAAATATGATTCAAATGCCTCGTACAATTATAAATAAACATCCAAATATAATTCAAATATGATTCAAATGCCTCATACAATAAAGTAAACCATTTTGATAGCTTCCGTCTTAACTATCATATGCAATTGTTAATCTTACTCAATAATTGTATTGTTCTTTTAACAATTATAAATAAACAGAAGAATATAAATGAGTAGAATACAAATTTGACAATCATAACTTTCAAATGCCTCATACATGCCTGTTATACACATTTGGCTTAGATCACCATAATTATTAGATTCTCCCAACTACTTGGTTTTCAACAATTTGGCACCTAAAAGTACAACCTTTTTCAACTTCCCTCATGCTATCAAGTGTATCAAAACAATAGATTCAATCCTCACTTGAAAGATTGAAAAGAATTAAAGTGCCAACATCATCAGCATTACACCCCTCTTATTTCTATGTACATATAGAAATCATCAAGACGACAAGCTAAGTTTATGATTTCCAAAGCATGCCAGCCTCTTGAACCGAGATGAATGTTCAAAACAATTTAACAAATGATGATGCAACTTTTATTTGAACTTTTGGTAGACAAAAATGAGTTCTACCAATTATTTTAAAGCCTATAGCGAAGTGGTAAAGCCTAATCATCTAAAATTCATATGCCTTGCCTATCCAATAATTACTTTAAGAATGTTTCAAAATGTAAGATATTTCAGAACAAAAAGCAAAAGCCTGTGCCACCAATTGGTGAAAACTGTCAGATGCGTGCAATGCCCCTACTTTCATTTGAATCCAAGATTTTCTTAGAAGCAATTGTAACCAAATGCATGAGGACCGACTCACTTTTTCAGCAAAAGGTAAAGAATTCAACCAAATAAAAATTTGAGCTTATAACCAAATGCTTCAAGATCTACTACCAAACAAATTTGCATTAGAACAAAAACAAACTTGCATCAGAAACACAATTTAACGACATTAACCACACCATTTGGCAGGGAAAGAACAAGACCTAGCCCTACTCTCCAAACAGCTCTGTCACAATGAACAATATATATCATCCTTTAACACAGGTGTCACAATCACATGATCGCTGCCAGAATTCCTTTTCTGACTGGAAGTTAACACTAACACCAAAAAGTATGATCAAGCAAATTGCAGTAAACAAACACCAAAAGTATGATCAAGCAATTTCTGTTTCTGAGTGGAAGTAAACACTATGCAAATTGATAAGAAAAATTGCATTCGAATTGAGTGGTATGTATGTAATTGCCCCATTATATTATAATTGAACCTCTGAATTTGATTGGCCAAACAAAATTTGATACGGAGGAAAGAGGATGTTTTTATCCAGTAATTTAGAACCCTCAATGCCACATCACGCCACACTCTGTATAATGCATGTTACAGGAAGCAATCTATCAAGCCGTGATTAGTAGCTTCCTTTTTTTTTTTTGGTTTTATAAAACATATATGTAGCCACTTATGCAATGTAATGAATACCAACTCAAGCTCATAAACATCCAAAAATCTGAGGCAATCAAATCCGTTAACATTTTCTCTCTATTTGCAAAGTTCAAAACCTCTCATTCTCGATTTGTCTCTCTTCTCCCTTCCCATATATGGTGTGAATTTACGGGTAATCAACACTCCGTTTATGTACATATCAGAGAAATGTAACTGAAAATGTGAGGGTCGAAAATCTACCTAATTTGAGGCGAGAAGGAACATAAGGAAGATCGGGGAGGGCGAGAGTGGGGATTTTCGTTACAAAAAATATAGCTCGGTGTCGATCTCTGTGAGGGTGAAGAAGCAGAAGGAAGAAGGAAGATCGGGCCCTCGAGAGCGAGGGAGAGCAGAGAAGGGCACAATCGGAAATCTTTACCCCCAAACGGGCGATTTACTTTAAGTGGGAGAAGTTATTGGATTTAAATGCACTTAGGAATTGAAGAGAGGAAAAATTATGTAAGTGAGGCTACGAAACAAATCAAATCAGTCCTCCCGGGAATCTTCCGGTCCTGGAATATCCCGCGTTGGGTTTTCGCGATGGGTGGTGATGGGGCTTCTGCTGCAGCTGAGGAGATTTCAGGTTCTCCTTGTCTAGTTGGTTCGGAGGCTTCTTTGGATTAGGGGGGAAGAAGGAAAGTAAGAGTGGAGCAGCCATGACGGAGGTTTTGGAGAGCTTTGATTCAGCCAGCACTCCTATCCCAACTTCTGAGTATAAATGAAATGGATTGGTGATTTCTTGGCGGGGAAATTTTGCTTTGGAGTTTGGTGAGTACAAGTTTTTTCATTGTTATTTATGTGATTTTTGTGACTTTTTGCAGATTGATTTAACAATAATGTGAATGCTTACATATATCTGGATTACATGAAGGAATGTAGTTGATTTTCTAGGTATGTTGATGATTTTGATTAGGTCTATTTTTATTTGCCATGATTTTGCTCTATTAGTACGTGTGCTGTTTGTTTAAAACAATAGAAGATTTTTGTAGATGTATGAAACAAAGAAAATGCAGACGTGATTTTTAAGAGCTGAATGAACTAATCCTACAAGGTGAAAGAAGGCGTTGAGTAAATAATATTAAAAGAAACACGTCCGGCAGGAGTAGTCTAGGGAAAATATTTGCGTACATAAGACGTACGCAGCGCTGCTTACGTCCAGGGGTTATTCAGGGGGTACAGGGGGGTTATCTCGAGGTTACACCCCTCTGCATCCCCCTTAATCTTTTTGTAAACTACCTGTAACCTACAAATGAGTTCCGCGCGTCTGTATTTTCATGGGTACAAATAAGTTACACGGAGGTTACAAGAGAGTTACACGGAGGTTATAGGGGGGTATAACCCGAATATAACCCCCCTGTACCCCCTGAATAACCCCTGACGTACGCAGCGCTGCGTATGTCTTATGTACGCAAATATTTGGGGTAGTCTAGTGATGATTTGGACCGGCTTTCCTTTACATGCTCAGGCGTTCATGTTTTGAACATTAAAGTTAATATTTTTTTCTCCTTCATGACAACGTTTTAAATCCTAAGAATGTTTTATATTGATCTTGCCAAAATTCTTTAGGCCCACTTGTTGTTACCTTTTGGTGGGGATTAAAATCTTAACATTGGTAATGCAATCATACTCTTAGTTGAACTTTTGTCCATAAATAATTTGTTTGCTTGATGATCCAGATGCTGTATTTGTTCTGAATAATCATTTTATGTTTAGTTGTGCATGATTATGTTGAGCTAGTTGCTTGATCTTGCTTGTAGCTCTTGCATAAATCACATTGCTTTGGTTGAAGTGTGGTTTTGGCTGCCATGGGTAGGTGACAAATATGGATATATCAGTGGTTAGTTGTGATGCATTTGTGGAAAAGGTGCCCAACCTTTAATGCATATATTGGTTTTACCTTAGTTCTATTATGTGCTCCTAACTAGTCTTATTATACCTAAGGATGGCTTATGCTTCAATGATCGAGACAATTTTTTGTTTGATTGTTGCTTGTAAACTCTGTCATGATCTAGGAAGCTTCGGTTACTCCATGTTGGTGTTGTTGGTTCGTGAGTTATGTGATAGAATTTATAGGCACTTGATTAATTTGATATATTCTTTATTAAGGGTGGTATGTGAGAGTGTTGAGTTTAGTCTTGCATTTCTTATTTGATTAAATTTATATGTTTATGTATGTTAATAGATTACATTGATCTATTAGTATAAGCTTTGAGGTTTATCTAGTTTTGGATAGTTATAAAGGATAATGTTGTGATTTGCTTACCAAATTTTTTTCCATAGAATTTTAATGACAATAAAAGTAACAAATGGTCGGAGAAGAAGATTTTGTTATGAATATTTTAGAACAAAATTGATGTTCAAGATTGTGTTAATTATATTGGAATCAAACTTACGAGTCTATGAGAAACAATGCTTGAATAGAGAATTAAAAATATGACATCAATTTTAAAGAACCAATTTGGTTTAATGGCAAAAAGAATTACTAGAGAAACAATTTTTGTATTGAGGCAATTACTAAAGAAGCATAAAGAAAAAAAAAGATTTTCATTGATTTTTATTTATTTTAATAGATATATGATCAATTAGCATGATAATTTCGTTTGTGGAATTTAATACAAAAAATGCGTGTGCTAAATAGATGTTATTATTAATGATATGTATTTTGGAGCGTTGATTAGTGTTAGAAGTGGTTATGGAGAGTTTCAAGTATATTCAATTGTGGTATGCATACATTATGGATCATTATTGAGTTTGTATCTTTTTGTATTAGTTTTGAAAAGGCTTACAAAAATGTTCAAAGCGGGGTGCTTTGGTTTATATTTTTTTTTTGCACATGATATAGTTTTATGTAGGGAGATATTCATTGAAATAAGTGAAAATCTAGGATAATATAGGAAATGTTTAGATGATAAAGACTTTAGAGTAAATTAGAGCAATTAATGACTCTTTGATATAAATTATAGTGAGAAAATATCATTTGATATTATTAGAAGCTAATGTGACATTTAAGTTGAATAGTTTAAGTATCTTGGGTCTAATATATGAGCATGGAAATATGGATGAGGTTATAACTTCTAGAGTTGAATTTGAAGCTAGATGGCTATAAAATATAGAACTTCCTTGGGAGTTTTGTATCGATCTAAATTCATAGCTAAGTATAGGGATATAAAAATCATAATTTGATTGACAGTGTTGTATCGATCTAAATATAAGGATATAAAAATCATTGATAGCTAAGTTTTGTTGATAGAAATGGGATTAGTAAGTTGAATGTGTGAGAAAGCCAGGGATGATAAATTATGGGATGATTGTATTAGAGGGAAGGACAGAGTAATATTTATTGAAGATGATGTGATTAGAACTATGAGATGGCTTGGATATGTACAACAAATGATAGATGCTTTAATTTGAGGATTATGAAGGAAAATTGGTATACCCAAGGTTACATGATATAAGTTATTCAATGAAATTTATGAAGAATTGGTTTAACACCTTAGACATCATTTAACTGGATTCAATCGGAAGTGACTATTCACAATGTGACCATAACTCGTTGCGATATAGCCAATGATAATGATAGAGCTATTAACCATTATCTATAGCTTTAACCTGGATCCCTAATGGCTCATGGATACATGGTATAACATAATGAGAAGATATTCGGGTGGCAGAGTTTGCTAGCAGAGATAATAAGGGTAAAATAAGCGAAGTTTAAATTTGTTCATCAGTTAATCCAAAATATTAGCTTTTTATTTTAAATTAAAGGTTAAAAAGAAAATATTAAGTATTTCAAATTTCCATCTAAACCTAATTAATTTAAAATTTAGATCAAATAGTATTCAAAAGGATAATTAAGCTATCTTCAATTAAAATAATTCCAGAAATCGTAGTTTTAAATGAAATAATTGAAATAAACCTTAAATTTAATTGAACCTAATTTCTATGCTGCAGTAGTTTCCTTGGACCCTATCAAACTTTTATCTTTGATGAGTTTTATATAAGCCTATTGCATGGAAGTTTAGCGTTCATGGTAGAGGAGATGAACCATTTTTGGATATCCTTTCGATCTCTTTCATATACATAATAGTTTTTTGAAGTATAATCAATATGTTTATGGCATTGCCACCCTTCATAAGTACTTATTTAATCAACATTATAGAAAATTAAATACTCTTAAAGTGATGGTGGCTTATAAATTACAATATGGTGTGCATATAACAATTTGATGGTAACAATTGTAGATAGCAGTCAACCTATTAAGTAGCTGCTACTAACACAAGAAGTTATGATTAATTTGCATCTCCTTTTGTAAGGTTTGGGAAGAAGTAATAGTAATTGAGGCTCCTTTACAATAACAACCTCCAAGGATGTCTCTCGTTCGAGTTCTGGGTGAAGCTCATCCCCATGGCTATAATCATTAGGCTCACAGTCATGCTAAAGTTTAATTATGTCACCTCGCTTAACTGCTCTAACAAAAAGTCAATTAACCATTGAAGTCAGTGCAGTGTTAAGGATTGAAGTGGTTGAACTGAAACCTGTGATGATTTTTTCAAGTTTTCTTTGAAATAAATATAATTCATTGATAAACTCTTCAGTACTTTCAGCAAGAGTTTTAGCTGGGTTGAATTATGTTGGAGAATTTAATGTTAGATGAGATCTTGGACCGCCATTCCATAAATGATTATGCCATTCATATTTTTAATGAGACACATTATAGTATGTCTTATGATACTGATAAGAGCAAGAATTGTATTATTCCATGCATTATGAGATGACCTAAAGTATTTTTGAGTTTTATGAACTAATGTTGATTGTGAGCATTCTTTGGTGAATATGGCAAAATTGAATCATTATAAAATTGTACTTATTCTTTTTGCATGACTTTGCTCAATTCATGTAACATTTTAATCATTTTATAATTTATCCAATCTTTTGCTCATTTTTGAAATGCATTCAAATTTTTTTTATAAAATTCTATATTTTGTAGTGATCAAGTTGATATATAACACTATATATAAATAGTCAATATATTTTGATCTATAAAATTTTAAAATAATATATTAATTAAAATTAATTAATAGATTTTGGATTGCTGAAATTTAAGCATTAATATTATTCATAATATACATATATGTGATTAAATTTTGGTACCTCCCATTTCCTCTCCCTCAATTTCCATCCTTCCTATAAGCCTCCCTCACTAAGACTGTAGCAACGCAGGAGACATGATTGTGATCCAGACAATCTTGTGAGGTGCGCAAGGCGGAACTGAATGTTGGGCTCTCGGTGGCAGCATTAGTGTGGAACAAAGAAGGAAAAAGAATGGAAAGGGAAAGGGGGAAGAATGGAAAAGGAAAGAAGGGAGAAGAGGAGGAAAGGGGAGGAAGACTTTGGAGAAATCGGTATCTTGAGATAAACTATTTATATCTATATTTTTATTTATAATCAAATAAATATATGTATTTATTTTAATTAATGTAAAGAGCATTTATTTATTTGATTGTAATTTCATGGGATTGTTAATTAACGGGGGATTGCAGATTTGACCTAAATCATTAAGTAGGGATTGTATTCATATACAAGGAACCTATTTGAGGTAGGAACATTACTTAAATATTATTTATGCATTGCATTAGTGACTAACTTAAGAATTTCTTAAAAGCATAGGAAATTATGATTCCGGACACTGTATTCTAGACGATGAGCGTGAGGCAAACTTGAAAAACTTTTTGTGGGGTTCTCGTCAACTTAGGTAAAATAATCATGCATTAAATTAAGAAAAGAATTTTTCTATAAGATTATTATGTGATATATTAGTATGAAACTGTATTTAGAAATTTATGCATATTGTTGAATACCTATTTATGCATATTGTTGAATACCTGCATATGTTAAATAAATTTGAGTAAACACTACTTATTTTACTAATTTTCTTACACTTGTGAGCATGTTCATTAATAAAATTACTTGCAAGTACATCTATATGATTAAATATGCATATAAAAATGATCTTTAATGTATAATATGATTAAGGAATGTCATAAGTGATGTGATAGGTAGATTATCATGCTGATGATCAATGAAAGTAAATATAATAAGGAAATTATATAATTCCCAACTCTCAATTTGAGACTGAAATATATCTGTTGGTATCAGGTGGTGTTGATAATTGCTATGTTGGGAGATGACCAACCTTTATCAACATTTGTGGCTAACGAGTTGATTGACGCTCAAATAAATGAATTAAGTCAAAACTTCTGCAAGTACAAGTTATATTTCTAAGACAACATATATTGTGTATGAAATAATTAAAAATAATCATACAATTGTGCAAGGGATGATTGAAATACATGCTTATTACAATTTGTTACTACTTATTATGTTTGTAACCTTCTTTACTTTTCATGTGCTTAAAGTATTCTTTTTATATACGACCATCACTTATACTAGCCATAGTTGAGTATGCACGTTCTCTTTCTGTTTGTGAAATCTTATTTTAACATTGATTATTTTAGTTAGCTCCTAGTTTATTCTTATATATTGTGTTTCAGGTAGGGGTAAGGAGCATCAAGGAGACTAGCCAAGTGTGACATTGTATAGTTTTTGGGTTTTATAATTTTGGAAAAGTTGTGACGAATTTTTGGCTATGCACGTTTTTACATATCAGAAGTGGGTTGGGTCACCATGCTTCTCTAGCAACTGCAAACATTCAACAAGTCCGAACAATGCAAGAACTTGTTGATAGTAACTGGCTTGGTCAACATATCAGCTGCATTTTCATCAGTATGAACCTTCTGCAACAATATCTGACCAAAAGCAATCAATTCTCTGATCTTGTGATACCTGAAATCAATGTGCTTGGTTCTCGTATGGTACACCTGGTTCTTAGTCAGATAAATAACACTCTGACTGTCACAATGCAACTGAACTCCACCTTGCTCAATGCCCAGTTCTTTTACTAGCCCAACAAGCTATAAGGCTTCTTTTGCAGCTTCAACTACTATCATGTACTCAGCTTCAGTTGTAGATAATGCCACAACAGACTGAATTGTCTCCACCAAGAGTAAACACATACCCAGTTGTAGACTTCTGTCATCCAAATCACCTGCATAGTCTAAATCAACGCACCCAACAACTGAATGATCATTATGCTGCTGTCCAAAATAATTCTATGTCCTACAGTACCCTTTAAATACCTGAAAATCCACTTGATTGCTTCCCAATGTCGTTTCCAGGTTTAGCCATGTATTTGTAGACTTGACTAACAGAATGAGTCAAATCAGGACACGAGTACATACCATTGCATACATTAAGCAGCCAACTGCACTGACATATGAAACCTTTGCCATGTCTTCAATTTCTGTATGTCTTAGGACACTGTTCTGAAGAAAGCTTAAAATGATTTGCCAAAAGAGTGTTTACAGCTTTGCTTTGCTCATCTCAAACCTGTCCAACACTTTCTCAACATAGCCTCGTTGAGATAAACATAATCGTCTTGAGCTTCTGTCTCGATTAATCTCCATTCCAAGAATCTTCTTCATAGGACCCAAGTCATTCATGTAAAATTCCTGGCTCAATAAAGCTTTCAAATCACGAACATCATTTATATTCTTTGCAGCAATCAGTATATCATCAACATACAATAACAGAAAAATAATAGAAGCATCAATAAGACTCTTCACATAAACACAACAATCATACTCATATCTCCTGTAGCCAATCTGAATCATGTAGGAGTCGAACAGCTTGTACCATTGTTTTGGAGACTGTTTCAACCCATACAACAATTTCTCTAACCTGCAAACCAGATGCTCATGTCCAGGTTGAGTGAACCCTTCTAGTTGCTCCATGTAAATCTGCTCCTCTAGATCACCATGCAAAAAAATAGTTTTAACATTCATCTACTCTAAATGCAAATCCCAAATGACTACTAATGCAAGCACTGCCCTGATTGAAGTATGTCTGACTACAGGAGAAAAGATTTCATCATAATCTATCCCCTTATGCTGTGAAAATCCCTTTGCTACCAGTCGAGCCTTGAACTTTTCTTTTTCTTTTTCTGATGCTGCTGGTTTCTTTTTGTACACCCACTTGCAACCAATAACCTTCTTTTCCAGATGCTCATGTCCAGGTTGAGTGAACCCTTCTAGTTGCTCCATGTAAATCTGCTCCTCTAGATCACCATGCAAAAAAATAGTTTTAACATTCATCTACTCTAAATGCAAATCCCAAATGACTACTAATGCAAGCACTGCCCTGATTGAAGTATGTCTGACTACAGGAGAAAAGATTTCATCATAATCTATCCCCTTATGCCCTTTGCTACCAGTCGAGCAGGAGAAAAGATTTCATCATAATCTATCCCCTTATGCTGTGAAAATCCCTTTGCTACCAGTCGAGCCTTGAACTTTTCCTTTTCTTTTTCTGATGCTGCTGGTTTCTTTTTGTACACCCACTTGCAACCAATAACCTTCTTTTCCAGATGCTCATGTCCAGGTTGAGTGAACCCTTCTAGTTGCTCCATGTAAATCTGCTCCTCTAGATCACCATGCAAAAAAATAGTTTTAACATTCATCTACTCTAAATGCAAATCCCAAATGACTACTAATGCAAGCACTGCCCTGATTGAAGTATGTCTGACTACAGGAGAAAAGATTTCATCATAATCTATCCCCTTATGCTGTGAAAATCCCTTTGCTACCAGTCGAGCCTTGAACTTTTCTTTTTCTTTTTCTGATGCTGCTGGTTTCTTTTTGTACACCCACTTGCAACCAATAACCTTCTTTTCCTCAGGAAGCGGAACTAGCTCTCATGTGCGATTTTTCTGCAAAGACTTCATCTCCTCAACCATTGCACCCATCTATTTCTCTTTCTCCTGGCTAGTGATAGCTCATTGAAAGTGGTTGGATCATCGCTGCTGATGAGAAGTGCATAAGAGACCAAGTCTTCATAACCCAATCTGTTAGGAGGCTTTATATTGGTGCGTCTCTGCCTGTCTCTGACTATATTATAATTTTACATATCATTTGGAATAGAATCACCAGGTGTTGGATTTGAACCTTTAACTCTCTCAGTTGTTTCTGGATGTTGTTCTAAATCCATTTTCACTACATCTGAACTGGAACAGTTCCCTTGCACCTGTCTTGATTCTGCTGTAACATGGAGTGTTCATAAAAAACTGCATCTCTGCTGATCACTATCTTCTCTGCAATCGGATCCCAAAACTTGTATCCTTTCACACATTTTTCTTATAGTCCAGAAATATACACTTCTTGGATTTTGCATCAAGTTTTGATTTTTTATCTCTAGGTACATGCATATAAGCAGGACAACATATAAGCAGGACAACAAAAAATCCTGCATATAAGCAGGACAACAAAAAATCCGTAAATGTTCGAAATTAACTGGATTTCCTGTCCATACATCTTCTGCGACCTTGCCACCTAATGATGCCCGATGTGATATATTGATGAGATAACATGCCATATTCACAGTCTCTGCTCAGAAACTCTTAGGAAACCCTGCATTCAGTCTCAATTTAGTTAAGGACCTGTTCATCATTTCTGCCATACAATTCTACTGTGGTGTCTTGCACACTGAAAAATGCCTATGAATCCCATGCTCTTCACAGAACTTCTGAAACTGCGAATCTGTGTGCTCTGTGCCATTATCAGACCTTAAATACTGAATCTTTTTGCCAGTTTGGTTCTCAACCTCAGCTTTCCACAACTTGAATTTAGAGAAGACTTCAGATTTCTTCTTCAAGAATACACCCAAATTTTCTTAGAGAAATCATCAGTAAATGTAACGAAATACTGATATCCTCCCAATGATGACTCCCTAGTAGGGCCCCATACATCAGAATGCACATAATCAAGAATCCCTTCAGTTTTATGTTTTCCTGTCATAAAACTTGTCATAAAACTGACTCCAAGAACACAAAACTTATAAATATCGAGCTTGCAGCTTTTAACACCATGCAATAGATTTCTTCTATAAAATTCCACCATCCCACGTTCATTGAGATGACCCAGACGTATATGCCATAACTTTGTACTATCATCATCTGACTCCACAGAATGAACTCTACCTACAACTGTTCTCCCCAACAGCTTGTAGATATTGCCTGCAGTTAACTTTCCTTTCATCACCGTCATTGCACCATTAACAATTCTGATGATTTCCCTATCCTCATCTGTCTTAGGAATGAAATCATTTCTATCTAAAGTGCTCAAGGAAATCAAATTCTTTTTCAGATCTGAAATATGTCTGACATCACATAATATTCTAACTGTGTCATCATACATCTTAATTCTGATTAATTCTGATACATCTTAATTCTGATTTCTCAAATACTAACAATATTGCAACATCTATCATCACCTAGATAAACTAAGCGAGAATTAGTTGACATGTATGAAGTAAACCACTCCTTGTTAGGTGTTATGTGATAAGAGCATCCTGAATAAAAAAATTCATGCATCTGTGATATGAGTTGAACTGAAAGCATATCGCCATCACTGCAATCTTAATTGTCACTCTGCACCACATTTACAGACTTCGATGATACATCACCATTCTCCCCAATCTGTTTTTTCAACTTTGGACAATCTCACTTCATATGACCTGGCTCCTTGCAATTGTAACGATGAATTGTCTTTTTGCCTTTCGACTTGGATCTGAAATTTCGCCTTCTAGAACCCTCATTCTCTTACTTCCTTCCACGATCCTGCTTACGCTTAACTTACAAACTGTCGCCATGAGAGCTTTCCTCTGTATTTTGTTTTCGTTGGTTGTGAGCCAATAATGCTGCAGTAATCTCATCAACTCTGATAATTTCTTTCCCATATGTAAGAGTAGTCACCAGGTATTTATAGGAAGAAGACAATGAATACAACAAAATCATCGCTCGATCTTCATCTTTAATATTCACATCAAGCCGTGACAGGTCTATGATTATTTGATTAAAGCCATTAACTTGCTGCGCTAGATCAGAACCTTCTTGCATCTTCAGCCTATACAACTTTTGCTTCAGATACAATTTATTCGTCAGAGATTTAGCCATAAACTGAGTTTCCAATTTCTTTCATATCTCTCCTGGAGATTTTAGATTCATCACGTGATACACAACTTCATCTGCCAGACATAGGCGTATATTTGCTGCCGCTCGGTGTTGCAATTCTTCTCAATCTTCATCCCGTATGGTATCTGGTTTTGCTGCCGCAAAGCTTTCAAAATTCTTTGTTGAGCCAACAGATCTTTTACTCTTGTTTGTCACAATCCGAAGTTATCAGTTCCATCGAACTTCACCACCTCGAATTTTGCACCAGAAGTTATCATTTGAAATTGATCTTTAGCCTCCGCGCCTTCCAGATTTCTCCCCAGCAACAAAAGGAATAAAATAAGAACTTAATTTCTTTCCAATTTTCTTCTCCGCCTCCTGCAAAGGAATAAAGTTAGAACTTCCAATTTCCTTCTCCACAGTCGCCTCCCGCAAAGGAATGAAATTGGAGCAAAAACTTTCTTGCGCCTCCAACAAAGGAAATTGCCTTTTGCAGCCGAGATTTTCGCCGAGATTTGCTTCCTCCGCAATAAGCAAATCTTCTGAATTAGCGAGGGAACAAATCGACCCGATAATCTTCCGCCTCACGACAAGAAAATTTCTGAAATCAGAAGCCGAAATCGTGAAGTCGCCGAAAACTTTTTTTTTTTGATCTTTGTCGAACTGCTCCTAGCCTCCAAATCGATGGATTTGTTCGCAGCCAAGGAACCCTTCGCCGAACTTGTCTGCCAAAACAACGAATCCTCCTTCGTCCCTACGTCGATCTCTTCTCTTCCGTTGAACCTCGCTCTGATACCACTTGTTGAGAGATTAAGACAAAGAAAAATAGTAATCGTCACAAATCCAGAAGAACACAAAGAGATTTAACGAGGTTCGACAAAGATGCCTATGTCATCGGGAGCAGAGCGGCGATTTTTTTTCAATATTCAGAAAAGAGTACAAAATATAGAATATGTGATAACACCTAAGGTTACATGCATGCCTATTTATAACCCTAGAAAACCCTGCAGTATAATATGTAATTACCAAATTACCCCTGTACCTCACCCCCAACCCACATAAGGAAACTCCCCTGATTTGGACAGAATCTTCCACTCTGCTCCGCTCCGCTTCAGATTCTGTCCCTTTATGGTATATGAGCCATATCTAACAAGACTCTAGCAGCACTATTGAGAGGAATAGGTCTACCGAAGCAAACTATAATGAATTAGGTCTCAAATACCATACAAAAATTTAAGAGAAAAGCTCATTGATTTCTCGTTAAGCAAATACTAATATACACAACTCAGACTAACCCTTTTACAATTAGAGGGACATTCAAATCATCATGATAAAAAAGAATGAAAGAAAACATAATAAAGGATAATTAAGGGAGAATAATTTCTCCCCTCAAATGTGATAGCATACCACAGTTTTCTAAACCGTGGCATATCGACAAATATTGTACCTTAAAAGAGAAGATTTATCTTTATGAGTTTCTATTCATTTTGGTCAAACCATCTAAATTACAGACGTAGCCTACTTTAAACCCTTGCCTGCATTCTTTTTGTTGCTGCAGAATGTTTCTGGTCTCAGGTTTGCTAATAAAAAATTAATGCGGTGAGCATGCTTAGTATAAACCAAACTATCTGTGAAAAAAAACTAAAATAAAACTACGACCTAATATAACGCAAAATGTTTGCTAAAACAGACTTATAAAGATATGCAAGTAAACAATAAAACTAGTTATCAATCTAAAAATTATCAAATATTCTTGGATAAATAGAAAACTACTTGAAATTCAAATCCATATGAATTCGGTGATGGATCTCACACAGCGAAATTGAAGACATATGTAGTTATTTAAGAAACAAAAAAAGAACACATAAGAATACCTTCATCAACTAGAGATTCCAAATTTGTAAAAGATGTAATTAAATACAATAATGCAGCACAACCATCATCATTAGCCTTATCTAAATTATTATGGGTCTGTTTTATGAATTTTCATTTTTCATTCATTCTTGATGAGTGTTGGATGATATATTAATTAGTTATCCAAGTAATTTTTTTTTAAATTCTTCTATTTATGTTGCTCAAGTCTAATCCTTTTATCTCCAAGAAATTAATTTTATATATTTTTTAGTGTTTATACCTTTCATTGTTTATACTAAAATCACCAAATCCATTGCTTACTACATATCCTTTATAGATGCTATTCTCACTCTCTTTATCATAAGCATTTCTTAGTTGTTCTTTGTAATTTGCCTATGTAACCGTGTTAATATTTCTATTCATCCAACTTTTATTTAACTACTGGTAACTTTTTGATGACCAACTACTTAAATTCATACATCACATCTTTAAATCCCAGCAATTTGAGGTCAGCATTATCAATTCTCCTTCTTAATTTATACTTTTTTATGTGAGGTGTTATTCCTATTCATTCCAAATATTTCGTTTAATTTTATCGGACTTTATAGTATCCTATTTGCTACCTCATCTTTCTCTGATATTTTTTAATCTACTCTTAATATCACATCTTTTGCTATACGTTCTACATGTGCAAACCACTAAATTTTTATTTTCCATTTTCTTATTTTTAGTATTATATCCTACTTCGATAATCTCAATGATATATAATTTTTAATCTATCATTTCTAACTTGCCTCACATTTATAACATTCTCATTCTATAATAGCCAACTTTAGTATTAATGAATTATTTAATTTCAAACTCTAAACTCGTACCAAAAAGGCCTAATTACATTTTTTTAATATTTAGTTATTAAGTCTCCTTGATATTCCTTTGTTTGAATGGCAGTTCTAAGGAAATTTTCCATTTTAACCATTCAATAGGAACTTCTCTATATTCTTTAACCTTTTGTGTGGTACTTCTAAGGAAATTGTGGAGGTAATTAGTATGGCGGAGCTAATGGTAGGAGAAGTGGTCGATGTTGGGCTTTATGGTTTTACTAATTAGACTCTTTATTGGCTGGATTGGCTGTTTTAACTTTAAGTGGTGATGGATGTTGTAATGTTGGTGTTGATGGTATAAATGTTGTGGTGGTGGTGACAATAACATCTTAGTGTGTTAGTATCGTTATAGTTAGGATGTCGGTGGTGGCTGTATTTGTTTAAGTAGTGCTGTTTGTTATATGTAAGATTTGACTCTTTATCTAGTGAATGATAAAAACGAGAGAGCGTTTTCACACTTTTAAATGGATAGTTGGATTCACCCTGATATCAAAATTGATATAGATTAGGAAGAAATATTAAAGATTTTTTATGGATGTATCTAAGAGTGAAAAGGTGGCAAATGGAGAGTTAAGAGGGGGTGAAACAAGTACATAAATGTCCCTAGTTAAGATAATTTTTTTAAATAATTTAATGAAGATCAAAATTTATTCAAGCTTTTTTCTATTTCTTGTAAGTTGCAACAAAATTTTAATTTGGAAAACACTTTAAATTTATCACAAGACGTCTTTTGTGATAATATTTTCATCACAACCATATCTACTAAAACTTCATCTAAATTCAATTTGCAACAAATGCTTTATTTTTCACAAAGTTTGTGTTATGCAACCCATTGCAATGAACTTTTGGCAGATTGCATAGGACAAAATTGCTATAGAACTCTAATTAAACAAAAAACTAAATTTAAAGAGTTAGCAATGGTTTAGCATTGACATAACTGTTCGTGGTTGGTTTTGTCGCTCAAACACCAACATGGTACATTTGCCGAATTTGGTTGCAAATTTATCATAAATTTTCACAAATTCACTGCAAATTTGCAATTTCAATGAGTACAACAATTGCAACAAGTCTTGATCCCACTAGGTAGGGTCGGCTACATGAATCCTTTTCTCCATTGTGCTCTATTTAGTGTCATATTTTCACTTAATTCTAATACTTAATTCTAATAGATTAAGAGATTAAGAAAATTTCTTATACAGTATGCCTAAGTGTTTTTAGGTCTACTTTTGCCTTTCTTAACATAAGTCAAATCTAAAACATCTACTCCTCTAATCATATCATTAGATGGTCGACATTAATGTGATCAAACCATCTAAGACGACTCTCTCTAACCTTTTTTGCCACTGGAGCTACACCAACCATTTCACGGATAGATTCATTTCACATTGTTTCCAAGTGTCAAGCCACTCATCCACCTAAGCATTCTCTTCTCAGCAACACAACTTTGTTTTATGCTTCTCTTTTATGCTTCTCTTTTAAAGGCCATCATTCCGTGCCATAAAGCATTGCAAATCTCACCACCATCTTATAAAATTTTCCTTTTTAAGTTTAAGTGGTACTTTTCTATCACACAATAGGCTTGATGCATTTCTCCACTTCAACCAATCAACTTGAATTCTTCTGATTAAGTCCCCATTAATATCACCATCACTTTAAACAATAGACCCGATATATCTAAAATGTTCACACCTTTTAATGATCTGATCATAGTTCTATCACAGAGTGTTTATAAAACTAATTCTTTTTGTCGCAACTTTGTTGCAAATTTGTTTCAAACTATCTTTCATCTAACAAGGTTACATTATCTTATCAAATTTCTTGCATTTACAAGCACAACAACATTTAACAATGTCGTCAACATGCAAAAGATGCCATATCCATAACATTCAATAAGCAATAAACACATTCAATGATCTTAACATGTTCATTATAACAAATCAACACGCTCAACAATCTTAAAACAAACAACAAATCAAAGTAAATGTATAAATTTGGATGAATATAAAACACATTACAAATCAAGTGTGGCTATTAAAAAATTCAAACGTTCAGAAATATGAAATGGCGCTTAGAACTAAAAACTAGGAATTTCGTGGGACCATTTCATCCCCATCCTCTTCCACGAAATCAACTAATCTTTTTCCATGCAATTTAATAGGGACTTGTTGGGTTATTTGAGGCATATCTTGAAGCATACTTTCTTCCTTCTACTTCACTTGAATCATTTGATATTATTGATAACAATGCAAGGTCTTGAATCTCATTATTATGATGAATTAGAACGTTGTAGGAAGTGAAAATGTGGACCTTGAAGGGGCATCACTAGGTGTGTATTCATACAATTGCCTTGTCCTTGAGTTTTATTTAACCTTGTACCACATTGGGGCATTAACATCACATTGACATGTATGTAACTCTCTATACTTCTCAATTAATGTGGCAATTTAATGCTTCTATAGTCTATGCCGACATAAAAATTATAATTGATTAATATTATTATATATCCTAATCTAATTGATGTTTTAGGTTTACATGCTAAATTCATATATAATTGTTGAATCTAGATTTATCCGTGAAACACACCCAAATAATAGTGTAGATTAGGAGAGAGAGAGAGAGTAATGAATGGTAATTATTCGTGTCATATACATAAATAATTTCCTCTATTTATACAGGAGATATACAATATTAATATTATATTTTTGCCATTTTTTGAAAGGGTTTGTATTAGGGTTGTTATGGTATTTTCATGTGTTGGCTTATCGTTCGACTACTTTCTGGCTCGGCCGACTAAGCTTAGCCTGCTTTGGGTTGATGGGATCAGCTCGGTCGACTAATCTAGTCTGGTTGTCAATCCTTGATCCCTAGTGAGGATTCTTTGGGTGTTCTATGGGATGGTTGGAGATGTCGTGGTGCCGGATCTTCTCTTGGATCGACTCTACTAAAGGATAGACTATCATATTGGTTAAGCTTTCTTATAGGGACCGACTCGGATGCTCTTATCTTGTTTCTGGCCGAATGACCTGTGTTTGGATTATCCGGCCATCTTTTTGTCCGCTTCGTGGTTTGGTCGATTTTGGTCTTGTTGGCTTGGTTAGTACGACTTTGTTCGTTTAGTCAACTGGACCTCACGATCTCCTGGCACTGGGCTAGCCTTCGTTGTACTCTTCCCTTCTTGATCGTTGAATCTCTTTAAGAGCATTGTTGACACATTTTTTATGTACAACAATAATACTCTATGCTATTGAGCACTGATGCAATTATTTGTCCCCTCGTCTTGTTGGTTTTTATGAATTATATTCTAGTCATTTATCTTGTCCTTGCTAGGGACAAACATCGATTTATTTGTTTTTGTAGCACTTCTTTTTGAGGCACAGGTTTTGGCTTCTGAATTGCACTCTTTGTTACGACTAGATTGGTAAAATGTAATTTATTAAAACTTAAATTTAGCGGAGCTAATACTCTTATAGTCATGAACTATTGGTTATGTTGTGTGACGAACAATATAATCTATTTACGTGCTTCGCCAGGCTGTTATCCTTCTTAGTTCGTACGAGCTGCATGTCATTGATGCTTCCAATCATTTGTTTTCTATCAGTCAATTGTATTAGCTCAAACAATGCCAGCCATCCATTTATGATGTTACTCGAGCTAAACGGTAAAATTGTCCTTGTTGCTTTTGTGATGCAACATAGTTTGCATCTGAACTCAAAATTTGTGCATTGTGACACTGCAAAATTCCCTCTCAAGTGTGACAAAGGACCTCATGTTCCTATAGGCAGATGCATGAATATTGTAATTACAAGTAAAATATTTAATTTGAAATTAAATGTTAAGTACTAATATAATAACTTGTACTGAGTACTCGCTATGTATTACTATATCCTCTCTTTTCATCTAATGGTATGCCCCGTTATGAAATCCATGGCTCACTCTAGTGTCGCTTGCTTATTTTCATAGCCCATGTGTGGCCATATGGTTGTTGAACTATAATCCAGAAAGAAAAAAATAATCATGCGCTTGCTTGCATTTAAAAAAATGCCAGTAAATAATCGCTCATGATAGTCACTCATACACATCATAAACCCCTTTTTACATGCGTCACTATCTAAGTTGACCTTTTACTCTCTTGCTTTATATATGAAACTTAAAATCATTAATGAAATATAACTTTGGACTAGTTGTTAGCTCAATAATCATTTGATTGACATTGAGACTATAGATGTAGTAAAGAGTTACATATTTAGAGGATTATATTTAAGGAAGTTGTCTGAATAACTATTTTGAACAATTTCATTGTAATTTGCGTCCAATAGAATGGTCTTTATGATGATAAATATTCCATATGCATCATATGTTTGTTAAGTGCAAGTTTGCTGCAAAGCATGCACGTTATGCCACTTTTCCTTATTACACCGCAGTACTGAACACACAGTCCTGCTCACAACAAAATATTTGGTTAAACTTCATGGTTGGATTTAGTATTCACCATAGTAATTAGTGCACAAACTTTGACTCATCACTTTTTGTAGTTGTTTCGTTATTGCCTGTTGTTCATAATTCTCTCTTTATGGATCAAATCGCTTCTTTATGGTTTTCTTTATGCTTTCTCTCCTGTTAGTTTTTATGTGCTTCTTAGTGCTACTTGTTTCCGGCACTAGTAGCTTTTCTCTTATGAGATTCTTCTTGAGCATGTTTCTCAATGTATTCTCTGTATGTTTTTTTTGGCCATATTTATGCTATATGTTTACTCCATCTCTTAGTCTTAGTTAGTATCCCATCCTCTCAAATATTCTTGATTTTAAAGAATTTTATTTTTCATTTTATCCTTTTTTGTTTTTTTTTAACTTCAAAATTGTTGGAAATTTTTGTGATTGTAGTAGTTTTTATATTTACTCTAAATTGTATATATATTATGTGCAGTCATTTAATCGTCAAACTAAAGGTAAAATTGAATAACTCTACCATAATCTAAAGTGTGTGCTCCAAATACATGAAGTGTAAACGATTGTCGTAACCGAGCTACCTTGCTTTTCTAACAGTGACCATATATTTCGAGCTCTACATAATGCACCATGCCATGTTCGTGTTGGCAAACTTTTCTATGCGGCACTTTTATCATCTTGCCTTGTTTTTGTTTGCCTCTCGTCAACAACACCGCTTCCATTTCTCCATTTGCTCTCTTCATCAACAGTCTCTGCTTCTTTGGGCTTCCCTACTCTTTTTTCCCACTAAATGCATTCTCACGCTCGATCTAATGTTGATGCTTCCCTTCAAATTTTCTGATGACCATTACGTCTCTTTCCCTGGAGCTTTGTATTTATAGATTATTCGAAGTAATGAGAATTTCACTGGTTTATAAACCCCATGAAATTTGAACTGTTTGGTTGAATTCTAATGAGATTTGTAGTAATTCGTTGAATTTATTTGGCTTCTATTTGTTCATTTCAGAATTTCACTGGCGTTCATTTTTTTGTTTAATTTTTTTAATTCATGAAATCTAGTTAATTATGCATCAAATAGATTTTATGTTAAATTTGCTTTACATGCACAAACGGATTAGATCAAGTTTGTTAAGAGGTTTGTGAGTAAATTTCTTGCAAAGACATGATTTTTGTTCCAGAATTTTTTTTGTTTCTACTTGGTTTATATAGTATTTGGTCTTTCTGAGAATTATAGAACAGGTTCAGTTAAAAGTAAGTTTTATAGCAGATTTGGATACATTGAGACAGCATTTCACTGAATAGTGGACAAACGGAATATTGACGTGGTTAGCGTGCTTCGGTACAAGCACTCAAGTTTGAAAGAACATGCCTAGAAGGCTATAGTGTAATTTCTTCTCTCATCTATCATTGCATTTCACACGTCCACGCTCATGCACGAAATTCCTATAATGAAGTAGAGGAAGAAAAAGAAGTTGTAGTCATCGTCCATCATGTTGGTGATGTTTTCAGATGATAATGACTAGTGAAACAAGAGTTAATTGAATTCATCATTGGTCGGGTACCGGAGAGTAAAGAGAATGGAACTATCCTTAGGGTGATAGATAAGGAATGCCTCATTTGGTGAGGGGCAGGGGATGGAGATGATCCTATGAGGGGAGGCCATAAGAAAACTCAAATCTCAATCTATTTTATAGAAAGGGGTTTATGAAAAGGTACAAACCTACTCTAGAATAAATAGAAAATAATTCGCCAGCCCTTAATATCAATACTTGGCTAAAAGTAAACAACAAATAAGACTCAATAATCATAACATCTTGCACTGCATCAATTCTGCTTGGCAACAAAGCATTGTACTCTGAAGGGTTGAAACATTTTTGGGTGAAGAACTAAAGGGTCTTTTATTATGCTATAGATCTGATGATATCCAACCTTAAGAGGAGAGACAAATGAAAAATCTATTTTTTAGAAGAGGCGATGAATATGAAATTCATCTCTTGTAGGAAGAGATGCAGGGTAACAAAATTGCTATTAATAACATTAATAGTAGAGGATGCTTGCCATAGATCATAAAGTGCACTTCCATGGCCCTCGTAAGAAATATTTAGAAGCTTTGAGGTCTTCACGCACCTGGTTGACTCTCTCAAAAAGATTTTTTTTTTCTTAAAGCTTTTAGTTTGATTTTGTTTTGGATGGGATATTTGGATTTGGGTTGGGTTAAGTGTGTCAGATGAGCCATTTGCAGGCTAATTAGCTAGGACATGTTGGAGAAAGGTATAGTTCTTGCAGTTTTGTAGATGTATAGACACAATTGTGAACGTTTGAGTGGATATGATTTGAGTAGATGGGTTCTTACATGGTGCAAACTACAGAGGAAGGTGTTGAAGAGTTTTCCTGCATGATGAGAAGCATATAAAAGATGTGCTGGCACATTGAAATTCACATGTAGTTCTTGTTGTGATAGAAGTTGTGGAAGGAGTAATTAAAGAGGTGGAGCTCAATGCACCTGGAGTTAGCGAGGTGGGTGCTGATATGGGCAAGGGTGTGGCAAATACCAGTAGAAAAATACCAGTTCAGTAAATAAATTGTTCACTTTACTGGTAGAATGGTGGGCGTTAGCGGGTGTGCAAATCCAAGGTTGTCATGGATGCAAGGCCTATGATGGAGTAAAGGAAGTTGAGCAAAGTTTAGATTGTAAGGCAAAGCGAACTTGTGGTTTATGAAAAAATCGTGATCTAAGTTTGTTAAGGCTTTGACACCAAAATTGATTACTAGCATGTAGTTGGAGTTAGATGAGTGGGCACTTTAGAGGATGGGAGGCAATGGGTGGAGATGAAGAAACATTTATTTCATCATCAACTTCAATAGACACTAGGCCTATTGGTACTATTGGGGTTTATTTAAAGATTATAGCACTATTTTTGAATAAGTTGAAAATAAAGAACATGTTCTTAATGACATAAATTAACTAACTAAACATAAATCATAGATGATACTCAATAATGAGAATATCTTGCATCGTATCAAGAGATCCCCAATCAAGTGACTGACTAATAGCTCTTTTTTATCTGTAATTCTGTATACATGATGTTTGAGAACATTGAGTTGTATTAAAAGTAGTTCAAGTGGTTGAAGGTTGTCCCAAAGGCAGGTTTACATGAATGGCTAATATTAAATCTATATTTTTTTATTAGTTATGGAGATGCTTATAAAAGATTTTTAAAGAAGGTAACTTGGTCTATTGAATTAAATGAAATTTTTTAATAATATTGAATATTTTTAGATGACATATTATTGATGATTAGTAGAATTAAAATGAGGCATATTGTATGTAATTTTAATGGAATAGTCAAATTTTAACTAATAATATTGAAAACAAAGTGATTCTTAAGTGAGATTTGTTTGTCTTGACTTTATTGTATAAATTTATAGGCATATTGATGAGGATATAACTTTTTCACTGAAATTTTGTATGGTTATGATTGAGAAGTGTATTAGGAGTATCCTTGAGAGAGAAAAATCATAGAAATTTTAATGTAGTTGTCATAAAATTATAAGTAGGCCAACTATATAACATGATTTATGGCTTTTAGTAGTAAAGAAGATATTGATAGATAAGCAAGTTAGAGATGAGAATGTTGAGATGAACTTGTTGCAAAATTAAGAATGATAGATGAAAATTAATTTTTTTTAGAATTTGGTACGTACTTTAATTGAATATACAAAAATGGGATGTGTTTTGAGCGTACAATGAAGGATAGAAAATATGTTATATATGAAGATAAAATTAATATAGTTGGATATGATGGAAGATGAATAAACTCAAGTGCTATGTAAAAAAATAATGTAAGAAGATTTTCATAAAATAAATTTAAAATCTAATGTATCTCTAAAAAGGGGCGATGCAAGAAAAGGGGCATTGCGAAATGCTATTTCATGAATTCAACCTCTAAATAGTTGGGAGAATGATTTTGAGGGTGATGAGGCATGAGATCAAGGCTTCAAAAATTTCTCATGAAAGAAAAAACAAACAAAAAAGCAAACTATAATCTAGTTTCTTTATGGATTATATGGGTAGAAAGAGGTTAGAAGAGGGAGGGAGAAGAGAGTTGAATAAACTTGTAAGGCCAGAACTTATTTACAATCAGCCAAATACATGCTCAATACTTGAGACCCATTCTACATACACAACCTTTATTAGTGCAGTTAGTATATTTATAATATTATCAGTACATAGAAAAATCCAACGAGTACAATCGACAATCTTTAAATGTGATTCAACTCAATCATCTCATGCTAAAAAAAGTTTTAAATTAGGAGAATCTCATTTCTTTGGCACTAATGGTGCCTTTTACAATATATGTCCAGTGCACCATGTTACTTCAGAGTTAAAGAGTCATACAAACATAAATATTTATTACCAAAGAAACCCTAGAATAAATCAATAGATTCTTATTTGAAATGTTTTCGCAAAACATCTCATAAAATGTTTCAATCATCAATACATCTCCCTAACATAGCACATCATAAAAAAAATCTCACCACAATATACATCATCAATGCTTATCAATCTAAATGAGTCTTAACCGTTAATCACCATATTCTTTATATACAACAAATGACAACCTATGACATATTACAATCTGTTTATCATCAGGAAATAGCTTATATTGAAACACTACAGCATATGAATGATTAATTATACCTTACTCATCATAGCAACAACAAAATAAACGTGCTATCAAGCCCTATCAAGCTTTTCTATTGTATCATATATTGGCAACTAGCATGTCAACAACCTATCGAAGCATTAATAGCTATCACTTATACAATCATGGTAGCTCACCCTAAGGTAAACCATATCATTACATTACAATGCATTGTCTCTCCATTTATAGTTATGCGAACATTTTATCTATTAAGTATAAACTTTGATCACAAAAGAGCATTATTATTTAGAAATATGCTCATCTATAAGAATCATAGTCGCAGCAGATAGGTTTACATTAATCATAGGTTTCACCTATATGTATTTACTTTATTTATGAATAACAAAGAAAGGAATGCTCCTCCCCAAGTAAATTTTATATGGTATCAGAACTTTCGATCAAACACTAGATGCAGGACCTCCTTCTTTTGCAAGACGATTTCTCTTTTCTGCCGGACTTCTCTAGTCCAGCAGAAATTTTCTACTACAGCCAGACTTCCCTACTGCAGCTGAACTTCCCAACTGTACTAGCCAGACCTCTTCTTCCCGAGGGATATCCTTCCTGCAGTCAACCTGCCGGCCAGATGTGCTTATGCTGGCCAAATCTCCTTCCTGCAGTTAGCTGGAAGTTCCTTTCTCTGCTCTTCCCTGCAGTAGAGATTTTTCCTGTCGCTGGCCCCTCCGAAATTCTCTTTGAAGTCGGAAGCGTCCTTGTTGCAGTCCCTCCTCCGGAATCCTCCCTGCAAGCTGAAAATTCCTTGATGCAGGTCCTTCCTTTGACCGAATCTTCCTTCCGAAGCAGCAGGAGCAGCAACGGCAACAAGTAACAACAAGAGCAACAACGACATTAAACAGTAGCTGGAACAACTTCAGAAACAACAACCTTTTTGCAGCAACAGCTTCAACTCCTGTTTTATTTTATTTTTCTTCTTCCTTTCCTGCAACAACCTTCTTTCTACCTGCATAGATTGCAGTAGCTTCAACTCTCACCACGCAGTAGACTAGGATCAGCCCTAGACACTCTTGCAGATCATGACAAAGTACTAGATGAAGATATTTAGATCTACTCCGCAGGTGAATTCTGAGTCAGAAACCATGGATACTGTCCAGACAACTACCAAACTCTCTAATTTTATCATAAATTATAAACTCAATGAACATAACTACCTTTCATGGTCCCAATATGTGTTTATGTATATTTGTTGTAAAACAAAAGAGGAACATCTCACGAGAGAGGTCATCATTTTTGAGATCACTGTCCCAAATATCGCATAAGGAAAAATCAAGACCATATGGTTATATCTTGGTTGGTCAATTCATTGACTACTGATGTGGGAAAGAATTGATTGCTATTTAAAACTGCCCAGGAAATTTAAAAGTCTGCAAGAGAAACATATTCCAACACTGAGAACACTGCAAAGTTGTATGAGATTAAAACCAAGCTTCATGACCTCTGTCAAGGATAGCTGAGCGTCGCCCAATACTTCAACACTATATCAAAGTATTGGCTACAATTGGATATTTTTGAGATGTGCGGGAATTATCACAAGATACCGTAACATTTTAATCAATCATTGAGAAGATGAGGACCGTCAAATTCCTGATAGAACTAACTCAGGAATTAGATGAGATGAGAGGGATGATCATGGGAACAAAGTCTCTTCCATCTCCCGGTAAAGTCTCTGTTGAAGTCAGGAGATAAGAGAGCAGGAAGAAGTCGATGCTGATAAAAAATGGGGGTTCACCAAGCACTGAAAGTTTAGCTCTGTACACTCATGATCCTTCTCACGACTCAAAGGTCAAGAAGAACCATCCCACACGTGATTATTGTAAGAAGATTGGGCATATGAAAGATAAATGTTGAAAAATTCATGGAAAGCTTGCTCACTGGAAATCTGGGCAGAGAAGGAAGAACAAGAGAAAAAGGCAAATGCTGCTACAAATTTTGAATGACCGAGTTAACCATTTACCAATGAATAACTTGAAGCATTGAAGAAAAGAGGTAATTTAGAGTTTCACACTAACCTCATGATACACCAATGTAATATATCATTCTCCAATTTTACCGGTAATGGGAGATTCAGAACTTGGATCATAGATTCATGAACCCCTGATCATATGATCGGAGACATCAATGCCCAACCAAATATTGGGAGGCTTCTACATCTAGATTAGTAAGACTTGCAAATGGATCGGACTCAAATATATTGCTGTGAAAGGAGTTATGAAACTCTCTCAGGATATTATTCTTTCCTCTGTATTATATGTTTTACAATTAGATTTTAATTTGATTTCAATCAGTAAGGTTACTCATGATATGAAATGTATGACTAAATTTTTTGCAAACTCTTGTGAATTTCAGGTATATGAATTGTAGAAGGTGATTGATAGTGCTGAAATGCACCAAGGTTTATACTTGCTCTAGGACAATGTCTCTCTAAACACACAACTAATCTCACCTTTATATGCCCTTCAATATTTTGAATAATGTTGAGTGTATGTTTGTAGAAAAATAGGTCATGTTATGATATTGTCGTCTGAGCTATCATAATTTCAATTTTGTAGTTAAGTTGTATTCAATTTGTTTCTCAATAAAAAATATTACTTTTATCAATGTAAAATTTGTCAACTTGCTAAACATACTAGAAATAGTTATCCCATGACTCAATATAATTCCTCAATCCTTTTTCTATTACCCTCAATAATATTTGGGGTCCTTCTAAGATAAAATTCTTATGCGGGACTAAATGGTTTGTCTCATTTATTGACGATCACACTAGAACCTCTCAGGTATTTCTAATGAAGTAAAAATCTGAACAACCTAAAAGTTTAAAACATTTCATTACATGATTCAAACTCAATTTCAATGCAAAAGCCAGATCCTCAAAACTGATAATGTAAAAGAATATTTCAATTCTATCATTGGGTCCTATTATTTGAAAAAAAAAAATTAATGTGAGTTCATGCATTATTATCTCACAACAAAATGAGATAGCAGAGAGAAAGAGCATACATTTACGAAAGAAAGAGCATGCATTTACTTGAGGCATCTTCTCACTTATGATTTCTCATCAAGTTTCAAAATATTAGGAAGCAGTACTTATGCAACATATCTTATCAATCGAATGCCTAGCAGGGTAATTAACTTCAAAACACTTTCATGTTTTGATGGTTACCTATATATACATAGTTTTTCTTCCTCCTATGTGACTTAAATCTTTGCGTGTGTATCCTTTGTTCACATTTATTTCCCAACCCGCACCAAACTTGACCCTAAATCTATCAAGTGTATTTTTCTTGAACATGCTTCCAATAAAAAGGGGTATAAGTGTCACTCTCCTACTATTATAAAATATTACAACTCTATGAATGTCACATTTTTTTTGAAAATCAATTCTACTATCCCAAATCTGATGTTCTAGGGAAGAGTGCAAATAAACATCGATTTTATGATGTACTATATGACACATGCACAACAAACCTACCTAATTCTTTTCCACCTTACTCTTCTACTTTTGTTGAAGATATCCAACCAATCCAACCCGAAGTTCATAACAAAGAACTTTAAACTAGGAGGAAGAAAAATCTCGAGCAAGTGGAAAAGACAACTTGCAATGACAGAACTGCTCTAATAGAAATCCGAGTCCACATTTATTTGAAATTTTGTGCGAGGAGTCTAGTACTCATGAGCTATCCCTTTCCTCTTCAGGTGCTAATGACAAAGAAAGCCATACACGATACCTAATTCAAGAGTATTTAGCTTATGAAAAGCTATCCCCAACATATAAAGTGTTTATATCTAACCATGATAATGTGCAAATTCCTTATTCATTCATAAAGCTCTTGAAAATCTAGAATGGAAGAAAGCAGTGGAAGAAGAGATCTGAGCACTAAAGCATAATGACACATGGGATTTTACTAAATTTTCTTAAAATAAGAAGCCAGTTGGATGTAAATGAGCGTTCAACATAAAATACAAGGAAAATGGGAGAGTGGAGAGATTCAAAGCCAGACTTGTTGCTAAGTGTTTCACCATGCAAATGGAATTAACTATCATGAGACCTTTGCAGCTGTTGCCAAACTGAATACTATCAAAGTTTTTTTTTTTAGTAGCAGTTAACAAGGCATGGGGACTGCATCAACTTGACATGAAAAATGCCTTCCTAAACGGGATTCTGGAGGCAGAGGAGTACATGAAGATACCATTAGACTTTGAGAATGATTCCAACAAACACCTTTTATGCAAACTAAGAAAGTCTCTTTATGGGCTTAAACAATCACCTAGGGCTTTGTTTGAAATGTTTGTTAATACTATGAAATCTAATGTCTATTCTCAAAGTCAAGGCGATCAACACATTGTGAATAAAACACACTCAGGGAGATAAAATTGTTGCATTGATTATATATGTAGATATGATTCTTACTGGTGATGTTACAATATAAATTTTTAAAGTCAAAGAGGTGTTGGCCGTTGAGTTTAATATCAAGGATTTGACAAACATATATATATATTTTAGGTATGGAAGTAGTAAGGTCCAAGAGAGGGATTGTTATATCACAGAGGAAATGCATTTTAGATCTGCTAAAGAAAACATAGATGATTGGATGCAAATAACTGACACTTCAATGGAGCCCAATGAGAAGTTAGTATGGAAGAAGAAAGTATATCTGTGGATGAGAAAATATATCAATGATTGGTAGGAAAACTCATCTACCTATCATGCACTATGCCATAAATGTCATACTCTGTCAGTATTGTGAGCCAACACAGGAATTGCCTAAATGAAGAGCATTTGGTGATGGTTTATAGGATTATGAGGTTTCTTAAGAAGACTCTTGTTTATATATTAGTTTTTGAGAAATTCAAAAAGAAGTGAAAGTCTACATTGATGCTAGTGGGCGGGAGAAATCATCGACAGAAGATTATTGCTCCTATGTATGGGAAAATCTGGTTATATGGGAAAGTAAGACACAAGCTGTTACTTCTTAAAGTAGTGCTGAATCAGAGTATATAACACTTTCCTTGGGGACATGTTAAGGGATCTGGATTAAAAAATTGTTAAGGGGACTGTTGACCTCATTTTTAGTGAGGTCTTAGTCTCCTACTCTTAGAACCTAGGATCTAGCTTTAGGAGTTTTTGTTGACCATCCTAGCGGACTAGCAATGGAGCCCACCTCCCGTAGAACTTCAAGCCACTTCTTGACTCATTTTTGTGAAGAACTCGCATGAGTGGTTCCAAGCACTCAACTTTTAGTTGCAAGGGCTAAGGACCAACATGTAGAGGGCCCGAAATTGAGTTCCTATAGGATCAACAGCCTTAGGTGAACCCTTTGTGACTCGATTACTCGTGAACGCCGCAATTCATGCACTTACTGCA
>NW_018164947.1:220789-227854 GCF_001263595.1 Phalaenopsis equestris | reverse complement strand
GATGTAATTAACTATAGGGGCTTGCCTCTATAGGGAACTTGGAACCCAGGTAAAATAAACCCTATTTAATCTTTGTATTAAATAGGGGAATTTGTCGGTCATATATAAAAGGTTCGCAGACCAAACGGATGTCACAAATCTCTTAGTTTGCAGGATTGGGTCTATCGCTGAGGTCTACACTTATCTCTCGGGAAGGTGTAGTATTCGCGGTATCAGGCACGATTATGCAAACTATCAGACTAATGAGATCCATTTGGTCTCATTTTTCTAAAATTAAAACATACTACTTTTAAAACTCAAACTATATATCCTTTATATTTAAATTAAATCTCAAAAATTATTTTCATATATCATATTTTTCAAAATTAAATCTAATCGAAAAAAAAGTTGACCGACAGGGACTGACATGTTTTTTCAATAAGATTATATATATGTTTTATGACCGTCAAGTAGCTTTCAAACTTGCCAAGAATCCCGTGTATCAGGACAGGACCAAACATATTGAAGTTGATAGATGCTTTATCTTTGAAAAAGTTAGTGGGGGAATTATACGGCTAAGCTACATCCCGACACACCAACGAGTTGCTGTTGTCTTCACCGAAGCTCTTTATTTGAGCACCTTCTTAGAATTCAATACCAAGCCCAATCTCTATAACATTTATGACTGGGGCTATCAAAAGGGCTCGTTATTCGCAAACAGCTCGTGTTCAGCTCGCTAAGAAGCTCGTGTTCGACTCGTTTGTTAAGTTAACGAGCCAAACACGAACAACACGAAGAAAGATTTTTTTGTTCGTGTTCGGCTCGTTTTGGCTCGAAATACAATCTTATTGCTACTTGATTAGGGTTGTCAAAATGACTATATGTTCGTGAATGGCTCATGTTCGGCTCGCTAAGCAAACGAGTCGAACACGAACACACTTTTTGAGCTCGAACTTAAAAAAAAATACGGAAATATACATGAGAGACTTAAAGAAAAAACCAAAAGTGCCAAAATACTGAGTATCAGGTAGCTAGAGAGCGACTCAATTTTGCCTTGCCTCTGCCTCTAGTTCTAAGGAAGGAGTCAACTAATAAATTGGTAAGATGTGTGCCATTTTTAGTAGTAACCAATGTATCATCCAATGAATTCCCGAGCTCGAGTTGGTCTCCATTCTTTTTCTTTCTCATGGAATAAACCTGTCATTCTTCATCCGAAGATTGGCTCAGCTGATCAGTGGATTTGTCTAAAGTGTGTCGAACATGTGTTGGTTGTTGAACATTAGAAGCAAAAACTTGTTGTACCAGCTGATCTTTTATCAGATTGAAGGAGCACTCTCATGAGTCTTGACATTTAAGTGAGTCTTCTTCAATAAGAGTAAGTGATATAATCACATTTAGATCTGTACCTGTAGAATGTTGTTCTTCATCTGGAACTGCGGTGTTGGAAAGAGGATCGGGTTGCACCTTCTCGGCAGGGATGGTAGGTGGCTGATCTTTAGCAATATTCGGCCTTAGATGATGATACAAACGATAACAACTGGTAGAATTGTGGCCAAACATACTACAATAAGAGCAATAAGGAGGGTGCGGTTCTATTTCAACCTTTTGCCAATACCTATTGTGAGTGGTGTCAATCCATACCTCATCTGGAACTAGTTGAGTGATATCTTTCTCAACTATCACACGAGCCACAGAGGGTCTGGTGACAGTAAGCGTAGGGCTATCAACCTTGAGAGACTTACCATATGCTGTTGCTAAAGAGTAGAGTATTTCCAAGTTGAACAGATGTAATTTTAACCCAGGAAACTTTATCCAATCAGAAATGATAGAGAACTCCGCTTTGGATCAAAATCGACAGTCTACTTCAGAATTTTCATAAAACGGTTGTCGATCTTGATAACTTTTCGAGAAAAAATGCGAGTGTAATCGACATCGTGAGACAACTGAATAAGTATAGATCGAACGTCAAGTAAGTCAATATTTCAACTGCTCAATAGTGTCATAGCATCAAACTCTTTCCGAATGATCTCCAGTTTTGGGTGACCATAAATGAATTTTCTCACTAGAGCAAAATGCCAAGAAAACTCCAGTTTTGCCGGTTTCAACCTTAGTGAGAATAAGAGCAGACTTCCCATTTTTTTTTGCCAAGCTTTTTAATGAAAGTGTGATTACCACCACCTTCAATAGTGTTGTGGAAAGATTGATGAATATTGCAGGACTTACCAATATGAAAACCAGACTCTGAACCTAAAAGAGGAGCACGAGTAGGAATAGGAAAGTTAGACAAGTGCATCGACATTGAAACACATTGTCGAGCCCATCTCCAGAACTGCTAGGCGAGCCACTAGAAAAATGCGAGCAGACTTCGGGGGGAACCTCTTGTCGGGCAAGGCGACAACGACTTTGTCGAGTGCGGGAGAAGACGACGCGAGTCGCGACAGTTAAGGAGGAAGCTTCGTCGACTGGGTGGCGCTGTAGAAGTCTCGTGGAACACGATCCTGCAGATATGCGCATGACGCCGCCGAAGACGATCTTTAACCTGCCGCACGGACGCACTCCCGCAGAAGACGAGCCGCGAGGATGTTGACGCGCGATACTGACGAAAACGAAAGAAGATCGAGCACGAGCAGTGGAGCAGAACCAGCGTTCGCCATAACGGCGAAACCCTAGTAGAGCGTTATCAAGGAAGACGACACACACACCACACACACACACACACACACACATATATATATATATCTATCTGTGTGTGTTTGTGTACCCTATTTGTGAATAATGAAGAAAGGAATGTTCCTCCCTAAGTAAATTCTACAATAATATTTAAAATATTGTCCAATTCTTGTATAGCAATTTATAAAATGCTTTCAACTATTGATAAATTATTTCATTATTTTTCTCTTAGAGTTGCACGCTTCTGCCAATTTATATCTTGGCCTTTTAATAACTAAAAATTTTTTGGAATCATTTTTATTTTTTTCTGTTTTGATTTTTATTGTTTAATTTTATTTAAAAAATATGTTTGTTTAGTTCATGTTTTCATGTTTTTTTTTGTTTTAAAAATAAATTAAACTTAAAAAAAATATTGGAAACATCTTGTAGTTATTTTGAGTGTTGTTAATAACAACTAAGTATATTATAACATATAAAAAATATTTATTTCAAGTAAAATTATAAACAAAGTAAAATAAAATAAAATAAATAAAAATCAAATGTGATTCCAAATGGTCCTAGACTTTTCTAGTCTCGTCCATAAAATTTAACTTTGGAAGTCTCTTATGATCTTCTATTCTTCTACAGTAGTGCTCCCCTTCATTTTATTTTCAATTTAGCTCTTTTTATTAACTTAAAAATATTTGCTTTTGAATGGATTAATACCATTTGAGTTGGTCTTTTAGCCTTCAGAAGTTCATTGCTCTTCTTCTCCAAGAGTTCCGACTATATATGGTGAATACTTTACTAAAATACTTAATCTTATACTGTATTTTTATTTTTCTTCCTTATAACAAGCTTTTCTAAAAAACACCTACAAATTGCTTCCAAGAGATCATAGGGTTTAAACTCTTTGTAATTTCTCTTCTTATTGTCCCAACTCTTCTTCACCTTCAATAGAAAGCACAACCATTGAAACCTTACTATCTTTAGGGTATTTCCTCCTATTAAGGATCTCGATGCAACAATCAAATTTTTACTAATTGGAGCTCTGAAACAACTTGGCAGTGTTTGTCTACCTCTTCTCCAATGGCACACATGCTCCTCTGTGCATAAACCATAATTGTATTAGCTGATTTTCAAATTGCATAATGGGTCTTGATATCGTAAATCCTTGATGATTTTCCATGATTTCATTGGGCATTTTCATTAACTCCACTCTTATTCTTGTCCTCTCACTTTCCAAGTTCAATTGAATTGATGTTAGTCGACTATAAATTTTTTTTTTGTATTGATAATACCATGTAGTAAAGCATACATGAACATAGTTAAATCTAGCTATTCACATTTGCATTATATTATTATATGCAAATTTAAGCTGTGGAATACGTGTAACATCATTAAAATATATTTCAACATGCCAAATCATTTAAACTATCATGATCATGGAATATCCTAATATCATCTGAAAACTTTGTGTTGCACCTCAAAGGAATTATATATAGCTAGATGTAGAATCAAATGCAACATGATGTGAAATTATATGGTGCCTTGCTTGTCGTATATAGAGTTATAAGAGAAGCATCATGCATGTATATTTAGTTATATGAGAAGCATCATGCATGTCAATCATGTATACCTCCTCATTAACGCCGATCTAAACATTCACCTAATCACAAGCAGAGCTATCAATGTGCATAATGATATTGAATTATATACATCATAAGATCTCATGGAAAGTAAGGTAAATGGCATGCTCTAACTTCATAATGTGACATATATCATGAAGTCTTATGTAAGGGGCATTTACACTCATAGCACACAAATCTCACGTATTACATATCTCACACCTAAACTTTCATAGTTACATACATAGCACTCAAATCCTTAATATCACGTAAAAGATAACACTATTACACCACTTTTTAAAAGTGAAACACACAATTCTTAGGTATTTACATATATCACACCTAAATTTCCTCTGGAGAGTATTTATTTTTCCGGTATCCAAATGGTTGATAATAATGGCTATACCTTGGCAGAGTATTTTATATAAATTTTGTGATGGCTCAAACCATTCACTTGGTCATTCTGGTGGACTTGATTCATCTTTAATCTGTAGCACAAATTTGAATATGTCAAAATATGAGATACAGTTGCTTCAATTTTTCTACCATATATTTTTGCTGGCGGTATCAAATTCACCCAGATACCTCCCACGACTCCAAAGCCTATTAAAATAGATATATCAATTGTAATATTCACGTATTCTACTTCTGAAAGTATTCATGCATGCATATAACCTTTATAAATTAGAAATTTAAGATGGCATGGGCTTCTAGTATACCTAGGAAACCATTTCCGTTTTCTGGAGACATTCCAACATTCCGGATCAAGATTGTAGAATCCTTCTTTTTTATTATATAATCCGATAACAACCTTCTGTTTTGAAGCTCTTTTCTTCAACATTTATTGTATAATACAAAATTTTTAAAGTCTTGATTCAGTAAACATTTCAATAATCTTACTTTGTATGTCCTCTAGAAGGTTGCATTGATATATTCCAACAACTGGCATTCTTCTATTTTTTTGGACTAATATATGTGATCTTTTCTTTCGATGTTCTGGTATTCATATTATGGATTTATTCCATTATTTGTTCATTTTGGAGGGTCGTGAAATTACTAGATTCACCTTTGATGGTTGCCTAAATGTTTCATTTGTTTTGGAGTATTAAGAAATATAATAATGTGGTCATACTACATTTCTGCATTAAGTACACGCCTCTTTAAAATTATAAGAGGTTTTTCATGATGATTTTTCTTTGTACTAGTTAATTTGTTCATTTCCTTCTTTCCATGTGGAATAGATTATGGGTCGAGGACCTGAGGTGGAGAAAAAATTGTATAACATAAAATGATGTTTTTCCTTTGTACGTTTTTTCATTTTCGAGTTGCTTCCTTTCCTCATCAAGCTTCATACTTTATAATACTGTTATTATCTAATTTATATATTATCTTTCTGTACGTTATAATATCTAGTAGCTTGTACAATAGATTGATATGTATGTATGTATGTAATATATATATATTATATATATATATATTATATTGAGAAATCCCAATGGCTAATATATTAAAAAGAAAGAAAGATATAGATAGATTGTATGAGAGGGCTCAAGTATGCCACCCTGCTCACACGGTAAACACCACATGCAAATGGTTCTAGGAAAAAAAAAAGAAAATACAGAAAAATATATGAGAGCCCAAAAACCAAAAATGCCAAAACACGTAGTTACAGATAGCTAGAGAGTGGCCCAATTTTGCCCCGCCTCTGCCTCTAGTTCTAGGAAAGGAGCCAGCTAACAAATTAGTAAGATGAGTGTCCTGAGCTCGAGTCGACCTCCATTCTTCTTCTTCCTCCTGTAATAGATCTGTCATTTCTCATTCGAAGACTGACTCATCTGATCAGTGGATTGGTCTAAAGTGTGTTGGAACATTGGAAGCATCTACTTAATGTACCGGCTGGTCTTTTATTGGATAAAAAAAGCACTCTCGTGTGTCTTGACATGTAAGTGAGCATTCTTCAATAACAATAAGTGGTATAGACACGTTTGTATCAGTACTAGTAGTATAGGGAGATGTTTCATGAGATTCCAGAGTACCGTGCTCCAATCCAACAGCTGGAATAGAGTGTTCAAAAGCAGGAGCATCCAGGGGTAGAGCGGCTTGAGTATGATGTTCTTTATCTTAGATAACAAAGGTTTGAATAGGAGGGTTATCAAAAAATTTCCCATCAGGAACAACGTTAGTCAGACGAGCGGTGCTGGAAAGAGGGTTGGGTTGCACCTTCTCAGCAGGGATGGTAGGTGGCAAGACGTCCACTCCTAATTCAGTATGAGTAGATTTTTGAACAGGTTGCTGAACTTTAGCAATATTCAGCTTTAGATGAGGATGCAAACGATAGCAAATAGTAGAACTGTGGCCAAACATACTATAATGAGAGCAATAAGGAGAGTGTGGTTCTATTTCAACCTTTTGCCAATATCCGTTGTGAGTAGATCTAATCTATATCTCATCCGGAGTTGGTTGGGTGATATCTCTTTCAACTAACATACAAGCCACAAATGGTCTGCTGACAGCAAGCGTAAGACTATCAACCCTGAGAAGCTTACCGTAAGTAGTTGCTAAGTAGTAGAGAATTTCCAACTTAAACAGGTGTAGCTTTAACCCCAAAATCTTTATCCAAATAGGAAGGATAGGGGACTCCGCTTTTGGATCAAAATCGACTGTCCACTTCAAGATTTTCATAAGACAGTTGTCAATCTTGATTACTTTTCAAGAAAAAATACGAGTGTAATCCGCATCGTGAGATAATTGAATAAGTATATGTCGGTCGTCAAGTAAGCCAATATTCTAACTACCCGATATATATATA
>NW_018164947.1:219099-220391 GCF_001263595.1 Phalaenopsis equestris | reverse complement strand
TTTTTTTTTTGAAAAAGCCCAAGGGCTAATATATTAAAGATAAGATAGAGATATGTATGTATGAGTGAGCCTAAACTCCCAACCCACACGGTACAAACATAAAAAAAAGTAAAAGATGAGTACATATAGAAATAAAAGAAAAAAACTCAAAAAAACACCCAGGCTCTAAAAAAGTGTGGGTCATCCAAATCTAGTCTTGCCTCTGGCTCTAGTTCTCGGTAAGGTCCAACTAGCATATTGGTAAGGTGCTGACAAATACCCGTAGTAACCAAAGTATCATCCATAAGACTCCCGAGCTCTAGTAGATCTCCATTCTTCTTCTACCTTCTGGAAGTGTAAACCTGTCATTCCTCCTCAGAATCAGCCTGATGGGGTAGAGCTGAAGAAGAAGGATTACCAATAATAGTACCCACAGTAGGTTCTGGAATATGTGAAGTATGAGTTGCCGCTACACCAGATATTTCTTTTCTTGAAGAAGTGGAAGAAGTGGAGCTGCGAGGCTCTCCTGATCATCAGTATGAACATCATTTATAGGTAAGAATCCATCAGTATTGTTTTGTATGGATTTTGTAGGTGTTGGTATCTAATCACTCGCAGTAGCAGTAACAACAGTTTCATGGGGGGGATCCTCAAGGGCAACAGACACCTCATGTCTGGTACTATCCTCCTCAGGTAAAACTAAAATGTCCCTAGAAGTGGGGTTAAACCCATCCTTATTTACTTGAACCTTAGATTTCAAATTAGGATGACGTTTGTGACATTTAGCAAGGATATGACCAAATATCTTACAGTGGGTACAATATGGGGGTACAAGTTTCATGATGATTTGTTGCCAATAACCATTATGGGTTGTGCCCATCCAAACTTCAGTAATATCAGGTAAAGTAATATCCCTTTCCACAAGTATTCTAACTACCGAGGGTCTGTTTATGTTTAAAGTATGCAGATTTAGTTTCAGAGGATCCCCAAGAATGACCCCAATAAAGTAGAGAACCTAATGGTAAAAAAAATGCAGCTTGAGACCAGGTAAACTAAACCATACCGGTACAATAGGAGTTTAATGATTTGGGTCGAAATTAGGAGACCACTTGAGTAACTTCATTGATTTTCCTTCGATATTAAGATATTTCTTGGAGAAACTTCTTGGAGAAAATCCTGGTGTAGTCTTCAGCCACCTTCAGCCACTGTTAGTTGGATCAACATATGTCTCCTATCCATGAGTTCTACTTTCCACTTGCCTACTAGTTTAAGATCACCAATACTCTTTCTTATATATATATATATATATATAT
>NW_018164947.1:200222-219086 GCF_001263595.1 Phalaenopsis equestris | reverse complement strand
TATATATATATATATATATATATATATATATATATATTCATGGAATGGAATTACAAATGTGGTGTTTTGGATGTAATTTTGTATAACTTTTGACCTAGATATTGCAAATTTTTGAAGAAAAAAATTATAGAAAAGAATTATCAGAATTGGCTATAGTTGCATGACCCCTTTGTCCAAACAAAACTTTAAGATCTGACACGAACGAGTAAAATAAATTGTTTTAATTTAAACAAAAATAAATTGAAAGTCAACATTTTTATTTTAAATGGTCATCTTGACACCATTTTAGGACTCTTAGAAGGTGTTTAAAAAGTTGATATAGCGGGGATGTGATTGTGGAATGGTGAGAGAATGATAATACACAAGTTTGACAACGTTTGAATTGGGATAAACATTGTTTGGATGTTGTCCTGATTGAAAATAATGGAGGAAACCACAAAATAATGATGTACCAATGATGAGGTTCACCATATGTTCTTGTATATTGTACAGACATATCACTTGCAAAAGAAAAATGATACAATAATGCTTAAGGTAGAAACTAGAGATTATGATCTTTAAAATAATCAAAGTAATTTTAATCTCCTTGAGTCAACAAAATCCCACATATAAATTGGTTTCTAATAGAAATAATACAAAAAAAATAATAATAAAATACAAAAAATAAAAAAAAATAAAGGAAGTAATGGTTGAAATCACAAACTCGGCACCCCCTCTTGCAATCATGGTATTTTAATTTCGTGATACACAAAATACTACATAGAACTTATGCTTCCGTAGTTCAGTGCCATCTCCCAAATCATTCTTCTTTGCTTGTAAAGACTTATCATTCTTTTTTGGAAGAACCTAAATCCCATCATCAAAGGTTCTTTCCCACAAAACACGGAGATTTGCAAAATTGTGTTCATAACTACCATCTGACTATCTGTCTGAGGGTGTGCCGCCAAACTTAACTAAAATTAAATACCCAATTTACTGCGTAGAGTCTTCTAGAAATAGTTTTAAAACTTCTCATCTCTATTTGACGGGATGACAAGTTGGACTCTAATTAAAAAGGGTTGTCCTGTGTTTGGTATCAACTCATCGAACTTGTCACCATTTTGATCATTAATGCTAGCCTTGTTGGTGCTTCTTTTAAGGCTCATAAAAGGATTGTTTATGACACTATGTCCTCAATTCTATATGAACGTGCATCATCTCGGACTCCTTCCATGGAATGCGTATAATGCATTTCTTATCTTTGGTGAAAAATTATATGTTCTTGTGGCCATCATGATGTGTGCAACGATAATACTACCAAGGTTGATCTAATAGGATGTGACATGAATTCATATATACTATGTCACACCACACTTGTTCCTAGAACTTACATCCAATATAAAACTCCATACGACATCTTTTGTCAACACTGTTTTTACACTTCTTCAACCAAATCAAATAATATGACTGAGAATGCTTTTGACTGGTGAGACTCAATTTGTCCATAATCTGTGTAGGTGCCATATTTTTGCAATTGCCTTAATTTATAATGGGATTACACACTTTTTCTTGCATCATATAACATGTATGAAAGATGTTGTGATGAAGCTACTGTTGCTCTCTTGTAGGCTCAATCTGAAGGACCTATCAAATTATTAGCATTTCTCTCTCGTTAGTTGAAGCTGATACTCCTTTGCATCATCTTCTTCTGTATCTCCTATGCCACTATCTATTTTTTTCACTGCTCCTCAGTGAAGGGGATCACCCTCATGTTTGGTTAATTAGATGCAATATGCCTAAAGCTTTGACACTTAAAGCACTTTTTGGTTGAGATGAATTTGGGAGTACTAGTGATCTCTACATTTTCTCCACCTTTTACTGGTTTCTCCTTGGGCATGATCGGATTGCGTGCTCCAATAGGCTTATTCTTGTTGACCAATTCAATGTTTGAACCCTGTTTAAAGGGTGGTGTGGACCTAATACTGTTGTGTTGTCTCTTCACCTTCAAGGCTAGAATCTCAACATCCTGTAATGTCCAATTGGTTTGCACTTGTACCACATTGTCAATGAATGACCTCATCCCCCAGATATGAAGTGATGGTGTTTTCCTCTGGGTCCAATATTTCACACTTCATTAAAAGCTGCTCAAACTCAGTTGTATACTCCTACTGAGATATCTTTTTATTGTGAATAGTGAAGTCCCAAGAACACGTCCTGTCTGTAATGTGCTGGTAAGTACCTTTGCTGCATCATCCTTCTTTTTTTCTTTTTTATTTATTTTGGACCAGATAACGATTTTATTTTTTTTCCTCAAGCCAACATAGGTGTTTCAAAATTTTCTATCATGGAGATGTACTCTTTTTCAACTTAATGAGTGGACATCTTTTTTCTTTTATAAGAGGGAACATCCTTGTACTCAAAGACGTGTTCCACTATTTGGAGTCACTCAATAAACTCATATGAATCCATGTGACTATCAAAATCCTGCAAGTCAATCTGCACTCCAACATCCTAGCTTCTTTGATATTCTATGTTAAATAGTTTAGGTATTGATTCTTCATCACTAGATACTTCATAGTGGAAGGGGTTCAAATTCTTCTCTCGATCTAACTAGACTATTATAGTTATGGATGACCTCATCAGGTTGTCTCATCTAAAAGTCGATATAATTTTTATGATAATTAAATGATTTTTCGTTGCATGTCCTCCATAATAATCTCCTGAATATCTCGTTGAAGTTTTCTCCTTAGCAATATGGTGTTATTTTATCCCGATTAGGGTTTTGACGAGTGTTGGATCATAGATCAAAAGTTGTTTTTGGGTTACGGTTCTGGTGTTAGGCGTCGGCGTGAATTTTTAGTAGAGGTAGAAATATTGCCTTTTGAAAATTTAGGGTTATGGTTAGGTTAGTGCTAAGTGGTTGATGTAGTATAATTTTTTGTAGAGATAAGTTTAATTAGTGAAGTTTTCGTTTGAGAGCAAGGAAGATTTTAGGGATTTCTCAGGCTTTGATATTAGATGATATTGTTTTAGAGCTCCTAGAAGATATTTAAAAATTAGATTTAGCGGGGATGTGTTTTTGGAATAGCGAGGGAATGATATCACACAAGTTTGATGGCGTTTGGGCGACTAAAATCAATGGACGGAACCACAAAATGACAATGTACGAATGATGAGGAGGTTCACTACTTGTTCCCACACAAGCTACATGCACATCACTTGTAAAAGGAAGATACATTTCTTATGATAGAAACTATAGATTATAATAGCTAAAAAAACTCAAACCAAAAGCTAATCTCCTCAAAATAACAAAAGGCCACACCTAAATAAGTCTCAAATGAAAAAAAAAAAAAAAAACTAAATTAGAAATAACGAAACAGAAAAAAAAGGAAAAGAAAGAAAGAAAAAGAAAGGAGAAAAGAAATTTGATATGAATTAAAAGCAATAATTGATCAATTATTCATAAACTACAACTACTAACTGTTATGCAAATCAACTACCTTAATTCTAATAAAATAAAAAATATCCATTTACATGCAAAAAAAAAAAATATATTATAACTACATTTAAAATCTAAAGAACGTTGTGTTTTTTGCATTATTTAAAGAATCATTTTCTATTTTTGTTCTCTCAATCAATTGCCTTCTGGCTTTTGTTAGGGAATCATGCACCATTTTGGCATAATAAAGTTTTGTACGGCCTCATTACAAGGTTAGGCTTGTGTCGGAGACGCTATGCAGTATGCCATCTACTTAATAATCATAGATGTTGGAGCATTTGATTATTAGGAAAAAGTTCTTTTAGCTTAATTTGAAATATTTTGTGCATGCTTTGGGTGCTTTGTTTCAAACTTGCTTTTTAATGGCAGGTTGTTGAAGGGAGGCGACTCTCAGTCCATCAGTACATTGAGCCGGTAGTTGTCTGTTCGAGTGGCTTCGCCAACCTTTCGCTTAACTTCATGGGCATTTGATTCTCCCCACAGAGCCGGTGTCATCACTCTTCAGACCAAATTTGTTTGGCTGCAAAACTCGGGTGACAAACCATCTTAGGGTGCATTTGGAGTGGCAGTGTGGTGCCACACCGTTGTATTTGTCAGCTTTCTCAAAAAGCTGCAGTTGAAAGCTGCATTTTCCCACCATATCTGTTATCTGTTTTTTTCATTTTTTTTTTTGTAATTGCCACAACAATTTTTTGAACAGTAACTTCTTCTTCAGCAGTTTCACAACTACTTCAAATGCTGCAGCTATCCCAAACAATCTCTTAGTATACTGATGGATTGAGAGCAGTCTCTTTAAATCAATTGGAGTTTAGTTTTGTGAGTGCATTTCATTGAAATGAATTTTATTAATGTATATAAATATATTTTTCATGAATTCATTAGTTCCATTAGGTATTGAATTTCTCAAATATTTTGCTTGCTAATGTTTAAATCATTAGTTTTTGGGGGCAGTTACATTTATACCACTCAAAATTTTGCTATTTACAAAACTAGCATCCTCTTTCATTGGTTTTTCAAATTCTTATTTTTAATTTTTATTAATTCCTAATGGGTTTTGGCAAAAGTAGATGCATTGGTTCAATACTTCAAAAAAATGATGTGGATGCTAGTTTTAGATTCAATTGATGTGTGATTATTTACATATATTTTTCTTAGTTAATAAATATTTATAAAAAGTTTTGATTTCTACATCATCTCAGTTTTTGCCCTAATAGATGATATTGTTATACACACACACATACACACATACGGGGATTCATACAAATACCACACAATTCTCTTGTATTACGTAACACATAAACATTCATATTTACATGTATACAACTTAAAATTTTAAAATCTCTTAGAAAATATCTTCATCACTGTATTTTTAGAAGTATATAAAAAAAAAACACTTTTTCATGCATATGTTTGACATACCAAGGTAAATATCAAACTTTGGGTGTTGGATATGGAACTAGATAAGAATTGTGTAGTATTTATGTGAATTGAAAATATTGAATTTTGATTTGTGTGGGCCATGCCTCAAAGCTTAGTTGTCTTGATGAAAGAGATGGACATGTGAAATGAAAATAGAGATAGGGGGAGAGAAAGGGGGAAGAAGAAATCTCCCCATTTTTTAAAATCTTTGACCCTCTATTTATATATCTTGGGGTGCCCTCTACTTTGAAATAAGATTTGACAAGAACTAAACAAAAAACATATAGAAAAGTATATAGTGTAATCATGTGATATCCTGCTGTTATGTCTTGTCGTTAATTGAAAAAAAAATTTAGTCGTAAGTGTTGATATTTGGCGCTTGATGCTCAATATCAAGAACTCAATATGAAGGCCTGACAGACAAACTTGGTAGGTTTTCAACTGAGTAGCTCACCTGGTCTAACTTAGCAAGTAAAACCAATGTCTCATTCGCTCTCCATCATTAACTTGGAAAAATAAAAGAGCCAACTCGGTAGGTCAACTCGACAAATCAACCTGATTATTCATCAGCTTATCAACTCATCAACTTGGCAACTTGCTAGGAAAAATTTGGCAGGAACCTCAACTCGGCAACGTTTTAGCTTGTCAACTCTGCACTAGATCAACTCAACACTTGGTCCGCTTGACTGGTCAACTCAGCAAGTCAACTCGACAGATCACCATTTGGGAGGCTAACATTGCCCTTATTGGGTCCTAAGCACCAGATCCAAATGGTGGAGCGTTGCTTTAAGTAGTCGAAATATTGCGTAAAATTTCCATTGAAAAACTAAGACATGAATTCCTTAAATCATTGCTCAATGCTGGGCTTTCCTAGAAGAAATGCGATGAAGGACATGAACACAACAACAAGTGTGCAAGGGCTAATGCACGAATGCCTGGGTGTATTAAATAATGTGTTTTCACATTATGAACGGATGACGACAAAGAAGTTAGTTCATATAAATAATATTTGGATATGAACTTAGAATATAAGTACGCCCACAAGTAAATTATTGAAATTAGTAGATATTATGATTTATAGGAAGGTAAATATCTCATGCATTCAAGAAACTAAATGGATTGAATAACAAACTAAAGAGATTGATAGTTTATGTTTTAAATTTTGATATTTAGGTAGGAGTCATACTAGAACTGGTGTAGATGTAGTTATAAATAAGAATTTGAAAAATAATTTTGTAAAAATTAGTAAATTTGAAAATAAAATTATAGCCGTAACGATTGTAGTTGATATTAAGATTCTTAATATTATATATTTTTGTACTCCTTAGATAGGTTTGAATATATATTCAAAAGAAAAAAATTGGAATGATTTAGAAGAACTAATACAAAGTATACCTCTTGAAGAAAGAATTTTTATTGGAAGAGATATAAATTGATATGTTGGTAGAATGATAAAAGATTTTATAAGTATTCATGGTGACTATAAAGAAGGTAGAGCCATATTGGATTTTGTTTTAACTTATTATTTTGTTATTACTAATACTTTATTTAAAAAAAGATTTGACCATATTATCAGCTATAAGAAGGAATATAATATAATTCATGTTGATTATTTTATTATAAGAAAACTATATTTGTTGAGATTGTAAAGATTTTGTAAGGTCATTCCAAGTGAAAATCTTAAGTACATAACATTGATTATTGGTTTTAGATTATAAGATTAAAATTTGGAAGATGAAAAATAAAATGATATATTATCATATCATTTGATGGGAATAATTAAATGTCATAAATAACATTATTTTTATGAGAAAACTTTAAGTTCTTATTGAAATGTTAACAAAGAACTAATACTATGTGACATAAAGTAATAAGTACAATTAATTTGTAAGAGCTTGGAGAATAAAAAAGAACTCTTATGAAAAAAAAATAATTAGTGGTGGAATAATAATTTTCAAAAAAATATAAGAAAATAAAAAATTTTGTTATAAAAATTGGTTTAAAAGTAAAAATTTGGAGAATTATAAAAAATTTAAGGTGACCTGCAGAAAGTCTAAGAGAATAATTTATGATGCTAAAATTTTTAGTTTAATAATCTTTATAATAGATTATATACTAAAGATGATAAATCTATATGTATAAACTAGTCAAACAAAGAGATAGAAAAGTAAAGATACTTTAAGTAAATTGTATTAAGGATGAAAATAAAAAAAAATATTTTTCTTTGATGATGATATTCAACATGGATGGTTGAGATATTTTGATAAAATTATTAATGAAGATTGTGAAAATACAATTTATTTTAGCGATCTTAATGCTATAAATAACAATAAAAATTTTTATTGCACAATTGTATTAGTAAAACAAAAGTTGATGAGAGTCATGAGACTATAAAGAAAATGAAGTGTGAAAAAACATTAAGACCTGATGGTATTCCAATAGAAGTGTGAAAATATTTAGAAGATTGGAGAATTACTTGGCTTACTAAAATTTTTAATATTAATTTTAAATCTTAAAAAGATCCATGATGAGTGAAGGAAGAGCCTATTTATTCATATTTTTAAAAACAAAAGGGATTTACAAGAGTATGCAAATTATAGAGGAATAATGTTAATGTGTCATACATTTAAATTTTGGAGAGAGTAATTTAACATATGCTATGACGTGATATAAAATTTCTCAAAATTAATTTGGATTCATGCCAGACAAGTCTATTATGGAAAGCTATGTAACTATTGAATGGTTTGTTGGAAAAGTATAAACAGAGTAAGGAGGATCTATAAATCTCATGATAACGTTTCAAAAGAAGTACTTTGGAGAGTTCTAGAAAAGAAATGTATTGATATTGATTATATTCAAGTTATTAAAGATATCTATACTATAGCTATTACTCGTGTTCGAACTAAGGAGGATTAACCAAGCACTTTCCTATTTCAGTTGGATAACATCATGGATCAGCTTTGTTAAGCCCACATTTACAGAAGGATGTACATTTGTGTATGCTTTTCACTGATAATATCCTTCTTGTAGATAAGACTCTAGAGAGATTTCATGAAAAACTTAAATTAAAGAGGTCAGCTTTAGAATCTAAAGGCTTTCATTTGAGTTGATATAAAACTGAATAAATGGAATGTAATTTTAGTAATAGTAGATCTAGTGAACGGGTTGTAAATATTGGTGATTAAGACATTAGAAGGACTGAACATTTTAGATATCTTAGGTCTATTGCTCAAAGTGTTGGTGATATAGATGGGGTTGTTATCAGTAGAATTCAAGTTAGATGACTGAAGTAGAGGAATGCATCAGGCTTAATGTATGATAGAAAAGCACTACTTAGAAAGGAATTTATAAGATGGTGGCGAAACCTACAATGGTTTATGGAGCATAATGTTGGCCTATAAAAGATAAGTGTAAAATTAGATTAAGTGTTGTTGAGATGAGAATGCTTAGGTGTATGAGTTGTTTTAAAATTGGACAAAATGTAAAATGAATATAACTTTGTTAGGAGATTAAATGTTCCAGTGGCAGCCAAGATTAGAGAGTCACCTTAGATGCGTTGGCCATATTAAATGTCGACCATCTCTTGACTATGTTAGGAGATTAAATGTTTTAGATTTTACTTATGCTAAGAAAGGAAATGTTGACTTAAAAAGTCTTGGGTGTGCTGTATTAAAAATAATCTTAATTTATTATAATTAACTAAAAATAAGACACTCAATAGGACATCATGGAAAAAAGGATTCATGTAACCCATCATACTTAGGATAATGGCTTATTGTTGTTGTTGTGCTTCATAATGAGGTTGATACCCGCTCATATCTACAAGATGAATTAAAATTTTTAATGTTAGCTTAGTTGTGTAGTCTACCTATGTGAGATTAACAATTTTTATTGACAATATACACCTTCATCAAGAAAAGATTTGGTATTGTATTTAGTTGCTAGTACATTAAAATATTAGTAAATCAATAAAATAAAACTTGCCTTAGATGTCTCTGTTATATGCATCAATATTCTTTTTTACTATTGAGCCAATTAGAGCTATTGTGAATAGATTATCGACGTCAAGTGGTCTTCAGTGCATACTTCATAACAATTGGACAAAGTTGGTTGAGTAAATCATGTATGCTAATTAGAAATTACATGTCTTGAAAAATTCTTTAAGTAAAATAAGTTAAATGGGTGACTTTCGTTAAGTGTTGACTAGTCATCTGCGTAGGAGCTCTTAGCTCTCATACAAGAAATCATCCCGAGGGCACTTTAGTTACATCTATAAGATTTTGTTCCAAGGGCAATTTAGCTCACATTCATACAATACTATCACAACTTTTCATCTTAGCCTTATGTTGTTGTTATATCCAAGCCTTATACATGTACATTGCTCTTTTTTAACTAAGCAAATATATCATTTCTCATTTTTTCTAAATAAACTGCTCTTTTAGAAGTTTCTCGAGTTAACACCAATTCATTGGAAGTTGGTTATAACTAATGCAAGAGATACATGTAATGAATGAATGACAATAAGAAAAATGAAAGATTTAGATAGAATATTTTGATGTCATCATCACTCAAGGTTATTAGAATCTTGTGCTCCAACGCGATATCTTTATTATCTCCTTCGAGATATTTATATGTAACTTTAAATTTGAAGCTTTATTCTAGTATCTCTGCACAATTCAAGTTTATTTTATTAAATCCAAATTTATTCGTGGGCCATGTCCGAGATCTTATTTTTCTGAGTGAAAATAGAGGGATGTGTGTGTGTGTGTGTGTGTGTGTGTGTGTGAGAGAGAGAGAGAGAGAGAGAGAGAGAGAGAGAGAGAGAGAGAGAGAAGAGAGAGAGAGAGAGAGAGACTTAATCTCCCATTTTGGCTTTTTTATAGATTTTGGGGTGTCATGTACTTTGATATAAGATTTAATAAGAAATACTTTAAAACTTTATAAAAGTACATACTCATGCCACAACACGTTGTTTTGTGATATCATTCCCTAGTTTTGTGATATCATTCCCCACACTAGTTTGGAATTTGGGCCCTGAGTGTCAATACTTGGCATTAAGAGCACTTCACTTGGAATTCGACCAAGTCAATTGGCACAAACTTGGCAAGTCGCTAGCTCAATAGCTTAACAGTTTGGTAAGGTCAATTTAATAAGTGAGCCTGGCAGGGCAATCCAACAAGGTTACCTGTTAGGGAAATCCAGTTGGGCTATTTGACAAAACAAATGTGTAGACCATTTAGCATCTCATCAACTCGACAGTTTTGGATGGCCATCTTGATACGCCAATATGAAAACTCATTAGCTCATCAGCTTGGCACCGCCAAATCAATAGGGCCAACTGGACAGGTCAATCTCATAAGTCATCAACTCATTAGCGTGCCCATTTTCCAACTCGATGGGGCCAACTTGATAATTAGCTAATCAAATTGGTAGCTCGTCGACTAGGTAGTTGGTTTAACTCTAGGCCTGTTCAGATTGATTGGTCAACTTGGTGACTTAACTAGGCCGCCTTAGTGGTATGTATACATTAATGGCACAACCATTAAAAATATGCATATGAAGAAATAAGGATGTCTATAACATTTGATATTTGATTTACATAAGATTATCGAGAAGGATTTAAGCAAACAATATGACCAACTTCAATTTGAAGTTCATTAATCTTGGCGTCAAAGGAGAAGATGTCATGCGAGGTAAGAACTTGCCACACCAGAAGGACATGAGAAATGCTTGTTAGTTGGTGTTCTACACCATAAGGACTTAGGAGGACAATTTTGATTGGCATTTTGTGAGAAGGATTTGATTATAATGGAAGATAATACCTAGAGGTAGAGGTGTTGGTTGGGGTCACAATTAACGACCATTTTCGTCAGCAACCGATCACTGATCTTGATAACAAGTAGTTGGGTTTTTTGTGCTTACTCATGATTGGTTACAAAATATTCACCATATTTCTATATCCATATATATATATATATATATATATATTGAAGATTTACAATTATACCACTGAATTCTTATTTATCTTAACACCTAAGCTTCAATTTTTACATACATGCCACCTTACTTGTGCATTTAGTGTTCTCCAATCAAAAAAAAAAAAAAAAAAAAAAAAAAAAAAAAAAAAAAAAAAAAAAAAAACTTTATTTTAAAGTAAATTTTGATGCTTGACTTTAATGCATGCAAATATTTATTAGGTAAAATAAAAGAGAGCATCAAGTACTGCTTAGCCCATCTTAATTAATTTATTAACTATCAAATGTGCCAAATGTTTATGGCAATGTTTATGGCTGCTTATTTAAATTAAGCAGTCCTTTATGTATGTCATCATCAAGAGCCGAAAGTATATTCTAAAAATATATATTATATAATAATAATAATAATAATAATAATAATAATAATAATAATAATAATAATAATAATAAAAGAAGGTGTGCTTACCTAAACTCTGCACCAGCCTTTTATTGTTCTTACCTCCCATGAACCGGCCTTTTGCAAAGTCAAACTCTGATAACTTTTTTTATTTATCAAACTAAAACATATTTCGATTCACCTGAAAATGACATCATGATACAAACCCTAATTAATTGTTTGCACAACTAAATTGATTTTGTAATTTTTCATTATAACATTTATGTATATAGTTTTTTCTCAATTACTTATTTATGTTGATGATATCTATGAATGATAATGTTATAAACATCATTTGAATGAACTTAACATTTCAAAATAATATCATAACATTCTATAGAATAATGTTAGCCAATGAAAGTCACTCATACATGATATAACAATAAATTAAAATAGACCTATAGAAATCTGACTGCACACTAACTTTTTGCCTCACATATATATGTGGCCATGAAATGTTTTGAGACTTTCAGTGCTATCATATTCCAATGGGTTTTGGATTATGGTGGCCTTAGTACGAATTTTAAATAATTATGTAATCATAGTATGAATTTGATATAATATCTCTTATTATCCAATATTGCCATAGTTTCATGGGTTATGTTTATAATATTGAGAGAGTTGTCATTTGATATGGATAACTATCACATTCTGATGTCTTTTGTTATGTGATCATTGTTTTGTCCATTTACTTAAAAAGTAAAAATATATACTTAAATGATGTTTATCTTGATAAGGTTGATTACATGCTGACTTAGAAAAGCATGAGGTGGATGTGAGATTTGGGTGTGTCACAAATTCTTTTAAAGATGTCTTTTTAGGTGTTATTAAAATAATCTTGAAGTTTTAATTGCAATTTTTTTGGCGCATCCATGTCGTTGAGCAAAATGATCAACACGAGTCTTGGTTGAATCAACTGTTTAAAGGAGAGTCGGACTCGGTTTAGTGATAAGGTAGCGATTTTAAATAGTAATCAAGTGTTTAGGCTAGCTGAGTACATAATGGATGAGACTGAATAGTTTGATTGAATGGCATAGTGGATTTGAATTAACATAGAGGTCATTGAGAATACTGAGTGAATGAGAATCTATTTGAGATGATTGAATCACTACAAGAATTCTGTTGACTAGCGTCAAAAAAATTCTGGCGCTAATCATGAATTTTTGCGACACAAATTGAGATTTGCGTCGATAAAAAGTTGTTGCTAAAATGAGCGTCGCTAAATGAATTAGCTCTGACATTTGCACTGGATTTAGCGTCTATATTTTCCATCGTAACAAATTTTTGTCGTAATGTTGTCCGTTGCAGAACTAGAGTCGGAATTTGCATCGACCATATGTCGACGCAAATTTCCTTTGCCACGGAATTGCGTCGCCATATATCAAACAATTATTGTTGATTTGTGTCGTGTTTTTCTGACGTTATTTCGATGCAAGCCTATAAGGAAAAAAATACAAAACAATGATTAGATTTTCACGTACATGCAAATAACAAATACAAGCATCATAAGGACTTATTTATCATCGCAACTGAAGAAAAAAAATCACCAACAAGTCTAAACAGTGATATCAACTTTAATTTAACAAATACGCATGTAAATGTTCAAAGTTCACAATTATATGGAAAATGAATGTTCACAGAAATATAAATGAAAAAAAAAACACCAACCCCTATGACAGGAGAACATCTTCAAACACAATGAAAATCCTAATCTTGCTCATCGTCCTCCTCCTCGTCCTCCACATCCTCGTCGACAACAATCATGTCGCTTGCCCCAGCGATCAAAATTTTCTGTTAGACGTGCTAGGCCATCATACATCTGTCGATGCTCTTCACTCATAGCGTTGACTCGCCTGGCAAGCTCATCATGCCGAACCTATAATGAGCTAGGGCTACCCACAACAGCACGAGAGCGCTCAACCTCAAATGCAATGCCCATTGCGCCCAAGCAGTACACCCTCCCCTTCTTCTTCCCCACCACTTGCATCCATAGCTCAAAATCAGACTGAATAGTGGTAGATCGACTACCACTGCGGCTGGCGGATGTCGAGGTCTGGCTCGTTATCTGCCTCTCTCGGAGTTGCACAAACTCCTGTATATTTAAAATCAACTATTAATTGTCATTTTAATTATTAATAGCCAAAGAAGAAGAAAATTAATTTTTTTGACGTACATTGATGCAAAGAGAGTGGTCGGAGACCCATTGCTACGTGCTCGAGTGCTAATGCATCAGAACATGCAACTCTACATTGGATGACTCTCAGTCAAGTTGCTTGGCATGTGTACATTAGATAATGGTAAGTATCAGATAATTGCATATATCATTAAGTTTTTGAATTTTGAGATAATCCTACCAGTCTCTGGTAGTGCTTTTTGTAGGGTATTGAACCTCTAATTTGAAGTGCAACACCTCTGGCTTCCTCCGTCATTTTATTCTGTTGTTTTGTTTGCATCTTCCTCTAATAATCCAGAGAGACCCAAGCTCTGTTTAAGTTTGCTAAGACATCCTCACCAACCCACATGGGACTATCCTCCTACTGTGTTGTGGTGAACATGTCACCCAACCGATGCCTTTCTTGAACCTCAAAAATTCATTGGATCTGCTAGTGATGTTCCGACAACCAGTAGAAATACCTTTGTAAATTAGAAATTATATAAGTTTGATTAGTATAAAAAGAGTAGAAATTAAAATTCTATTTTAAATTAAGTAATCATACCTCGAACACCCGGAACCACATGTCCCAATTCACAATCGAGATCTATTTTCAGAAGAGATACACTTGATAATACATCGGATGATCTCCGTGATGCATATCATGGGCGGCCGAGAAGAAAAGAATCTGAAATAGAAATGTTAGTTATAACAAAAATTGAGACAAAATTTGAATTATTCTAAAGTTAAAAATAACTTACAAATATCTCTTCTGCAGGATATACACCCCGTTGGATGTGTCATCCATTTGAGGAGTAGGAGTTCAGGGGCCGCCTCAACAGAGGAGGAGTCTAAAAGGAAAAATAGTGTTGGTGCCTGCGATGGAGCAGGTGCGACAGGAGCAGTTGGAGGAGTGACCAAAGTAGTTGTAGTAGTGTTGTATCTCTCAGAGTGACTGACAACCTTCTTAAGCCTCCTGCATATGTTCCCTAAAGTCCGCTGGGGCTGAGCACTTGTTACCTGCAATAGGAAAAAAATTAACAAGTTAGTAAACATAGGAGTATGTAATATAAGTCACAAAAATAAAAGCCTAACAGTGTAGAATGTCAACATGAAATATATTGTGACTATGTATAAAATCAGCAACAGTAAGCAGGATAACTATAGTGTGAGAAGCCAAAATAAATACAATAAGATGCAAAAACTAACTATCTAAATATACATATCATTTTTAGTATGTTTCATTAGACGAGCTAATCGATGATGAACTTAAAATTTCTTTGTCATTCTCATCATCATTTTTGTTCATGTTTAGAGTGACATTTTCATGAATCCCCATAGTATCTTCTGGGGGAATACTTCTTTGATTGTATTAAGCTATTTTACAAAAATCAGACATGCTCTTGGTGAGTGGGTTCAATAGTATCTTGAATCTCAATAGTTTTTCTTGGGTTATTCTTCATCACAATGACCCAATCAAGTTTAACCCAGCTTAACCAGGGTATCAAAGATAATACACTTGACTAGCCTGACATACTGGAATAAATGGATCAAACTTTGTATATCATCTATTCATTTTGATTATAGTAATATCATACGGGTTGAGTGTTTGTGTTTCTCAACTATGAACATAATCAAATCACTCACAGTTGAACATATAGCCATTACGTTCAACATAACCCAAATATCGCAACTAAACTACTTCATCGAGTATGTTGTAATAGCTGATCTCATTATCTGTGTGTGTGCTTCCTTTAACACAAACACCAAAATTATAAGTATGCTTACCTAAACCCTAGGAACTCGTGTGAAATTTGCAACCTTTCACTTCAAATATATGTCATGCCTTTACACTAGATTAGGCTCCCAAGCAAGATCTAATAAGCCCTGGTCTGTGATTCCATTGCTTGTATTATGAACTTAGAAGAAGTTTCAAAATATTATTAGTTTTACTTTGAATATTATAATAAAATTATGTATAGAAGAATTGAAGAGTATAATTATTTTTACTTTGAATGTTATAATAACATTATGTATAGGAGAATTGAAGAGTTACTTCAACGTCTGTATAATTTGAATCATTTTGAAAATTCTTCTTTGATTTTTTTGCTTACTGAGAGTCATCCCCCATATTCAAGTTGTTGGTAAATAACCTGCTCACATTATTGTTATTTGTATGTTTGAGTTAATTGATATATAATTCCAAACAATAACTAAGAAAATTTCTGATTAACTTTAATCTTACTCTATGAATGTTTGCACTTCATCGCAATTCAGTAGAACATACAATGTAACTGCTTGTAGCTCTTTATCATTAAGGTAATGTGTACTATGCCTACCTAATGGTTCACCTGATATAAAAAATATAGATAATTCTGCTTGCGGCATGTCACCAACAATTTCATGCATTTACTGCCCTTGATCGAAGTAATAGGAACATAAAGTAATTGTCCTTTATACTAGGTATGCCTCACATATCAATCCATACAAATGTGTTTTATTCTTAACACTATTTTTATTTTATTTAGAAATCTACATGGTGGAGTCAATTTAGATAAATAAGATAGAATATTACCATAAAATAAAAGACATATCTCTCAAAGGGTACTTCCATCTGTACTGCACTGGACCCCCAGTATAGCCTCATAACATAGCTGTATTGGCATATAATCCATTGAGTAAGAAAAAAAATTGAGAGGAAATATCTGCTTGAGCTCGCATAGTTATAAAATAATATATGCATCATGATTTTTCAAAGATCAACATTTAAAGTCCCTACGCAAAACTCCCTTAAGACTGTGTTGATTATGATCAATGGTTTAAGTATTGGCTTTGAAAGGGAATTGAATATAATATGTAGTAAGCATTGCATAAAAATGTGACAATTGTTGGCAAATATTTTTCCAGTCCTAAGTTAACACAACAAATTATGTTCGAGCACAACCACTGAGAAACTTTGATGAATGTACATTGCTCTTCGTTGATCTAATGTGAGAAAATATGTAGCTTTGAGCTTTATTATTTTACCTGCATTTGTATCTTGTAGTTATAACCTCTTACTCTTGTAATACTCCTTCAGGTCCAATATTGCTTTAACATTATCTTTTAATTTTTACTTGATATATCGAACAATATTGAATATATTTCAAAAAATATTTTCTCAATATTCATAATATCGAGATTATGTTTAATCATATTGGTCTTCCAGTATCCAAAAAATCACTTTGCTTCATCTAGTTATATATGCTGCCAAAATCTAGAAGACGACTTAAGGATAGTTTTGGTCTCTCAATGATCATTTATAATAAATCACTTCAGGTTATCTTTGGTGGTTGACTTGATCTTTCAACTCTATTTTTGAAAATGCATCTCTATTCCTCCAGAATAGGTAATCATGGGCTAAGAACATTCGATGACAATTGAACTAGGAATTTTCTTCTTCCATACTTCAAACTGAATGCTTTGGACATATCCATGCAATAAAGATGAGCTAATTATTCAACTGTGTTTCAACCAGATAACATTCCATAAGCCGATAAATCACAAATTTTTCACATTAGAGCATCTTTATCCTAAAATTTCTGTTTCTTAACGATATCATAAGTCAACACATCTATTTTTCACAATAGCTAAATCTCATCTATCAAAGGTTGTAAGTACTTGTCAAATTTTCCCATTTGGGTTATGTGAACTTGATATGATCAACATCAGAAATAAGAACAACACAGTCATACACATAACAGTGGGCAAATTATATGACGTGCTATTCACTGGCCAATATGAATAGGGGTTATAGTGTAGCTTTAAGCTGTGAAACCATCTGGTGGTTTAGCTGCATAGTTAGGATAGCTACAATCGAAGTGTTTCCATGCTTCACTAGCTAAAGGATGAGTCATGTTATTAACACTAATAGATTTGGTGATGTGCCATGTCAAGTGAAGAGCTGTGCGTATAGAAGCGAACAATCGTTGAAGCCGTGGAATAAAGAAAAAATAAAAGAGACGTATATAAGAAATATTTTTATGATTTTTACATTCTTCCAATTGGTTTGAACCTATCAACATCGTATACTTGCATTTCATTTTCAGTGCATTTTCCTTGTAAATAACATACAGTCGTTAACACAATAATTTATCTTTGCAGATTGTAACCCCAACTATTGACACTAATCTTTTGGTTATGCACAAATCTTCTAAAACTACATTCTATGCAAGGTTTGTCTCTTTTAATAATGTTTCTACCTGATTGAAGCATTCCTTGGGCATGTTGAAATTAGATTTAATACTCAACATTCTCAAGGTGACTGATAGCTCCGTATGGAACTGCATCCTCCCCACAGGGGTTTTTGTACAACATTTAATAATTCAAAAAATTTTTGTGCTTCACAATTCAGTTTTTTATCATCATTAGGTATACTCTCAATAAAATGAGCCATGTTGGCATCAACAATTATTTCCTCATATACGCTAGAATCCTGAACAGGAGGGGCATAACTTAATGAGGTGCCAACATAACCGTACTGAACATCTAGTTCAAACTCACCATGTGAAGTCCAATACCAATAATCATGTTTAAATCCCCTATGATATAGATCCAACTTCACTTATTCAGGCTTCAGGTGCACTTGATTCTTGTTCTCCGCACAAGGACATCAAAACTTGCTTTCTAAAAGGTAAACTAGCAACTGCGATGCCACCTGTACAATTCTTCAACTCCAGCCAAAAACTCATCGGTAAGTCGTTTTCTTTCTGGATATAATCTATTATATATCCATGATCTCGTGTTTCAAATATTCATATGCAACATAGACTTAGCTGTATATATCAGTACAGTTAGATATAGGTTGTTTAGACAATTAAATCTCATTTATTACATACATACAAATTTGTGGAGTAGACTACATGAATCTTTTTTCTTCACTGCGTCATATTGAGTGTCATATTTTTCATTTAATTCTAATAGATTAAGATCATTTTTTTTTACAATGTGCCTTGGTCTTTTTAGGTTTACCTATATTTTTCTTAACAAAAGTCTATCTATAACATCTACTCATCCCAATAAGGTTATTAGATGATCAATATTTAAGGTGACAAAACAACAAAACATTTTTCCCACTAAGGGTGGTTGACTACATGAAACTTCTTTCTCCATTGTGTTCTATTGTGTCTCATATTTTCATTATACTAATATGTTATTTTGACCCCCAATTAATAAACTAAGGCAAAAGGGCAATTTTGTAATGTGGCACCGCCACCTACCACATCTCACCTACCTCTCACCTACCGGCCACCTACCGGCCACCTACCACCCACCTACCTCCCACCTACCACTCTCTTGCTTCTATAAATAGAGAGGGTGTGAGGCTTAGGAGAGCAAGGGAAGAAATCTTAAGGGTGTGAGGCTT
>NW_018164947.1:173504-194384 GCF_001263595.1 Phalaenopsis equestris | reverse complement strand
TCACCTACCGCTCACCTACCTCCCACCAATCGCTCTCTTGCTTCTATAAATAGAGAGGGAGTGAGGCTTAGGAGAGCAAGGGAAGAGATCTTAAGCTATCACAAAGGAGGAGAGAATAGCTAGAGAGCTAGAGAGGAGGAGAGCATCTTGAGGCCTTGTATCAAGGTGTCGCTTGAGAGGGAGGTCGTAGAAGGAAGATGAGGGCTCATCTCTATGTATAAGCTATGTATTCTCCATTTCTTTTGTCTTAGTGAAATATTTGATTGATTCCCTCCCGTGGACGTAGATCCAGTTGGATCGAACCACGTAAACGATCTGTGTTTGCTTGTGTTCTTTTTTCGTCTCATTTATATGCCAGGAAGTACATATCCCACAACATAATATAATAAAATCATTTTTATATAAACTTAAATCTACAACGCGTGAACTTCAATCCTGTAAAACAACCGATTCACAAGATTTACTAAATCCTTGATTTATAACATCTCGAGAATTTTTTTGCCAAATTGACCACCGTCTGACAAGATTGCTGAAATTTTGCCTTAACCTTACCTTAAATCCTTTGCCAGATAGCCCCTACATGTACTCTAACTCCTAAACTTTACATTTCACATAAAAACACACACACACATAACTCCTATATGCAATACATAGCTAACACAAACTTTTTGGGTCCTTTACATACATAACATAAAATTCCATGTATTTATATATTTCACTGCTATACTTTTACATTTAGACACATATCACTCAAATATTTAATATCACATAAAAATAGCACTAACAATGCCTAAACACAAAGCCTAAGCATTACATGGCTAACACCGAAACTATATTTTTCACATAAAAATTATTTAAGCCATATGCATTACATCTATAATACCTAAACTCTACAAGCCACTTAAGAAAATCATCTAATCCTTATGCATTGCAAATCTAACACCGAAATTTTGATTTTTGCATATGCTAAAAAAGGAAATCCAAAAATAACATGAAAGCATACGTCAAATGAGGAAAAAAAACCTCAGTTTGGAGGTGTAGAAGAGGATCTCTCACATTGGATGAAAAATCAGCGGTGAAAACATGCCAGAGAAGCCAAAAATCTAGCTCTGACACGGAGGAGCACTAGAGGGGAGGAAGTTACGATTGAGAAGAAGAAAGGAAGTAATGAGGGTTGCCGCCCGAGCTGAGAAATATTAAGGCGTTAGCGTCAAATATAGCGTTGGATATTTCTGACGCTAATAAGCGCCTATTAATATCGGACAATTCTGATGCTAATATGATGCTAAAACGACGCTAGCCCGACGCAACCCGTTTATGTCGATATTCACATCTATGAGACCATGCACGATGAAAAAACAGACGCAAATCTCACACTAATTTTGCGTTGACATTGTGCTTGACACTAATTCTACAGTTTTCTGTTGTGAATCCAATCGGATAATAAAGTAGCTTTTCACTATAAGTATCTTATTAATTTCCTTTGCTGAACAAATTTTGGATATCATGACTAACCAATTGAGACTACTTGTTTTTTGTTTTGGTACATTCATCAATAATCTTTATAGTCCACATCTTGAAGTTTTCAGAATCTTGAAATTGCCAGTAATTATTAGGAATATAAGTTTCAGAGTTGGCCACATATTGTACTTTTCAAAGCACTTTATCCACATTGACTCTCACATTGTTTTAAGAGAATATGATCAATGATGGAAGTATATGTAATGTTATGTACACCTTCCTATATAAACCTAGGCATCCTAATAGAATGGGATTTTTATCCCATTGCCTAATAATTAGGGAAAATTTTCACTAAAGTAAAATCCATGTCAAATCTCGACAAAGAGATCTATAACATATTAGTAGGTGAGCACATTAGCAAGAAATAATAGTCAACTCTTTGTGCCAACTCTTGATAAATGATTATTAGGGCCATCTTTAAAAGTCTATCTTATATGCTTATAAAAAAATTTATTAGTATTCCTACCTTTTATCTCAAATAATGAATCTTATATGCAGAGAAGTAATACTCGAATGAATATAACTGTGGAAAGGTTTGATGAAGAAGTGGGATATTTTGAGCAATTATTAGAGAGATAATGTTGATATTATGTTAATTTTAAAACTGAGGAACTTAACAATTATTTGTGATCTTGACTTTGGATGACCTTTGTAAAAGTCATGTGATCCTTAAAATGAGTTTATTAGTTGGTGCAATGCGATCTCCTCACCAATATTCTGCTATATTATCATGGTGTTGAAATAATTGCTATGTAAACCTCTGTAATGCAGAACTTCCTAACCTTTGCATGCAAGATTGCACAAATAATCTTACTTAAATAACTAACTTGGGTTCCTTGAGATTGAGTAGAAGTTTTGTTCCTTTTCAACTGAGTGTTTAAAACAATATGAGTAGATCTAATTATAAATAAAGCCTATCATGGTTATTTGGAAGCACTATAGAGAGAAAGAGGACAAATATTAATGTTGTTTGGTACTGACATATCTTATGTTTTAGCAATGTGATAACTTCCAAAAAAATCATGCAATTTTTGTGATTCCTGAGCTAGATAGGATGTTACATCATTATTTATTATCATATTTAATTATGGAAATGTAATAGTAATATTTGTTCCAAGAACTCCAATCAACACATAATAAGTATAAGGGACATGAAGGACAAGCAACAATGAATTCTCCAACTGGAGAAATATGATGGTGGCATTAGATATTATCATTCATGCATTGATTATCCTTTTGAAATCAACCATTACTGTAATAATTAAATAATAGATTAAATGTTGTTTTAGACTAAGATAAACTGAGCTAAGAATGAGAAGACATTGTTGAGAAGGATGTGTAATTCATTATGTTTGATAGAGAATCTCCTCGAAGGGCCACTTAGTAATGAACGAAAATTCTTAATTACCAATAAGTTCAACTCAAGAATACTTCTTAAGAAGTTCAAAACACTAAACATGTTTTTTAACATTATTTAATCAATCATGTGCAAGATCAAGATTAATTGCTTAAAGAAATAAATATAAAAAGCACCCTACTTATACATGAAAGGGTGTATTTCAATTTTTGAAAGTTGTAATGCTAGTATTTTTATGTAATATGACATATTTGATTAATATACATTTAAAAATTGAAGTCCTGGGGTTAGATACGTAAATACATAAGAGTTGAGTGGCATGAATGCAAATGCCCCTATTAAAATTACTTTGGGCACTACAAAACCAAAACCAAAATTATTATGACTAGGTCTAGACAATGATAAAACGACATTGTCCTTCGGTTGGCCTAATGGACCAAAACTAGTTTAGGATGAGTGAGATCTTGCAATGGCTAGTAATACAAATGTATCTATAGCAATAACAAAATTAATTTATTTAAATTTTCAATTAATTTTCAAAAAATTGTCATTTATAACCTTTCGGGTTTATGAGATTTAACGGTCCGTTTGGGGCAGCTTGTGCGTTTCAGGATAAACAGCTTATCCTAAAATGCGGTCCGTGGGTCGACCGCAGGAGTCGTCCCGCGGCCTGCGTTTAGTATAAGAAACTCAAACGCGACAGACAGTGTTTTCAAAAACACGCAAGCCAAATGGTTAGGCGGCGTTTTCAAAAACGCCACCGCACTTCTAAGATGCCCCAAACGGTGAAATTTGCAAGCAAGTATATAATCAAATTATTTTAAATATTATTTTATAAGTCGATAACTAATAAATATTTTTTTGAAGTGCACAATTTACACTATAAAAAAAATGTACGTTTACTTTTGAAGTAGTAAATTAATTAAGAGATAATTTAATTGGTTCCAAAAGCATAATTTAATTTTTAATTTTAATTTGCTTTTTCTAATGAACTCAACCCAAACATTCCCTTTAAAAAATAAAAATTAAAAAAAGGGACAATTACATACAAACCCCCCGAAACTTGCTATTTACAAATCAATCACCCTCTTTCATCCATTTTTATCAAAATTTCACTCAAATATCTAAATTCATTGTAAAATCCCGCCCATAATTTTAATTTTTATCAAATTTTCAATAGTTTGATCGTGGCATGCATAAATACAAAAAATCACATGGATGGTTAATTTGTAAATATCAATGTTTCGGGTGGTTTGTATGTAATTATCCAAAAAAATACCTACTGCACTAAATTAAAATAAAGAAGAGGTCCTCACCAGAATCTGATTCACTTTGTTATAGGAAAAGTGACAAGACTAATTAAGATTAAATAGTGATTAAATTAGCAAAAAATGGAATCTTATATATAAAGCTAGCTTTGTCCCTTAATATTTTATCCATATAAGTCCAATCACAATTAATTAATTATATGCTTGCAACTTGTAAACTAGTAGGGAATTTTCCAACTTTGCTTTTCGTAGCCTAGGAAGCAAAAATTATGGAGTAAACTAGAGAAGACAATATCAAGGGACAATATAATTGAGATATAGTGTATTTGGAATACTATGAAGTTATTTGGCTTGGGGTAAAGTACATTTTTATGTTTGGTATGAAGAAAAATAAAATTAATGTATGGTATGTTTGGTATCAGTGAGGGTGGTGACTAATAGTAGTGCACATTGAAAAGCCAACTTCGAGCTTACAAGGGTCTGACAGTGACAGTCGACCGAGTTTGAGATGGGCCTCGCAGTGGTGACAACGGGAGTTTAGTGGAGATGATGATGGGCGGGCGGGTAGCTGTTGGTGGCTGAATATAGACAGGTGGTGGCGACAACTACTACCTAGCATTGAGGCAATGGAGACGGGCTGCAATTTTCAATTTATTTGAAAATCGACTAATCTAAACAATTTAGAATACAATGCTTTTGAATTGCATGATGAATTTTAAATTCACCAAAATGTCGAAGGTTGACATCATTCTTTGTGTTCCAACACAATCAAATTTTAAATAATTGTATCGCAAAGTTATCCATGCCCTAAATGTTTATCATAAAACATACTACTTTCTTGATATATAGGTTTTATGTTATTGGGGGATTCATAACAACACATGATGAGGATGACATGGTGAATGAAACCAAAGTTGTGCTAATGTAGGTTGATATGTTTGAAACTAGTCACACTTATTTCAAACCGAGTGTCCTCATCTAGGCTCTAAATCACTTGGTTGACTTTGGTCTTATAAAGTTTCTCTTAATGAGCTTCACCTAAGTATATTTTACATCATTTTCAATTTTCTTAATACCAATGTAATTTTTTCCATAAACTTAAACATTGGCTTAGATAACCAAATTGCCCAAAGATTTTCAAGAGCTTCATTATATAAAAATTTTAAAATCTCTGCAACAAGCCTTTTTAAGATGATTCTGATTTAAAATTAAGCTGAGTTAATATACCTCATTTTGGAACAATTATTGTTCCTAATTGATGTGTCATTGGCTAATTTTACCATTTTCAATCTCGAGGTTTTTTTTTGGGCCAGAAATATTCTTATTCCAAATAAAAATCATCCATAACTCATATTTCAGTAAACTTAGGGTCTATTTGGGCACCTACAGCTATTAAAAGAAATAGATGTTAAGCTGTTGAAAAAAAAAGTTGACGTTCAAAAAACTGTGCTGGCTATCACAAATTTTTTTTTGAAAAAGTTAAAACGCAGCTTTCTAGCAACTACCATAGGTAGCTAGATCTTGTGGAAAAATGCAGCTTTCAGCTGTAGCTTTTTGAGAACGCAGAAAAAATTTATTTTTGCCAAACATAAAAAACTACGGTGAGACGCCGCACCGCCACCTCAAACTCACACTTATTATCAAATTAACCGACTCAATGAGACAAACCCATTGATACCGAAATTAACCCAATCTAAGTCAAATCAACCTCGGAACAAGCCATTAGACCATTTTTAAAGGCTTTTAGATCATCAAAAAATCTATTATGATAAAGGGAGTCAATATGAAATGTTTGATCAGGTGGTTATTTGTGGCTATTCACTAAAGAATGAAAATGCCTCTCTTATGTAGCCTATAAATATACCCCATTTCTTCACCAAGAGAAGGAGAAGGAGGAGGAGGAGCCCATTTCCAGTTTTGTTCTGAACTGAAGACCTGTGATAACTCATAACCTCCATAGTCACTGACCACCATGGACCATCGTTGGCCACTCGCTGTTCGACACTGTTGCTGGACTTTGCGGAGCAACAAAGTATCATGTGGATTAACGATGCACATTGTAGAGTAACAATGTATCATATAAAGTAAGAACACAAATTATAGAATAACAAAGTTCTGTATCGATTAACCAAGCCTCTTGCATACAAAAAAAACACAGTATTCTAGAGATCGTGTAACGATGTATCTCAAACATGGTGCATCGAAGACCCGACGATACTTTCCAACAACAAGTGCTTTCAGTCGTTGCACGAGCCTTTCTATAAACAAATATTATCCCTAGAAAAATCATGAAACCCTTTCTCGATTGTGAGATAAGAGTTTTCTTTGTATATATGAACTTATAGCGGTTCATTTTAACTGGGATAGACCTCCTTGTTTTTTTCCCTCTTCAAGTTTTTTTCACGAAAGAAATTTTTAGCGTCTCCTCCTGTTTCTTTTTATTATCACTGTATGTGTTGGATTTTGTACAACGCTCAATCATTAAATTATTATTCTACCCTCATGAATTTCTGGCATGCAACACTAATATTATTAACAAATAATTGAAAAGAGATGAAATTAATGACAACTCCACATTGTTTTTATAGTTGAAAAAGTATTTTGAAATTTACCTACACGCCGCACTATTCTTACATAGTTAAAATCTAAAGTTTGATATTTAACTTCAATATTTTTTGTGTCGCAAATTTATGCATGGGAAGATATATTTCATTTTTAAAAAAAAAATAATGGTGAAATTTTTATTTGATGTTGAAGTTTTGAGGGTTTTAAATGTAAATATGAAAGTTTAGTTGTTATACAAGTAAATACATAAGAATTTTGTTGTTATACGTGCCTCACTCTTGATGAGGTAAGATTATTACGTGTGGAGGGCACACACAGAGCTGCGTGCGCTTTCTGATCGTAGCCGCAGATCAGGTTTCGCCTATATGACAGGACTGCCATCTGGTAGAAATTCGATTGATTGCTGCCACACCATCCCTTGCTTATAATTCTCATTTTTGGCGTTTTCCTAAATCAGCCACATGAAAAACAATTGCTCCTACTTTCTTCCTTATATTTGACAATCATGTCAATAAGTTTACCATAATCATAAACATCATTACCATCATAATTAGTTCCTAATTAATCATTGTTACCATCATCATTACTTTCTAATTATTTTAGTTTTATATTTATCTAAATCCCAATATTTGGTCTAAAAATATACACGTGTTCATGAACTCTACTTGGTGCGCCCTCCAAACACCTGAAACACTCAATAACCAATGGGAAAGTGGGCAGCTTAAATATTTGCTAGATTTCTTCAGATTCTACCCAATATACTACATATTTAATTTGAATCTTAATTTTTTAAATACATAAATAAATAAAATAAGACTTTACATGATTCAAGCCTAGATCACATCCAAACTTTATAGATCCAAGAAATTATTATGTTGGATTCATGTCACCCTCAAAATCTAATTTTTTTTCTAGAATGATTTACATACATACCACTCGATTCTTATGAATGTATATCTCGAATAACTAAAGTTCAATTTTAACATATATGCCTCCTTACTCGTGCACGAGAAAATGTATTTGATTTTTAAAAGTTAAAATGATGATATTTTTGAAATGATATTAAGGGTTTAGGTGGTATATGTAAATGTTAAACAAATACTTGGGTGTTAGATATGTAAATATATAAGAATTGAGTGGTTTGTATGTAAATGGCCCTTTTTTCTATTGGTAATTATTTTTTAATAGTAATTTTTTCCTTATGTTTAGGGTCACTTCTTCAAAAAATTATTATGTGTAGAATCCTGATGCATCTAGACTCCGTGTACGATAATGTTATACATAATATACATAATATATAATAATATATAAAAATGTTGTACAAAAAGTTCGCATATACGAATTCCGTACGTAATATTCTCTCGTCTTTATGCTCTTATCAAATGAATTTAAGTTATAGTTTATGTTACATCAAGTCAAATATTATATTAATCTATCATAGAATTTTCTACAAAGAACATGAATTTCAATGCCATTAAACAATTTCCCATTAAGTCAATTTAGTATAATTTTTAATATTTTATTCATAAATAAACTTGAATTAGAGCTTAGTCAGTGACATATATTTACAGACATAAACATTTCATGAGGCTAAAGTTCAGCAACAACAAACTAATATAAATACAGCCCCTCCCCCCACCTTCCCCATCTCCCCTTTTGCTTTTTCCTCCTCTCTTCTCGCAGAGTTCAGCCAAAGCTCATTCCCACCGTCAATGTCTTCACCAAAACCCTAATCTTATCACTATATCTACACTAAATATATATCACTCTTTCTCCTTCTCCACTCATTCTTCTCTCCTCACTCATGAACTTCTACAACTACTCTCAAGAAATGGAAGCCAAGCTAGCACATGACTTCATCCATGTCCCCGGCCCGATCATTGTCGGAGCCGGTCCCTCCGGCCTCGCCGTCGCCGCTTGCTTGAATTCAAAAGGTGTTCCGAGCCTCATCATCGAGCGCTCTCACTGCATCGCCTCTCTATGGCAGCTCAAGTCCTACGATCGGCTCCGCCTGCACCTACCGAAGAAATTTTGCGAGCTCCCGCTCATGCCATTTCCGACGGAGTTTCCTACGTACGCTACAAAGGAGCAGTTTGTTGGGTACTTGGAGAACTACGCGGCCTCGTTCGAAGTTAGACCGACGTTCGGGGAGTCCGTGGTGAGAGCGGAGTTTGATGAAAGATTAGGGTTTTGGAGGGTGAGGACGGTGCGTGAGGGGAGTGGGTGGGAGAAGGAGTATGTGTCGAGATGGTTGGTGGTGGCGACGGGGGAGAATGCGGAGGAAGTGGTGCCGGCAATCGAAGGGCTGTCGGAGTTCGAGGGAACGGTGGTGCATACGAGTGGATATCGAAGCGGGGAGGCATTTAGGGGGAAGAAGGTGGTGGTGGTCGGGTGTGGCAACTCCGGGATGGAGGTCTGCCTTGACCTCTGTAACTATGATGCCATTCCAATGATCGTAGTGCGTGATGCGGTATGTTGTGTAACAATCTTCACACACATTTAAAGTCAATATAAGTTTAATATTTTATTAATTTTAATACTTTTTGAAAAATGAAGAAAAATGATAATACAAAGATGATGTTGATGGTCCATTGATTGAAATGGATTTAAGAAAAGTGTCTCTGTTTGATGTAATTTGATCTGTTTTTTATAATTTTTTAAAATGAAGTCAAATATATTTGCATAAGCTTGTAAAATATAATATAATATATCATAATTTTTAATTAAAAATCTAAGCTTTTGTTTTTATTATTCTGTAATATTTTATAATTATAGCTTATGGAATATTAAAGAAGAGCAACACAAAAGATTTTTGGGTGTTGATGCTTTACTTTATTTTAAAGATCAAGCATTATATATTTAATATAGATGAGATTCTACAAAAAAATATATATATATATTTAAAATTTTGATTTAATAGCTTTGAGTTTCTTAATGGAGCAAAACTAGGAGAAGAGTACACGTGCACCTTTGCCTGGTACTTAAAAGAGATAGGGTTTTGGCATGCCAAGAAAGCTAGATTCTGAATGAAAACTACCCTCCATTTACTTTTTCCTGTGATTCAAGTGCACGCCAAAGAAGCATCTTCTCTCTCTCTCTCTCTCTCTCTCTCATTCTCTCTCTTTCCATTTTAGGCTAAGGCTTCCTTTAAAATAACAGCCAAGTCTCTCTCTCATTCGTCTATTTACGATTCCTCAACATCTTACTTCTCATATTCTTAAATTTCTTTTCCTTTCGAACATTTTATGCAAGTTCCACAGACATATACATATAATGAATAACTCTGTAGGTACACATTCTGCCAAGAGAGATGCTAGGTTGGTCTACCTTTGGGCTGTGTATGTGGTTGCTCAAGTGGTTACCTGTACAAATGGTGGATCGTTTGCTACTATTTGTCACGGGGCTCATGGTCGGCGATACGGCTCGGTTTGGGCTTCGTCGACCTGAACTCGGCCCGCTTGAACTCAAGGCCATCACTGGCAAGACTCCTGTTTTAGATGTTGGCACCCTTGACAAGATCAAATCTGGAGACATTAAGGTTTGCCTTGCAGTTCTCTGTAATTTGAGTCATGTTTTACGAAATGACATGAATGATATATGAATGAGGTTTTATATTATTATGATTTTGGATAAATTTTATTTGCAGTTTGAGTTTAGATAATAGGATGCAATATTTATAATTGTAAGAAGATGTTTCACAGATTAAATTCATTGAAAGATATATGATTGTTTTGTTGATTTGCAGGTTTATCCAGGGGTTAAGCGATTTACATCCAAAGGGGCTGAGTTTATAGATGGAAAATCAGAAGATTTTGATGCTGTGATCTTAGCCACAGGGTACAGAAGTAATGTGCCCTCTTGGTTAAAGGTATGTAATTCTAAATAATATGATATAATTAATGCATACACACACATAAACATACATGCATGTGCATACATTAGTTAATTGGAGTCTAGCATAGCTTAAAAATTTTCTTCATTAATTAATTAATGAGGTTTGAAATGAAATTAATTGTTTGTGATGGCAGGAGAGCGAGTTTTTCTCAAAGGTTGATGGCTTACCTAAGAGGCCATTCCCCAATGGATGGAAGGGAGAGAGAGGTCTTTATGCAGTAGGCTTCACCAAGCGGGGACTGCTCGGTGCATCCATCGATGCCACAAAGATAGCTCAAGACATTGCTTTATGTTGGAACTTGGAACATAACCAAGAAATCTAAGCTTCTTGATGAATAATTACATCAAAACTTATAACAAGATTGACCTTAATTGGCTACATGAAGCTTAGTTTTAATCAATCCAATAACTTCACGTTGAAAAGTTGATCTCACCAACAAATTAATGGAAGATGACACCCTAAATCAGAAGTGAGACATTGGCTTAGTTATTATCAACATCATCATCAGTTGTACCTCTCTATTATCAGTGACTGGTCATGCAGTTAATATCTTGTATATATATCATGTAAAATTTCATCTTGGTATGATTTATTAATTTAACTACATAGACATAGAGAGAGAGAGAGAGAGAGAGAGGTGTTGTATTTGGGCCTTGAAAAAATTGTCTTGTCATGTAGGTGAGAAAGAATGGAGAGAATCATAGAGCTTGAAATATTTGATTCGTTTGTTTGTTTGTTTTCACTTTACTTTTTTGAGTGTTGATGTAGCCTTCCCTAATCATGGGCCATGTTAAGAGTACAAGCTTGATATGCTATTATTTTTAATGGAAGTGTCATCAAAGATTCTCTCAATCAATGCTTGTCTTTCTTAGACAAAAGGAGTTTATTCCACTTGCTTGATTGATATGTTGTCACTGAACACTAAACAAAAAATTCTAAGGAAGCCCAATTTTCTCAACTTAGGTCCAATATGAATCATAACTATTAGTTTTGAAATTGATATATGATATAGTACTATTTTCAAGCAACATAATTGTATGGGAGAATAAATCTATTTTAAAGAATAAATTTTGAGAAATATCATTGGGTGCCATATTATTTAAATTCAAGAATACAACAATACATGGCCATTGCTTGTAGACCATTTCACCATTTGTAACTATTTCCAAACTTTTGATTTATCAATTTTATGTGCATTTTGTTTTTTTATAGGAGCATATGTTGGTTTGGCTTACTTGATTTGCATGTTAAATGAAAAATGAATTTTATAATTATGTGTTAGGCTTGTTGTTCCATTAATTTATTATTATAACATGAAAATTTTGTCCTTCATTAGGATGGATGTGTGGTGCAATATAGGAAGAGAAAGAACCTGACTCAAGATATTTTTGAAGTTAAGGGAAGATAAAAATAATTTTGAATTTATATATATTAAACATGTATGCTAAATAATTTTCTTATTTTCCTTACAATCATTAGTAGTTACTACATATTATTCATCTCTTATGCTTTTATTAGCAAATCTATCTACCTCTTCAAAATTATCTTTTTTTTTTATTAAATCAAAAGATAATTACCAATAATAAAAATATAATTTTTTTTAAAAATGAGTTTTTTGTCAAAGTAGAAAAAGCTATTTTCAAACTTCCCATAAAAGATCAAAGCAAGTATAGTTCAACAAAAAATGAAATCAATGCCTCAAGGTAAAAGGAAAAAAATAGAAATATTTGGATAGAAAAATAAAGAATGTGCTCTATCAAAGGCGAAGCTATCTATACTCAATTTTATATTCAAAAGGCATAAATCTACCCAAAGTACTTAGATGTCTTATTAAATTAAGAAGATTCACTACAATAATTTAAGTGATTACTCGATGATAATTCAATCTGTAATCACTTATTTCTCAATCGGTAATCCACATAATCGGTTGAACTCATGCAAAAGTTTGTCCACCACAAAAAAAAGTTTATATGGAAAGGTATTTTCAACTGAATAATTATGTCACTAGTATTACTGACAAATTAGTAAATTTAGTGGTGAAACAATCAATCATTATAGTTTTAACGAATGAAAAAATTATCCGCTGAATTTGTATTAGACTATGATACGCCTAAAAATGTATTATTTGTCATGCTATTTTTTATGATGATATTACAATTTAAAGGTATGCTTACTTGTGTTTTTTTTTTTGTAGATACATCAAATTGAAGAATTTGGAGTGATTAGAGCAAGAAGAACAAAAATGGACCGAAACAGAGCAAACCGGAGAAAATCGGGTCAAATCGGGGCACACCGGAGCCATGTGGACCAAAGTCCACATTAAGTGCCTGTGCTCGACGCTTAAGTGCCCAAAATGAAACTTAGGCGCCACCCAGATAGAGAGGAGGGCGCTTAAGCACCCAAAAATGGCGCTTAGGCGTCGAAGACGGTTTTCAACATATCTTCTAGAATATACGTTAGATTTGGACGAATTTAGAAGCGGTGCTTCGTGTATCTCTTGGGGAATTCATTGAAAATAATAAAAAAATAATAAAATGGATAATAAAATGGACTTTATAGAAGGATTTGGGGTGGCTATATGGAGTTATGAAGAGTCACTTGAGGCACCATTTGGAAGATTCATTGAATCTGGACATTTTTGAAGAGACACTTAAGCATCTATTGGGAAATTATAAAAAAAGGCTTGGAAATATCTTTAAAATGACTCTTAGACTGTTGAAGTAATTATAAGAGGAGAAAAAGGCTTGGAGAAGAAGAAGAAGACTTGGGTGTGAGCCCTAAGTGGGGCGACAAGGTGAGAGAGAAAGAGAGAGTGTGAGAACTTCTTCTTTTCTTTTCACTTTATTATTGGAGAGGATTGTAAGGAGATTGCTTTTGCTATACAAGGACAGTTTGATTTATATCAGAGATAAGTGTTTTTATTGTATTCTGATTTGAATTTAGTACTTTGTTTGTATGTTTTTAAAGTCTTGTTCAATGAAAAGTTCTTGTTATTTCTCCATGTATAGTGAGTAGTTTTCTTTACTTTTCCATCTTATAATGAATTAGTATGCATGTGTAGGATATAAAATTGTGTAGAGTGATAATATATTGTGATGATTTTAATTTGTTCTTCATTTACATGTAAACTTGATCAACTTACATGTTAAAATCTGTTGTGAGAACATGTAAGATCTGGGATGATATTGTCTCAATCAACTATGGTAGAATCACATGAGATTGTATGGATGAGAACTTAGTCTATATAATTGAGTGAAAATAAATAGAGAAATAATCTTTAATGAGTGTAGAATTAGAGGAATTTTGAGTGACAGACTAAAGCCTCCTAATTTGGTCTATTATTTTAGGTTTTTATGTGAGATGTTAGCCTCCAGGTGGAGGGATAAGAGGGAACTCTAGAGTGAGAACTAGTATCTTCCTTGCCTAGCCCGTCTTTAGAACTATTCAAACTTTAGATTAACCAATGTTCTTTATAGCATTTCTAGTTAGAGAATATAATTGCTCATATTTGTCACAATCTCTCTCATTACTTGTTTTAATTTTACACATGTAACTAATTTTATTGCATGAGAAAGAGTACTTTTAATACATTAAACTCCAGTTTCTAATTTTCACTAAGTATTTTAGTTTAGAAGTAGTGTTGTAGTGATAATTCTAGGATATAATCAAAATGAAACCCTTACCAACCTTCAAAGCTTGTTATAATAGACTAGAACTTCTCTTGAAAGTTGTCGTGATTAACCTCGATCTCCGTGGGATCGATATTCGGGGCTTAAACATATACTTGCGTAGAATCCCTACAAATATAATTGAAATCTTACTTTTTTAAGGATCAAGTTTTTGGTGTCATTATCGGAGATTAAAATCTTCAAGTAGTGGTGTCAACTTCATAAATCCATACATATAAGAAATTATCGGGATCAATTTTTTGGCGTCGTTGTCGGGGATCAGAACGGCTTATCTTGACTTTTAGGAGAATTTTAGTTGAAGTAATTAGGCTTAGACTTGGAAAATTATAGTGTCGTAAAAACAGTTTTTGTGTGAAAAGTATTTTTGGTATGAAAAAGTGTTGTGAAAAAACTGTTTCTGTGAAAAACAAATTATTTGTGAAAATATTTTGTTGTGTTGAATATATTTTTATTTTAATTGTTTAATTGTTAATGTATTGTTTGTTGTGTTGCGTATGCGAAACAAAGGATCTGTAAGACTTGTGTCTTATGATCCCGAGTTAGAAAAAAGGAAAAAAATCAAAAAACATGAAGGACTTGAAAAACTCAAAATGGAAATGGAAAACATTCAAAATAATAACTTGAAAAATCATCATAAATCATGGAGGGGTTATGTAAATCCTACGATATATGAAATTCACTTAAGTATACAAACCCCTGTCGTAGAAGCTGACTCGTTTGAGCTAAATCCAGCGATTATCCAACTGGTGCAGAACAACCAGTTTGGGGAACTCCTTGGAGGATCCATATTTATACTTATTAAAATTTTTAGAACTTTGTGCTACATTTTGTTATAATGACGATGTTGTTAGACTAAGGCTTTTTCTTTTCTTGCTAAGGGATAAAACTAAAATGTGGTTAAACTCATTAGCATCTGGCTCTATTCTGGCTCTATTAAAAATTGGGAGGGAGGAGTTAACTCAAAAATTCCTAGCAAAGTATTTTCCTCCTTCAAGAGCTACTAAATTTAGAAACGATATTGTCTCATTTTGTCAATATAATGGGGAATCAATATACAAAGCCTGAGAAAGATTTAAGGAACTCCTAAGAAAGTGTCCACACCATGCTCTGCCCGATTAGTTAATCATTCAAACTTTTTTACAATGGGTTAGTAGGATACCTTAGGTTTATAATTAACACTGTCGCGGGTGGATCATTAATGTCAAAACCATTTGATGAAGCATATGTGTTAATTGAAGAAATGGCTACAAATGAGTTTCAATGGCCCTCTGCAAGGGTAAATCCTCAAAAGGTAGTCAGTGTTCATGATACAGATGCGATTACAATTCTTGCATCTCATGTTGCTACAATATCAAGGAGGTTGGACCAATGTGGAATGAACCAGCCTCAATTTACTCCAGTAAGTGAGGAAAGTTCATTAGGGCACATTAGAGCATATGATTGAATCTAACTTATCTTATGAGACTTTAAATACCATAAAAATTGTATTCTAACTTTTACAACTCAGGTTGGAAGAACCATCATAATTTTAACTGGTATCATACTACTGAGGGTGGAAACCAACAATGGGAAAGTAATCATGCAAATCCTAATGGAAGTTGGAATAATCAAGGGAATACAAACTATAGACCTTCATATCCACCAAACTCTTACAATGTTCAACAATTTGAGGATAAGAAGATGTCTATAGAAAAAGTGATATTGCAAATGGGAAACCAGTTGCAAGGTCAAAATGTCGTGATTAGAAACATAGAGAATCAACTGGGACAAATTGCTAATTCACTTAGCAATACACCCCAATGAACACTTCCTAGCAACACTGAGATCAACCCTAAATAGAAAAATGATGAACAAATAGACACTGTCCAATTAAGAAGTGGAAGAGAGATAAATGATGTGGTTAGAAAAGAGAAAGAAGTTGTAAGAGAAACAAAGGAAACTAAAAGACCTAAAGAACATATTTCCAAGGATCTAGAAAATTGAATATCTCCAACTAAAATCAATTTAGAAAGACCATCACCTCCCTTTTCTTAAAGGCTTAGACAGTATGAGTTGAATAAACAATTTTCAAAGTTCATGGAAGTACTTAAGAAGTTAACGATAAATATTCCTTTCATTGAAGCTTTAGAACAAATGCCAAGTTAGACAAAGTTTATGAAGAAGATATTAAACAAGAAAAGGAAGTTTAGGGATTACGAGATAGTTTCACTAAGTGAGGAGTGCAGCACTATATTTCAGAAAAAGCTTCCTAAGAAACTTAAAGATCCTTCTAGCTTAACAATTCCTTGTGTATTTAGAGAAAGATTATGTGAAAAAGCATTATGTGATTTAGAATCGAGCATTAATGTGATGCCTCTATCAATTTTTAGAAGGTTAGGTTTAGTCGATATTTCTTCTACTACTGTAACCCTTCAGTTAGCTGATCGATCTATCATTTATCCAAAATGGGTTATAGAAGACGTGCTTGTTAAAGTGGATAAAGTTAAAGTGGTGCTTGTTAAAGTGGATAAATTTATCTTTCCTATGGACTTTATTGTATTATATATGAATGAAGATAAAGAAAATCCAATTATTTTGGGGAGACATTTTCTTGTTATTGGACAAGCTATGATAGATGTGCAAAAAAGGAAAGTTGACTATGAATATTAATGCCATGAAGCCACTTTTAATGTTTTAAAGACAATGAAATATCCAGTTGAGAGAAAAAATGAGGATTATTTTTAGAAGGATGAAATTGATTATCTAAGTAAAGACTATTTCCAAGAAAATTTTGAGAGTAAGTTAATAGTTGAGATCGAAATGAACTTTCATGATAAGTTGAAAACATTGTTTAAAAAATATTGTATGTATGTTCAGGAGAGGTGCGAAATGATGAACGATACCAAAAATAGTAAACTTTTAACTCTGTCTGTTGAAAAATCTCATGAACTTAAGATGAATCTACCCCATACAATTTTAAGGCCTACCTATTTAGGGAATTCATCTACACCACCAGTTTTTATATTTTCAGATTCGACTCAATCACAAGAAGAACCTAAATTGAATGATGAATTCAATAAAAGATCTCCTAAGAAAGAGTTATTCAAAATCATTGAATGACATATTCTGTGGTATACAGAAAAAATGAATGAGATTCTGATGTTGGGGCAACCAGAGTAAACATTGGATACATCGGTTCGTTGATGTTAGACCAAATGCTTTATGGGAGACACCCCATGGTTATCTTTGTTATATGTTTAGTGTGATTGTTGTTATGTGGGATTGGATAATAGTGTGATGTTTGACTTTGATCTGTGTTTGATGTGTAAAAGTGGATTGGATTAATGTTGTGAGGTAATTCCTTCGTCATGACTAGATTTGTATATGATTTCTGGTAGTAGCAGGTTGACGAGTCTGTTACGACTCAGTTCTCCACAGGAGCTGAGCATTACCTTGAAACATGTAGAGTTTGGAATTGGACCACTCCATGTCAATTGTATTACTTTATTTATCTGACTTTGTCTTCATTGAGTAAGGTCATGAACTTACTTAGTGAACAACATCTAGATAAACTGCACTATTTTTATTTATCAGATTGTGTATACCTTAGACTTATAGTAACCTTAAAATTGGCAACACATGAGGGAATTCTATTCCATGGGTGATAATGATATAAGGTTTTTTAATACACTCACGTTATTAGTGTAGTTTCTTCCGATAGAAATTGAAAGTAAGGAGGGGAAATGTGAATAGAAGGGAGAACGAATTAACCTCAGTTGTTACGAATTAACCTCAGTTGTTGTTTGAATCTGTGAGTCTATGTATTAGAGTTTGTGTGTCTAGGTTTGTGAGTCAAGTTGAATGAGTCATTGGAGATGGAAAAACTTATCTCAATATTTTGAACTTGTTAGCATCCAGCAATTCCTTCATGAAGTTTAAAATGTGTTCCTATTTAATCTTCAATCTGTACATGTTCTATTATTTAAAATTGCTTTATAGTGTTATGTCAAGCATTTTTAGGTTATATTTACTTTCTACTACAACATTCTACCATATGTTATTTGTTGATATTTTTGTAGAATGTGTAGTAAACTGTAAAAGTAATCTTTCCCTGCCGCATATTTTTGTACTTCATTGATACACATGTTTGAGCTTAAGTTTGGGGGGAAAAGAAAAATGTTTCAAATTTAAACCTTACATGCTTTCAAAAGTACTACAAATAAATTTGTATTTTATTTCTAATGATTATTATTATGTGGAGTCACCTTAAGGATGTTAAAATTTTAAGTATAAAAATGGAGTAGAAAAACTTAGTTGATATTTTTAGTGAAAAGGGAGAACCTAGAGTTAAGGTTATTTATTAGAGAGCTTGGGAAAATGAATAAATATCTTTAGTAGGAAAAAATGTATTTTTTTTTAAAATTAAGGATTCTTAGAATTTTTATTTTCAAACATTTAAGGCTCTTTTAGAAAGTATTTTTTTAAAAAAATATACATCTTTTCAAGTGAAGGAATGTAATAAGTTTTAATTTTAGAGGGGGATAGTGAAATTCAAAATTATTTAAGGACTTCTCCAGATATAGTAATACTCACATATAAAGAAAAGAAAAGAAAATAATAATAATGGATCAAAGAGATTCTAAAAAAATAAATATATCCCAAAAAAAAAGAAAAAAAAAATTGAGGAGAAGCTTGAAGAGAGGTCCTAATAAAAAATTTGTTTCACTTGAGTATTTATAGATTAAAGAACTTAGAACAATCCTTAGCTTGGTTTTTATAATTATATTAGTAAAAATTATTTTTAAGAGAGTTCTTAAGTCTAGAAAGTTGACCAAAGGAAAATATGTTGAGATTTTCATACTTATTTACACTGATTTTGATGATATTGTACTTTAAAGAAAGATATTTTTGATGTTTTGTTCCAGGTATGTTGAATTATGGTCATTGGAGCAAAAAGATGCAAAAAGAAGCGAATTTGGAACAAAATGACCAAAATATGAAGATTTGATCTTGGGCACCGACGGCGAGCTCGACGCCGCTGACGACGAGCTCGATGTCGCCGACGACGGGCTCGACGCCACCAACGACGAGTTTTTCCCGAGAGTCCAGAATTAAATATTCTAGAAGGCCACCGACGACGCCATCGAGGCCGTCGACGGTTAGCACGTCGATTCTCTCAACAGATGCATTGAATGTGGACGTTTTTTAAGGGACGTTTGGGCAACTCTTGAAAACTCTTCTATAACTTTAAAAGAAACATTTGAAAGCCGAAAAAAGGGGGTCCGCCGAGTCTTTGTTGTTTGTGGTGCCCATTAGAGTGTAGAGAGTGGTTAGTATTGTGAGGAATTCTTCGAGAGATTGTAAGAGTGGAAGGAAAGTGAGAGATTTCTTCCTCCTTGCCGCTTTGAAGGAGAATTCTATGTGCTGTAAAGAAATGAAGAGATTCACAGTTTGCTTGGGGAGGAATTAGAGATAATTTGTATTTACTTATTGAAGTTTGTATGACTTTGCTTTTATATATAAATTCCAAGTTTTGTCTTATCTTCTCCATGAGTTTTGAGTAGTTTTATTTGTCTTTCTCATTGTCTTGAGATTTTGTTAAATGGTGATTTGAATTTGTTGTGCCATGAGAATGTTAAAAAAGTTGTGATGATCTTTTCACTTCAACCTTAATTTACTTTCAATCTGGTCAATTGATTTGTTAAAATATGTTGAGTTTTACAACTAAAGTGAATATTACATCCAAGATTTAGGGAGGTTAAAGTTCTTGAAAGTTGGGTGCAAATAAATAGTGAAATAAAAATTATTGAGCGTAAAATTGGAGATTTTAGAGTGACAGACTAAAATCCTCAATTCGGTCCTATCGTTTGAGTGCTAAAGTGTAGATGTTAGCCCTCAGGCGAGGAGAACGTGAGAGCTCCGAGGTGAGAGCCAGTATCCTCCCAACCTAACCGCAGATTTAGTAACCAAGCATAAGATTAGTCAATGTTCTTTATGTATGGTCTAAAGGGTAAAGAATATATATGCTCCTATTTGGCACAATACAATTTGAACTAATTCAATTTATCTATTCACTTAAATTTCTTGACAAGGAGAATGATGTTTTCTTATATATTGAACTTCACATTAGAAACTTTATTTGTAAAATTAGTTAATTAAGAGTTTACTAAAATTACATTTTTATTTCAATTGTCTATTAGTGACAAATATGCAATTTGAACTATATTGTTGTGATTAAGTATTGATTTTTTAAATCTTAGTTCGTATCCTCTAATATTACTCCCTGTGGGATCGATATCCAGGACTCCTTTAGAGCCTTGTATTACTTGAGCGATACGTATACTTGCGTTGATAAGTGTTACTTTGTAATTATTGAATATTTTATACACATCTTTATTAAACCTATAACCGCTGTCAAGTTTTTGGCGTCGTTGCAAGAGATTTAAATCTTCTAGCATCTGACAACGACTTTATATATGCTTAAAAATACAAGTATTTAATACTGCTGCTAGAAGATTTACTTCCTTAGCAACGACACCAAAAACTTAACAACGGTTATAAATTTGATAAAGATGTATATATATAAAGATGTATATATATAAAGTC
>NW_018164947.1:154080-173195 GCF_001263595.1 Phalaenopsis equestris | reverse complement strand
AATTATAGTGAATGGGTGAATGGATAAAGTGAATCAGTTCAAATTATATTGTTTCAAATAGGAACATAACTATTCTTTACCCTTTGGTCCAGGCATAAAGAACATTGACTAATCCTACGCTTGTTTACTGAATATGCGGCTAGGCTGGGAGGATACCGGCTCTCACTTCGGAGCTCCCCACGTTCCCCTCGCCTGAGGGCTAACATCTACACTTCAGCACCCAAATGATATGACCGAATTTGAGATTTTAGTTTGTCACAATAAAATCTCTAATTCTACGCCTGATAATTTTATTTCCCTATTTATTTGCACCCAACTTTCAAGGGCTTTGACCTCCCTGAATCTCTTCCTTTCTTTACAGCACACAGAATTCCTCTTCGAAGTGGCAAGGAGGAAGAAATCTCTCACTTTCCCTCCACTCTTACAATCTCTCGAGAATTCCTCACAATTAGACTCTCTAGTAAACTCTCTACTGGAACCTCTCTAACCTTCTAAACCTTTAGGACCTCTCCAATTTTCGGCTGAAATCTTCTTTTAAAGTTGTGGATGAGTTTTCCCAAGAGTTGCCTAAGCATCCCTCCAAAATTCGTCCTCATTCACTCAATTGCGCCGTCGGCGGGCCTTCTAAATTATTAAATCTGTCTAAGTGAATTAATTCTAGAGTCTCGGGACGTCGACGCTGTTGGGCTCGTCGTCGGCGCCCTAGTTCAAATCTTCACATTTTGGTCGGTTTCGCTCCAAATTTGCTCTTTTTTGCATCTTTCTGCCTCAATGACTCTAATTCATCATTCCTACAATGAAAAATCAAAAATATCTTTCTTTAATGTACAATATCATCAAAAATAGTGTAAAATAAGTATGAAAATCTCAACATATTTTTTTTGGTCAGCAGCAGTATCAAATTCTTGTATTTTTAAGCATATATAAAGTCGCTATCAAAATTAAAGTTCATAGGATACAAAGTTTGAAAATTCTGCATATATTTTTGAACTAGATAGGAAAACAAATTTCCAAGTTTGATGATAAATATTTTAGATCCTAGGTTAGTATGATTCACTAGAAGTTATTCTAATTTGAACTATCACATTTTCAGAACAAAGTTTTAGCATGTCTAAAGGATGACCCATTAACTCTAATCTACATAAATTGATTTAAAAATGTAGTAATACTTGAGGACAAGTAATGTTTAAGTTTGGGATATTTTGAAACGCCTAAAAGTGTACTATTTTTTATGTTATATTTTATGATGATATTGCACTTTAAAGATATAGTTTCTTGTGTTTTTGGTTGCAGATACATCAAATTAAAGAATTTGGAGTGATTGGAGCAAAAGGAACAAAAATGAACCAAAACAGAGCAAATTGGAGAAAATCAGGTCGAACAGGTCAAACTGGGGCACACCGGAGCCATGGGGACCAAAGTTGGACACTTGAGTGTCTGCGCCTGGTGCTTAAATGCCCAAAATGATGCTTAGGTGCCACCCAAACAAAGAGGATGGCGCTTAAGCACCCAAAAACGGCGCTTAGGTGCCGAAGACGATTTTCAACATATCTTCTATAATATACATCGGATTTGGACGATTTTTGAAGCGGTGCTTCGTGTGTCTCTTGGGAAATTCATTGGAAATGATAAAATGGACTTTCTAGAAGGATCTTGGGTGGTTATATGGAGTTATGAAGAGTCACTTGAGGCACCATTTGGAAGATTCATTAAATCTGGACATTTTTTAAGAGACACTTAAGCATCTCTTGGAAAATTATTAAAAAAAAGGCTTGGAAATGCTTTTAAAAAGACTCTTGGGCTCTTGAAGTAATTAGAAGAGGAGAAGAAGGCTTGGGCGTGAGCCCCAAGTGGAGCGACAGGTGAGAGAGAAAGACGGTATGTGAAAATTTCTTCTTTTCTTTTCCCTTTGTTCTTAGAGAGGATTGTAAGAAGATTGCCTTTGCTATACAAGGAGAGTTTGATTTCTATCAGATATAATTATTTTTATTATTTTTTTATTTGAATTTAGTACTTAAATTTCTTTTGTTGAAAATAATTTTCAAAATTATTATTATATTTATAATTAAAAGATTTATATCAGAACTTTGCTTTAGGAAAGGAGAAGTGGAATTCAAAATCATTAAAAGCCTGAAAGGCCTATTCAGATATAGTAATCCTAACCTGAAAAGAAAAAAAAAGAGAGAAAAAGAAAAAGAAAAGAAAAGAAAAATAAGTGAAAGAAAAAAAATAAGGGACGAGAAGCTTGAGGATTAGTGCCTAATAAAAAATTGGTTCCACATTTGATCTTTTTAAAGTATAAAACTTGAGAAACTCTTAATCTTAGGGATATAATATAGTAAGTAAAATTATTTTTAATAAAATTTTTTAAGTGGAGATAATAAAAGGACTAAATTCTAAATTTGGAGAATCTACAAAATTTTTGAATTAGATAGAAACTCATATTTTCATCTTTCTTAACATTAAAAATTTCTAAACTTAAAGTTGGTCTCATTTACTGAATATTTTTTCTAAATTAGACTACTATTTTTCTAAATATAAATTTTAGTAACTCCTAAAGAAACTCATATAGATATCATACTTATTTAGTTTTTAAAGATTGAAGTGTTACTTGAGGATAAGTAACATATTAAGTTTGAGGGCTTTTGATACACCTAAAATATATAGTACTTTTAGACGGATTTTTATACCTATTTTTGAGCTATTGCGCTTTAATGGAAAATATTTTTGTGTTTTTCTTTTAGGTACAAGTAAAAAAGATGAAAAATTCTAAAAAGAGTGAAAAATGATCAAATTTGGAGCAAAAATATGAAATTTGTGCTGACGTGTTTTGGCGCCTAAGCGTCAGATCCGACGCTTAAGCGCCGGTGAAACAGAGAAGGCTGCGCCTAAGCGCCAGAGGCCCCTCACTTAAGCGCTAGAGGTAGTTATTTGGCGGTTTTCTTCATTTGGCCGAATTTTGAAGAGGTTGGCTAAAGAGGGTGGTTATGACCACTAGGAACGAAAATATTATTAAAAGACTTGTGAAAGGATGCATCCCTTAGAGAATACATTAAATTTGGACACATTTTGAAAAATTTTGAAGGCACCTCTTGAGAAATTTATAAAAGAAAGAAGTTGAGACATTTGAATGGGGTGCTTGAAAGTTCTGAAAAGAGTTTAAAGAGGAGGATTCCTGAGGAGTTTTGAGAGATAGTTTTGGAGAAATTTTCAGGCGCCACACGAATTTACTTTATCCTTTTTTGTTTTTAGTTTATTTTGAGAGTGTTGTAAAAGAGAAAAGATTCAAAGAAACTTCAAAAGTTTGGTGGAGGATTTGAGATAAGTTTTTATTTTTTGTTTTGAACTATTTTTTGTTTTAATCGAAACTTCTTGTTGGTTTTACAATGATTTCTACTTTTAAACTAAAGTGTGATTTTATTTTTTCCATGGATTCTAAGTAGTTTTCCTTATCTTTCTCCTTAAAATGATAAGTAATTAAAGTGTTTGATGGAAGTTGTGCAAAGTATTAATCTTTAATGTTGGAAGAAATTGTGATGATTTAATTACATGTACTTCATTTACTTCTTAATCTGGCTCATCTAGATGTTAAAATTTGTTGTGAGAACATGTAAGAACTGGGATGGTATTGTCTCAGTCAACAATTGGAAAGAACCACATGAGGTTGAATGAATGAGGATGTAATTCATATGATTTAGTTCAAATAAATAGGGAAATAATCTTTGAAGGGTGTAGAGTTAGAGGACTTTAAAGTGACAGGTTAAAACCCCCAACTTGGTTTATTATTTTAGGTTCTGATACAAGATGTTAGCCCCCAGCTGGAGGAAATCGAGGAAACTCTAGGGTGATAGCTAGTATCTTCCCTGCGTAGCCGGTCTTCAAAACTATTCAAACTTTAAATTAGTCAATGTTCTTTATAACATCTCTAGTAAGGGTAAATAATATAATTGCTTCTATTTGACACAATACAACACAATACAATTTGAATACAATTTGCATACTTTCAAAACATAATTCCTATACTTATTACTGATTCATGATAAGAAGAAATGTATTTTCATATTAAGTGATTTTCAATTACATAAACTCAAGTTATTTTTAGAAGTTTTACTGTTTTGTCAAAATATCAATAATACCAAAAAAATTTGAATTTTAATACTGTGAAAAATATCTATAATTTAAGTAATTGTCTTTTTGAAATAGAGAGTTTGTTATTTAGTGCATATTGTGAACACGCGTTCAATAGTACATATTGTATAATTTTCCTGTGGGTTGGATATTCATGTCTTAATCAAAAAGTCCTATATTACTTGATAACAATATGTATATTTGCGTAGTATCCCAATATATAAATTAAAGAGTTAAATTCTTATTTTCTTCAAGATCAAATTTTTTGTTCTGTTGCAAAGTAAGGAAATACAAGTGAAAATCATAATTAAAGTCATTGATATACTGTTGCATATAAACAGTCGGGATCAATCACCATCTCCTTCTCAGCACCACCTCCCTCTTAACCACCAATGCCCTGCTCTGATGAGTCGAACCCTTCTACCTGAGCTCTTCTAGGAGAGGATACCTCTAGATAGGTTTGCATTGAGCCTAAGGGATACTCGTACGTTAATTTTTTACATTATAATAAATTGAATGATCTTTTTGATGTTTTGTGTAACTAATATTTCTGTTTCAAGTTTTACGTCATCAGGCCGATGATGACACACATCACAGAATTCATTAAGAGTGGGAATGATACTCAGTATCTCTCCTGAAAGTAGATCTCATTAATGACTTAAGACATGTGATACAAGGAGTTTGAGGTAGGATTTTTTTGAATTAGAATTATAATTTCAAGTTACTTTGTCATACTAAAAAAGATTGTATTACTTTTTATTTCTAGAAGTCTTTCTATTGGCTATCAGAGCTTCACCAGCTGATCCACCATATTTTTTAGGTTTGAATAGGCATAGTTGAATGATATGTTTATCACAACACGTAGGAAGGGAGCGGCGCTTCATCTGAGCTGGGGAGGAGGTTTGAAGGCTCAGTTGACAAGAGCCTATGCCTCTCCTGATTATCAGAGGAAGAGACAAACCAACCAGGAAAACATGAGGATCGAGGGAGCCAGGGGCACCGCACTCCACATTGGAGGCTAAATGCCCCACACGGAGCACTATCAATGGCTTGTCAAATTTACTAAATACTTGAAAAGTCAATGATGCAAGTTTATGGCACTTATTATTTTTTCCTTATCCATGAACTTAGAAGTTTGGCAAACCGCTCGCCAATGCAAAGTTGCACGTCAGAATGCATCGACGCCCAGGGACTCAATAGTGAGTTTGACCTCAATTTATCAATGTAAGTAAAACAAGTGTTTTTCTAATGCTTGGTATTAATTATGTAGGAGAGGAGTACGGGCACATCCGAACATGTAGAGGCAGAGGGAGAGCAAGATCCTAATAGTCGCAAGCAGTAGTGGTAGCCAATCTACCACTACATAATCTGATTTTGTAATTTTGAGGCAGGGGTGGGGAAGAAGAAGGGAGGGTGTAAGACCTAGGGTGAAGAGAATTGCATTTGAGTCGGACCACTCTTGTACTTTTCAGGGTGATTCAAGGTCATTATTATCAAAGCATGAGTTGCTTTCTTGGAGCATCACTGTTATGAGTGATGAGATTCGTCAGTAGTGTGAGAGCAACCAGAGAGTTGAGGACACTTTAGCACGAGTAACATAGCATATTGTGAATCGTCCTGGCAAGCAGCCCTTAAGTTGTTTGGTCGAGTATGAGGATCAGGAAGAGGGGGGAGAGTATACCATTGAGCCTAATGATGATGCCATCTAGTGGTCTATGTACTTTTTTTCTTATTGTGTAAGGGATATATTATTATTAATTTGTATCTAGATTCTTTGTAAGGATCTGAACTCTTACGCACTTAGCTTAAGGTTTGTTAAATTATATTTGTTTTAATCATTGGTACTTGTTTGTGCATAGATTATATGTTGTGTTGGTAGATAAGTAAATATTTACAAGATTAGTGTTCGCTATGTGCAGGTTATAGAAATTCGATCGTTCTTTTACCTTTTTTTAATTGGCTATAGTTTTGTGTCGGATTTACATCAAACATTTCCAATTGTAATACCTTCGATAATTTCAGACGTATTTTGATACATTCAGACGCTAAATAACCTCTTTGACAGATATGATCGACGCAAAAGACGACGTAAATTTGCTTCCACCAATGTGGATGCAACAATCATAGTTGACATTTGCGTCGGTGTGGGGCGCTTCAAATATGGTTAACATAGACATTGTTTGATGGTAAAGCCAACACAAACAATTAGCATCAAAGACTTTCAATGCTAATTGCATTCCAACCCCAGTTTTTGCGTGGACCAAAGTTCCAACCCAAATTCGATGCTACAACTGTTTTTCGTCGAATTATCACCATATTAGCTTTTGATTTGTCTGGCTCTAATATGAAAAAATTCTGTAGTATTATATATTGCATGCTTCTATGGGGTCTTTTTTTTTTTTTGCATGGTCAATTGGTTGTGCTCAAGATGCATACACATTCATCTATGCTTCACTGAACTTTCATATTTACACAACATAGGACAATGATGATCGGGGCCAAACAAATATCTTCTGGCTTTAAATTTGATTCTTTTACACTATTGATTGAGATACTACTATTACAAAAAAAAAAATCTATAATTCCTATTTTTACCCTTCTATTTTCATTCATAATTGTAAATTTTACCTCATTATGAGTATTAATTTTTCTTTATCATTGGATTTATATTTTTGTGTGCCTCATTTTTAAAGAAAATTATGTTATGGGAGCTATTATAATTCAATTAATTTTAATGTAAATTTTTTGGCTTGATCCTTCACCATTCTAAAATAAATAAATAAATAAATAAATAAATAAGATGATTAGTGGAAACATTAATATTTATAAAATAAAAAAAATGCAATAAAGGGAGAAGGAAGCCAAGCAAAAAGCAATCATTCAACCATGAAATTTTGATAAAACTTTCATTCAATGCTCAATGATTAATTTCCACTTATAGGCCGACCAGCACCACATGGTTTTCTTCTCTTAATGACTGTCATGAAGTTCAAAATTAATAAATATAACTAAACTTCAAATGAAGTGATTAAGAAAATTAAACTAGGCCCATTACTACAAATGACAATAAACTATTAGAGGAGACTCAAACATAAATATTCCACATCTCTTCATATCACTATTCCTTCTTTTTATGGGGTGGAGAATGATGTGAAAACCAACAAATGCAAGTGCTGCCACCTTCTCTTCAAATTCTTATTCTTGGCAACTATAAGGTTTTAAATATAACTTTCTTGCCCAAATATAGCCATACTTAGGATTCAATAGAGACATACTATTTAAGAAAAAAAAAAATATAAGTATCTTGATCTTTATGCAATGACAATATGTTTATGTTTTGTCACATCATAAACTTTAGATTATATATATATATATATCATGGATTGACACTATTTATAAATATACTCTTGTGTGTAGCTATTAGCAAGGTGGCATTACTTTATCACATCAATAATGATTTTATGTTTATCAATTAAGTGTAGTAAGATAAAAAAAATTAGTATTTAATTAAAAATTTTTAATAAACTATTATTTTTATTTATTTTTTTAGTGAGGTAATATATGAGGGAAAAGAAATTTGTTAACCTTTCTTAAAATAAAATAAAGATAAAGTGCATATTTTAAATATCATAACTTTCATTTTCAATGACAGCTTAATATATTTTTTTATTTTTTATTTTTTTCTTGATCAACTTTAATTTCTTAATTAAGGTTCGAAGGTGCATCAATCATTTGAATCTTACATAGAAAGATAACCTGATTGATGTATTTGTTGTGCAAGGTTTGTGGAGGAGTTGCCAGAGAGCTTTCTCTCCAACTAAGAGACACAAGTTCAAAGCAATTTTTAATGAAAGAATTCTCTTCGAGAATCGAAGTTTCAAATCGTTTTCAGTCAGCGTCAAATAATATGTCTTGTTACCTACCTAAATTGAAAGTATATTCCCAAATAATCAAATACAATAATAATAAATAAACATAAAAAGTCAAATTCAATAAAAAGAAAAAAAATTGATGTATCCGACTGAAAAAAAGTCATCCTTGTAAATGTTTAGTTTTAGGGTTTGTTTGTGGCAGCTGCAGCTTATTGACAATCTGCTGATAAATAGCTGATTTGGATAAGCTGCTGATTAGCAGCTGATCCGGATAAGCTGGCTGACTGTTTGATTTCAGCTGGTGGAAAAAAACTGATTTGCAGCTGTTTCTAGAAAAATGACAATTTTACTCCTACATCAGTAATTAAATATTTATAAAACTGATTAGCTATCAATAATGATTTTATGTAACTGATTATATTAACTTATAGTTTAATATTACTTAATTAACTATTGATTATATATTAATTATATTAATTAATAATCACTAGAATTTTATAAATTAATTAAAATAAATATATAATTTAAATTATTTTATTAATTAATCATTGTACAGTTATATATTGATTTATCTAATTATAATTAATTTTGATAACAATATTTATTTAATTAATTAGTACTAATCAATTAAATTAATAAAAAATAAACTTAAAATAAGGTTAAATTAACGTTAAAATAAACTTAAAATAAAGTTAAATTAAAATTTAAACAATATTTATTTAATTAATCCTCCTTTTCCCCTGTTTTCTCCTCCGTGAAACCCTTGTCTGCATCTTCCCCTTCCTCTTCCCCCTCCCATTTTCGCATAAAGCAATCACCTTCGTGACCGAACCCTTGCGATGTCAGAGGAGCAGGCCGGAATGAGGTACGGCGAGCGGACTGCTTCGCCGAAGAAACAACGACAGTGAGGTGGCACCGGCTGGAGCGGAGGAGCATGGGGTCGCGAGTGAAGCGTTCGTTGAGCAAGCGAGGTAGACGTTGAGCAAGTGAAGTGTTCGTTGAGCATGGGGTCGCCAATGAAGTGGAGAGACGAACTTGAAAGGAGAGGGGTGGTTCCGTGAGCAAGCGAGGGTAGGGGCGTAAAATAAGGGAGCTAACGCGGATAGCGAACGCCGACCGTGGGTATCCCCCCGCGTTCAGCTTCTTATTAAAACACAAAACGTAGTTTTCATATAATCACTTGAAACGTGCGAAATAAACAGTGAGAAGGCATTTTCAAAATGCCACCCGCACTTATAAGCTGCCAGAGGAGCAGGCCGGAATGAGGTACGGCGAGCGGACTGCTTCGCCGAAGAAACAACGACAGTGAGGTGGCACCGGCTGGAGCGGAGGAGCATGGGGTCGCGAGTGAAGCGTTCGTTGAGCAAGCGAGGTAGACGTTGAGCAAGTGAAGTGTTCGTTGAGCATGGGGTCGCCAATGAAGTGGAGAGACGAACTTGAAAGGAGAGGGGTGGTTCCGTGAGCAAGCGAGGGTAGGGGCGTAAAATAAGGGAGCTAACGCGGATAGCGAACGCCGACCGTGGGTATCCCCCCGCGTTCAGCTTCTTATTAAAACACAAAACGTAGTTTTCATATAATCACTTGAAACGTGCGAAATAAACAGTGAGAAGGCATTTTCAAAATGCCACCCGCACTTATAAGCTGCCCCAAACGAGCCCTTAGTTATGCTAAAATACAAGAAAGCTTTTGGTTTTATAATTATGTAAGAAAAAAAATTATACATGTATATATATATATATATATATATATATATATATATATATATTATTGTTATTGTTATTGTTATTTTGTAAGTTTGTCCACCCACCGCTAAGAAATCATTTTCACCGCAGATCATTTGCCTGCTACTTTGCGAGCTAAACTATGAGCATAAGCATGGCAAATTAAACTTTGATTTTTGATGGTCTCATTTGAAATGACTAAAGTGTAAATAGTAGATTTAATTAATTAAATAATGTGTAATGAGACAAGCTGACTAGAGAGAGACTTTAGTTGGGCTTGATAAATGTTTCATGAATTAAATTTGAGAAGCTAATAAGTCGAATTTGAGTCAACTTCAACTCAGCTCATTAACTTGTGAGCCAGCTCGTTTTAAAGAGTAATATAAAATAAATATAAACTATATTAAACTTTAAGAACTTAAATTCAAAGACTTAAAAACTAATGAAATTTATATCTCACTTATATTAAATAATTTCTTGCTATTTTTCTTGAATTTCTTGATATTTTTTGTCATTTTATCATCACAATTGTATACATTAAGTTTTTTTTCCTTTTATAAAAAATGAGTTGGCTCGTGAGCCAACTTAAACTAAAATTTGATCATGTAATCAATTTCATGATCAACTTGAAGGTGGGTGAAGCTCAACTTGATTGTCTTACACTCCCAATCAACATAAATAACATTACAAGAAAAAACAGTAAAGCTGATGATAAAAACGACGGCCCACGTTTGCGTCACAAAAAATATTTCATTTTCCTATGGTGTAGCGACGGTTTATGATCTGCATTATTTATGACGGCTTAACAACAGGAAATGTTGTCGCTTATTAACAGTAAAATTTTTTCCGACGGTTTTGATTATTACTGACGTCTTATAACGTCGGTTAAAAGAAAGTATTAACTGAAGATCATAGTGCATTGGTTATCCATGACCTTAACATTTGACGAGGTGCTAACTGAAGCATTTTCTTAAAATAAGCAACGGTGTTATCCGTCGGTAATAATGTAAATTACCGACGGTCTAGAGACGGTTTATGTTTGGGTCATTGGTGATAGCTTAACTACAAAATTTCCTTCGTTTATTAACAATAATATTTTTTCCGACTTTTTTTTTAATTAACAACGTCATAAGTCGTCGATTATGAACGTATATTAACAAACAACCATATGTTGTCGTTATCTTCGATCCGCCTTCTGGCGAAGTATTATCTATGTATTTTTATAATAAGCGACGAAATGAGCAATCAGCAAAAATATTAATAACCGACGAATTTTAAGTTGTGTATATGTCGTCAGAAATAATTCATTGTATCGCTTAAATCACGGCCCTCCCTCTCCTGCTCTAATCCCAACATCCCTCACTCCTCTCTAGCCGAAGACCTCACCTTTCCCTAGACACCTCGCATGTCACCCCACTCCCTCTCTGTTTCGTCCAAACTATCGCATTCATCATCAAACCCTCATGATACAGTTCGTAGGAGCTAGCTAAGAACTCAACTACAGGATCATGGCATACAGTGACTAGAAACTCCCATTTTTCTCTTCCTTCCGCTCCTCTCTTATTCGAAACTATCACGGAAGGTAACTCCTTTTCATTTACCTTTTAATTTTTAAATATTTTCCTATTTTGTTGGATCACATCCATCAGGGATCGACTTTAAGCCCAAACATTTTTGCTTTAGTTATGGATGCTCTTACTAGACATTTACAAGAGGATTTAAATTGGGGTATGATTTTCGCCTAGGCTACCCTTCTTGTGGATAAAATTACGGAAAGAGTTTAGGAAAATGAAAAATATGGGTTGAGGTTTTATTATGACTTTTGCTATTTGAATGAGAATTTGAAAAAAAAAATGAAAGAGGGTTCTTGATTTGTAAATAGCAATGTTTTGGGTGCCCTGATGTAATCGCCCCAAAACTTAAATTAAGGAGGTCGACATTGGAGTCTACTAGCTTTTGTTCAAGTAGAACTAGATTGAATGTATGCAATGTAATTTTAGTAGTAGTAGCTCTAGTGGCAAAGTTGAAATTACGGGTGATCAAATCATTAAAAGGTGTGAAGGTTTTATATATCTTGAGTCTCTCGTTCAAAGTTTAAGTGATATAGATGAGGATGTGAATAGTAGATTTCAAGTTGCTTGGTTGAAGTAGAGGAATGCATCTGACCTTTTGTGTGATAAAAAATACTGCTTAGATTTAAATAAAAATTCTTTAAGATGGTGGTGGGACTTGCAATGTTCTATCACGTAGAATGTTGGCCTTTAGATTAAGGGGTTATTTAATTGAAAGTAGGATTTAATTTGAATGGGTTTTAATAAATGATGCAAATCCAAAATTATCAATCCTGATGTTCATGCCAAATATGAATAGGATTTAGTTCAAAAAATGATAATCGCTCAAAAATTGATTCTAAGTTTGACTCGTACATAAAATTCGAGTTGAAATAAACATGACGAGATACAAGACAAAATTTTGGATCAAATTTATTTGAAACCTACACATCAAATTATTTGGAAACTATATCATCACAGCTCAAAGTCGGATCTTTAACATCTTACTAATATTAGTTCTATCGTAGATTATTAAACGATCAAACATTGACTCTTAATTGATTAAGATGTCTCCTTCTAATAGTGTATGTCACTTTAGCTACACCAGCGATCTCACAAATATATTTGTTTTATATTTTGTTTTCAAGAGAAAAGCCAATTATAAACCCAAGCTTCTTCATATGTGTAACTTTTAATTAGATCACTTACATATCTTTAAATAGATTATGAGAAGAAACTATTTCATTTGATGTAAGAGTTTTTATTTATTCTTCCAAAGAAAAATCTAATTTTCACTTTGATATTGAAAATTTGATTTCTCATTGAAGGAAGAAATGAAAATTCTTACATCATATGAAACACATTCTTCTCAGAATTTGCTTAGAGGTGTCAAAGTAATCTAATTAGAGATGTTATTGAGACGAGAATATTTTGATGGATCACTGGCTTTACACTTGCAGAGAAAATATGAAAGAAAGAGTTAGTGTTGCGATTATGACAAATAAGATTAGAGATAAAAAATTGATAAATGTTCGTTGATTATCGATCTTCGGCACTCCTAACAGTCTCAGTAGGTTGCTAACTTTTTTCATAACAAAAATTAATTCTGAAAGTTTATTTAGACTTCATGATGTCTCTTTCTAAGATTGTCTGCAACTGTAGCTACTTCAACCCTATCACGGGCATATTTATTTTGTATTTTGTTTCCAACTGTAAAGTTAATAACATAACTAAAATTTGTGTCGCCGCAACCCTTTATACGATTGACCGCTCTCCTGAAAATATGTTCTTAGAAAGAAATCTTTCATATGATGTAAGAATTTTCACTACATCCTCCAGTGTGAAGTCTAATTTATATTGTCAAAATGAAAATTTACTTTGAAATCTAATTTGTCAGTTTTGAGATTAAAAATTCACATCCACAATTTTCATTTTGACAATACAAATTATTATTATACATAACATTTTAAACATCGAGTTTTACATACATACTTTCATGCAAACTATATGTATATATACGTAACAATTAATGTTTAGATATTAGATATGCAAATATATAAAAATTGAAAGCTGGTATTTATGTAAATCTTCCTTTTCTTTAAAGTAAGATCGTTTCAGGGGAGCGTCTGGGAAGCTTTAAGAAGACCAGGAGGGCAGCCATTGTTGGAGCTTAAAACCATGGTCCCACATATCTCCTAGATTCTTGGAATTACTATACTTTCGGCGGCTAAAGCCGATTTGAAACCGATGCATGAGCGATATGGAGTTTTGTTATCGCATCAACCTAAAAAGGCCTGAAATCTTGACATTGGAGAAAGTAGAGGTGTTCTCAAAGCATGATTACTTTTATTACACAAAGATGAAAATTTTAATTAGTATCGCTCGAAAATCTATTCGAGTTTGGGCTTCTATCGGGATTGGATTGAAATTGACGAGTTGAGCTATGAGCCAAAACTTTGGATCGAGTTTTTTTTTTTTTTCCGAGCCGACTTTGAGTCAGACATGGATCTGCTTGAACTAACTCAAGATTGTGTGGCTCGTAATATTTTGTTATTTATAAAAATTATTTATTTATAATGTTAAGTAAAACTGAACATAACGAGTCAAGAGCCACTTTCAAGCTGATTTTGAGTTGAAACAGATCCAAGGAAATCAATTTGAGCCAGTAAGTTTCATTTTTGAGTTGGATCAAGCTGATTCCAAGCTGAAACATATCCAAACAATTCAAATTTGAGCCAGATCAAATATATTTTAAGCTCTATGTTCAATTTCGAGCCTTTCGAGCCAGCTCAGCTCGAAATCAAATATAGTGAGCCACGAGCTGATTTTGAGCCGCACTAAATCTATTCGACTCAATTTTGAGCCGACCACAACTAGGCTTGAAATTGGATTGTTATCCGCCCTAAATATGATATAAATCGGAATTGAAAGACACATCTCTATGGTCTTAAGTGGAGGAAGATCTAGAAATTGAGAGGTTATGAGATTTGTTTGCTTGTATGTTGGAGCTCTACGCATGTCAATGTATAATCACTTAAATGTTCCTTATGCTAATATTAAGGAAATATATACACTGAATATTTGTTATAAGTGAATAATAATGGTGTCATTCAGCTCCTATGTATTTACAAATCTAACACCTAAGCTTCAATTTTTACATAGATGGCATCTTTACCATGCAATGAAAGGCTATTTCACTTTTTAAATTTCAAAATAATGGGATCACAAAAACTAAAATACTGACATTTTTTATGTTATATGAAAGATTTGGGTGGTATAAATATAAAAAGTAAAGTTCATTTGTTAGATATGTAAATAGATAAGAATCTTGTGGTTTTTATGTTAATATGCCCCTTTATTAAAAAAAAAATAGTTTTGCATGCTTCTAATATATATTCTATTTAAAAAAAATCACTTTTATCTGTGATATTTGAGATAAAAAAATAATAATAAATATGAGGTAAATTTATTGTTAGTTTTTTAAATATTTTTTTTTGTAATTAGTGTGAGCTTTATGAAATGATAATTATTTTATTTTTATATTAAGGCTTGTCCTCCCTAAAAAATGATGTTAGTTCTGCCCCCTGCCTCCAAACATAGATTTTTCGAACGTTAGGTTACCCCGAAGCGAAGCTAGGCTTCAATTTTTTTCTCTTTTATTTCTTTTGTTCAATCATGACAGAATGGGTTGTACTAGAGCTAATGTACCTCACAAGTTGAAGGCTTTGTTAGAAATAATTAAAGAATATTATATGAAATCTAAATCTCCTATAAAATCATAAAAAGAAATTAATCAAAAGCAAAGCTAAATTCATTGAAATGAGAATGTTGAGCCTTCCATATAGTCTAAAATGGTGTTATTGAGTCCGAGATAGCACTATATTTGCTCAAGTTGAAACATAAATAAAATGAGAACTGACCATTTAGAGTGGGGACAATAACAATATTTTATATCAGTTCATTATTAAAATAAATAAATACACACTCTTATACATAAATTAAATTTCTTATAAGAAAAAGATGCCTCAAAAGTCAAATAAACAATCTTTATTTAATCATAATTTTAAAAGGCATAAAATTAAGATAACACATAATATATAATTAATTTATTATAAATTTCTTGGAAGTAAATGTATATCCTTAAAACACTCATCTTTGAATAAGTTTTGGTTGACCTGTATAAGTTTGTATCTACTACTTTCATCCAACATTTAAAAGTGTGTTACATACCATTTTTACTAATTAATCTGAATATTTTTTTGTCAACCACATCTAAGTATTATATAACGATTAAGTTATTAAGTATGCCATGTGCATTTCTCATTATTTTCCTTCATTCAACTCAATTTAAAATTGAAGGTTAAAAAGGTAGTTAATTGAGTGATCTGAGGTTGCTAGTTATCTCTGTCAGTGTGATCATATAGAAGGATTTCTAAATGAGGTGGTCAGTGATGACCAGTAGAGAGTTGGTGATAATTATTTGAAAAAGGAAAATCCTTCTTATGAGAAATTCAATTTCATCACTAGCTAATGACTAATTATATGATATGACATATGAGGTACCTTGCTTTTCTCTACCATTAATTAGCATAATTAGTAGAGAAATTTTGCTCTTGATTGGAGACGGAATAATTATGAAAGAAAGGGCAGTTATACTAGAAAACTTTTGAAGAGTGAATTTTGCATCCTATTTTAGATTAATTATATGTTGATTAACATACATTTACTTCTATGTGGTTGTAGACAAAGATACATCTTGTTGAATTACATAACCATTTTCTTAAGCATTCTTCGTACATAATTATTTCTCTTATTCATGTGATCATTAAATGTGTGCTTTTCTCAAAAGTGTCATTCAAAATCATATCATAAGTTGATAAAGAAAATACAAATCTTAGATAAAAGAAGAATATGAAGATTAACATTTTAGAGAACAAAATGGTTATTCTAAGTTTATTATAAAGCTAGAATTTTTTTAGCCACTGTATATATTTTCATAAACCTCATTTATTTGAAGGGGTAGTCTCATTTTAGATTTATTGGTTGGACCAAGGGTATGAAGTATAATTGTTGCTCCCTTAAATTTGAGGTTTATCTTCTTATCTATGTATTACATAAAAGTCTTACCTATAAACTATATTGTAGTGAGTGATGTGTTAGTGTATAATGCAGAAGTTTTGCCTACGCCCAAAATTCATATAAACCTTGTCATCTCTCCCTCTATCTCACTCTAAATTCTAATTCCATTGTTGCTTGAATAAGAAAATGTGGTCTATATCAAAATTTAGTAGAAATCAAAATCAAAATTAAATCCAAAATCAATAAAATAATCAAACCAATAGAAAAGTTCTTGATGTGACTGAAATCAAAAGAAAAATTAAATTTAAAAATCTCGATGTACGCCATTTTTCATGACAAAATCTCCCATAAAAATTTTATTCTCCAATATGTGTCCTATTCTAGCCTCTAGACTAGTGGGTATTTTTTATAGACATAAATGAATCTCACTAATTCACATGTGCTCTTTTATATTTTCTTAGTATCCCTCTTTATATATTACTTCACTCATTCATATGATCCTTATTAATAGATGTGTGCTTTTTTCAAAAGTTCCATTATAAATCATCATCTTAAGCTGATAAAGTAAATACCAATCCTACCATAAAAAAAAGGAAAATAACAATGAACTTTTTAAACAACAAAACAATTCTCTGGCTTTCTTATAACTCTAAAACATTTTGAGTGACTTTATCTTTATCAACCCTAATTTATTTTAAGTGGCAACTCATCTTGCATCTATTCTTGGTTGAACCAGAGGAGCTAACAGTAGCTTTTACAGCACTAAATCAGATATTTTTCCTCTTATCTACCTATCGCATAAAAATCATGTGTTAAATATTATACAAAAGATGTTTTTTTGGTAGTTTTGTAGTAACTTCACTGTTACTATACATCAAAACTAATAATAATCAAAATGAACATTAAATCCCAAACTCAATAAGAGAATCAAAACTATCACAACAACCTTGATGGGACTGAAACCGAAACCAAAATCAATTTTTTTAAATGTTAAAGATGCAAAATTCATATTCATGGCAGAATCTCCCTGAAAAAAAGTTTATTCTTTTAATGCCTAGAATGATACTGTCAGTAATCTATTCATCTTCGCAATCATTACAAACATGCTCCAACCCACTTTTCTTCAATAAAATTAAAAAAACAAATGATCACATTTCTGATTCATTGCAGAAAACAGAAATAAAGATGGATTCCCCTGCAACCCTCACTTCCATGAACAGTAGGAGCCACTTGCACTTCTTGGGCGGAGTCATCTCCATCCTTTTCTATCTGCCCCCTCATCTGACAATTGGAGCTTTTCATTGATCACCAAAGCTCAAATGTTAAGCCAGGAGATCTCTCCCATTCATCTCCATGGCTAAGTGGGCGACTATCTCTCCTCTCCATGCGCTGCTCTTTTTACAGTGGTCGGACAGCATTCAGAAAAAAATGGCCTTTTGATGACATTTAAATTGGCTTATTTGAATGTTGAATAAGTGGAGCTTTTTTCAGCTACATTATATAAAAAAGATAGTCTCTAGATGACCAATAACAGGACGTCACATCGTCATACATCTCATTTCCGAGTCCCACTAAATAGAAGTGCGGACGTCCACACAAATTTTTAATTACAGATATTCACCAGGTATTCTACTGAATTGGTATACAAAGGTATCTGCTAGTGTACGTATACTCTTTGTACTCCATCGGCTAGAGTGCACTGCGAGTACATAAAAATTGTCTCTAGATGACCAGTAGCAGGACGTCACATCGTCTTACATCTCATTTATGAGTCCCACTGAATGGAAGTGCGGACGTCCGCATAAATTTTTAATTACAGATATTCATCATGTATTCTACTAAATTGGAATACAAAGGTATCTGCTAGTGTACGTTTGCTCTTTGTGCTCCATCGGCTAGAGTGTACAGCAAGTACATAAATATATATGTAGTCTTGTAATCCGCATGCAAAGTTATACATTTGTAATCTTAAACTTCCAAGGAGTTAATCACATTCATTTTTTTAATAATAATATTAGTTAATGAGACAGTGAATTCATAATAAGCATGAATAATAGCCTATTTTGGTTTATTCGATTCAATAAGAGCTCAATATTACAGTCAATTGCACTCCCCAAATCAGAATCTTTGTCAAGTATATTATAATCAGCTACTCGCTTATTGTCATGATAATAAGAGCTTAAATACAAATAAAAACTTCCGGTCTGTTAATGAATTTAAGCTCATTAGTATTAGTCAAATAATTGGACTGATTAGCTTATTAAAATATCAAATTATAAGACCAAAGCTCCTTCATGTTAAACTATTTTGTAGCCTTAATTTATACCGGGAGTGGAGTACAGGTTGATGTTGATGGAAGGAAAGAGACAGGTCGTGGAAGAGTATAAAAAACAATATATATATATATATATATATATATATATATATAACTGCTTAGCTATGCCATCATTCTTATGATATGGTGTTTCACCTTTTGCAGGGAATTGCACATTTTGGAGGTCAACCAATTTGCAGGAATAGTAGTCTTATTAACATGACCCATTAGTGAGCACAAGGTGGTGGTCACAATGGAAGACAATGAGATCACCAATTATGAACGCCACGTCAGCTCCATAATAAATTATGTGCTGCCACAAAAATTTTATTTTATTATGTTTCGATGAATGCAACATATCAGATTTGGTGCTTCTATCATACAACTATATGGTGCTCCTTTAAGTATTTGTATATCTCAAAGCAACCTAAAGTTTATATATATATATATA